>NW_012102343.1:1075696-1087837 GCF_000951045.1 Mandrillus leucophaeus
TTTTTTTTTGAGATGGAATTTCGCTCTTGTTGCCCAGGCTGGAGTGCAATGGTGCGATCGCGGCTCCCCACAACCTCTGCCTCCCGGATTCAAGCGATTCTCCTGCCTCAGCCTCCCAAGTAGCTGGGATTACAGGCATGCGCCACCAAGCCCGACTAATTTTGTATTATTATTATTTTTTAAGTACAGACGGGGTTTCCCCATCTTGGTCAGGTGGGTCTTGAACTCCCGACCAACCTCAGGTGATCCGCCCGCCTCGGCCTCCCAAAGTGCTGGGATTACAGGCGTGAGTCACTTCGCCCGGCCAAGGGGTCCTCTTTTTCACAGAGGCAAAGACAAGGAGCCTCTTGAGTAAGCCACTCAAGGAGACAGCGCGTGTGAAAGAGGGGAGTGGAATCCAGGCCTCCCGCCTCTGGTTGAGTCCATTCCTGGAATCCCACCCCAGCCCCTCACTCAGAAATTACTCAGAGGGGAATTCAGTGATCCCTGTATGTGCACTCACATTTTCTTGTGTTGGCAGTGAGGTGGGCAGGGGTGTGGAAATGCTGATCGCCACCGTTTGCGTGTCCCCAGTAATCAGCACACGATTCTTACTCATGCCCCCTCCCTATAGCCTAAAGGCTTGGATCAACAGGGCTGCCCCTGGCATATTTGTACAGCCTATTTCCCAGAGAGGCAGAGTGAAGGAGCTGGCAGGCAGGCACCAGTTCACAACCTCCCACACCACACAAAGGACGGGCCCAGGTAATACCTACTGTTGGAATAAAGCCTCGACCCCTGATATTGGCCTACAAAGCCCTAACTGGCTGCCCCCGCTCTGATCTCATCTGACCTCTTGCTCTCCCTTACCCACCACACTCCACTGCCTTGGCCCTCTCTCTCTCCTTGAACAAGCCGAGTGAATGCCCCCTTCCCTCTACTGGAAGGTTCCTCTCCAAGATGTTAGAGGATAGTTCCTCATCACTGCTCCTCTCAGATTAAATATTGGCTCCTGGAGTAGCCATCCCTGACCCCCATCTAGAGCAGCCCAGTCATCACTCTCTAACACACTACCCTGTTTCATCTTCATAAAACAGTTGACATCTTGTTATTGATTTGTTTGCTCATGTAACTGAGTTTTTTAATGGGCTGAACCTAAAGAGGACTAACTGGAAACTATTCCACTACTACCTCCAACCATATTATGGTAAATTTCCCTTTCCCACCCTTAATGACATCTCAGGCAGAGTCCTTGGCTTGAGAGGTCATCCCTACCAGACATGAGAACTGTTCTATTTCTATAATTAAGACCCATTTTCAGGCACAAAAAGTCTGCTCCTGTCTAGATCAAAACCTCATCCAAGTTAATCAATATCACATCCCATTTAATAGTCCTCCTCTCCCCTGTCCCTTTGCTAGAGATCCTGCAGTGGCAAGAGTGGGGTGTGGTCTGTTTTCCTGACCTTCCTTTTCTGCTATGACTCCTCTTTGTCAAGGTTTGGGGAGAGGTGTTAGAGGAAAAGTAGCAAAGCCTTATGTGACAGGTACCCTTGGTTGGCAGGTGCCAAGCACTGGCTTTTTCATGGGCACATATGTGGGTTCTTGGGAGATTCTCTACAGGACCTCCACCCTGAGTTGCCATAGCAAAGCACTCTCTGGTCAACCTCTCGCAGACCCTTGCATCCTCTGTCTCTCATAGGACTGTCCCACCTATGCCAGGCAAAACAATGGTGGGTTAGTTGGCTGCTCCTCACCCTGCCCCCTTCTTACCTTACCACACAGGCCACTCCAGCCAGGCTCCAAGATCAGAATTCTCCAGACAGGAAATGCACACAAGTCTCTTCATTTATGTACGTCCTCAATTCCTAAAGACATATGTTGGGTTCTCCCATGAACTATCTTGCTGTAGTTTAATGCACCAAGGTGCCTGCAACATCCAGCAACATAGTCAGCATCAGTTGGGGGACAGTTATAGGGACACAGCCTCCTCTTCTTGCAGATGACTGGTTCTCTCTGGGATCTCCCTTCATTTGGTTTGCGTTGGGGAGTGCCCTCAGGGGAAATCTCAGCCCTGCCCACAAATGCAACAGTGTTGTGCTTCAGTGACTTTCTTCATCCCTTTCATTTGTAGACTGGAATTGAGGGATGTGGTTTGATTGTTGTTGAACCTGTTCTGCCTTTAGTAAGGTGCCTAGTACTTCTCTTCAGAATGCAAGAATATTTAGCCCTCATTGTTCTTTGTGGCTTCAGCAGATATTCCAAGAGCAGAGGAAAAGTCCTGTTCAACAACCTATAAAATCATTTCTTGTCTGACCTCCCAAACCACAATGATAGCTCTAAAGCAATAGATATCTTGTCTGCATTGCTCACCACTGTTTCTACAGAACCTAGAAAAGCCAAGAAACATGTGTGAAATGGATGGCTAACTGAAGGACACAGTAATCCCATCAAATGGGGAGGGCTGGTATCATTAGACCCATTTTAAGAGAGAGTGGAACTGAGTTCTGGGTGGCAGCTTCTGATCCAGGTTCATGTGCTTGCTGCCTTTGGGGCTGGCTCTAAAGGTCTCCTGGAACCCTACCCCTTGCATTTGACCATGAATGCCCCTTAGTTCCCAGAATACTGAGTTCTGTTCCTGGGACGCTGCTCCTTCACAGCTGTGGAAGCCCCAGGTCCACACTTACCTCTCCTTGCCCAGATATCCACCCACCTCTGTAGTTCTGGGCTCCCTTCCTCTCCCCGGAACCCACCCAGTTCCTTCAGGAACTCCCCTCTAGATCCCTCAAGACCCACCTCAGTTCCCCGTGGGCCTCCCAAAGCCAGAAACCTTGGCGTCATCTTCGTCCCTGAGCTATTTTTTCCTCCTGTGTGTCCAAGTCATTATTACTGCTCCATCTCCTCCGTCTGCATTTCTGGAAGTCTGCCGCCCATTCATCCCTCACCCTTCGCCTCCGCCAAAACCCTCATGCAGACACATTCTCTCACCATCAGGCGTCCCTTCCACTCCTCAGTAAGTACAAGTGGTCCTTGAACATTCCCACCCTGTTCGCCGGAGGGACCACAACCCGGTTCATCTACTCCAAAGACTGGCATCTTCTACTCCATCCCAGCGCCACACTCTGTCCAGCCACCTACTTACTGCCCAAATCTCCCTTACCCTCATTAATTGCTGGGACTGGTTGCAGTTCTTCAGAATCTCCAATCCCACAAACACTTGAGTTTGGCTTTTTTTTTTTTTTTTTTTAACCTGCCAGAACTGATAGAGCCTACTGTAGCCCAAACACCATGCTAAACATGCTACATCAATTGGTGGATTTAACCCACCAAAGGAGGCATTATGATTTCCACACATACAAAGGAGGAAACTGAGGCTGACAATGGCTACTGGTTTGCCCAAGATGGCACAGCTGATAAACAGCAGAGGCAGGATTCAAACCTGGATCATGTTCCACCCATGCCCAAGCTTTTAAGGTTACACTGCCTTGCCTCTACCCCGGGCTTGTATGCCTGGAGCCCTCTTCACAATTGAATCATGACCTTTCCAACCACCCCACCACTATCACCACCAAAGGAGCTCTAGGGCATATCCCCAAATGCCCTCTTCCCTGCCTGCCAGCCCACTGTGTAATTCCCTGGAGATGTGGGGTTATCAGAACTTTCTGCCCCCCTCAATCCTCTTGGCCCAGTGAAAGAAGGGAAGCTGTTTTCAGCATGGCCCCGACTCGCTGTGTGTCACTTTCCCACCGCCTGATCAAAGCTTTCTCCCTCATGAGAATGCTGTTAAGCCTACTCACCCATCTCTTGGGTCTGGGGAGGAAAATCATCTCTGGAAAACTCTGCAGAGGGAGTGTAAAGGGTTGATAAAAAGACTCCAGCAGGGAGAAGGTTTGCCCAGACACATACCCCATGCAAGGGACAGCAGTCTCCTGGACTCCCAGGGCAAACTCACTGCTTTTCCATGTCTCACTGGAATAATGTTGGCAGCCAGAGGTCTATCAGAACCTGAACTAATTTGGTAAATAAGGGCCGCATTTCGGCCCCCGTTGCTGAGACCCAGACTCCTGACAGAATTCCAGGGATTTTTCTTCCTTGGAAGTAACTGGACCTCCAGCCCTGAATTCCTCTCCCTAGGAGAGCTCGTTCCCCTGCTCAGAACAAATAACACATTTCCTGGTTAATCAGAGGGAAGAATCACTGAAGGAAGGTTTGATTGGGCCCCCAGCCTTCCAGATGGGAGCCGCTCATGGGCTTGGATGTTCTGCTGCAGACACTGGGCAGCTGGGACCTCTGCACTGTGCAGCCTCGGCCTCCAGTTTGGAAGGTGGAGGCCGTACAAAGAGGCGCCGACTCCCTCCTGTGTGAGGTTGTTAAGGCCTGCAAAGGCTGCCAGAACCATTCTACCTTAGATGCCATGACCTGGCATCCCTTCAAGAATTCACAACCACCCTGCCCTGGTCTGCCGGTGCCTGTCTCCTCCGAGTGGGCATGACATGCTGGCTGGTGGTGGTGGCCATGGTATGGATGCTCCTGCAAAGGTAAGGTGAGCTGGCCTGTATTTCACAGTGTGCTGGAAAGGGCCTCCCACAACCATGTGGGAACATTTCTGTCTTCTGTGAATGGAGCACAGTACTGAGCTTCACTTGGCTTCTACTTTCTTATCTGAAAGTTGAGATAATGATGCTCTTGTCTTGCCATTTCCTCTTCAGGACAAACTAGCTAGCCAGCCCTATTTACCCTGTCATGGGGCCAGGGGCAGGTGTCAATTACTACTACTCCATTTACCAACTGATATTTCATTGTTGGCTTGTTTGTTTGAGACAGGGTCTCACTCTGTCACGCAGGCTGGAGTACAGTGGCACAATCTCGGCTCCACCTCCTGGGTTCAAGCAATCCTCCAGCTTCAGCCCGCCAAGTAGCTGGGACTACAGGTGCACGCCACCACGCCTGGCTAATTTGTACTTTTTGTAGAGACGGGGTTTCGCCATGTTGCCCAGGCTGGTCTTGAACTCCTGGACTCAAGTGATCTGCCCATCTTGGCCTCCTAAAGTGCTGGGATTACAGGCAACAGCCACCACGTCCAGCCTGGATATTTCTTGATCACTCAAAAGGTACCAGGCACTGTGCGAAGTCATCTTATAGTCACTTTCTCATTTAATGAGAAGCGCTATTGATGAAGAAGTGCTATTATTTCTCCACATAGCAGATGAGGAAATGAAGGCTCGGGGAGGTGAATGACTCATCCACAGTCACAAGCAAGTAGGTGGGTGTGCTGGGATTCACTCCTGGTTTGTCTGGTCCCAGATGCTAAACCAGTGCCAGGTTCCAGGGGAGGGGAGACCACCTACAGCTGCATTTTTCTCAGAGCTGGAAGCATGCACAGCTGTTTGTGGTGTGGTGGGGGTGATAATGGCTGCATGGGACTGCGGTCACAGGTCAGCCCCCACTAAGCATCCCCCATTCTCCTCAGGCCTGTTTACCAGCTAGGGGTCCCCTCTGAGTCAGGGCAGTGAATCTGACTCGCACCCACAAAGGAGAAGGAAGGAAGTCACAGCCACGCTCACCCAACCTCCATCAAGTAGTCTGCAATTGCTGAATAGAGCTCATCTCAACTCGTAGCTTTTCTCTTTGGGAAAGAAAAATGACATACATATAATGTCTACGCTGTGTGGTAGAGGTGTTGCCATTCCCATTTCATAAGCCCAGAGGGGTAAAGTTGCTTGCTCAAGGTCACACAGCTAGGAGTTGAGCCAGGATTCAACTAAAAAGTCAGAACAATTTCAAAGTCCATGCAGTTTCCCCTGCAGCACACTGCAGTCACGCAAGGGTGTCCTGCAATGATGGGAAATGGGCAGCTCTTCCAAATCATTTAGTTCACTTCGCTTCCCTTCCTTTCCAGTCTCTGGTGCACGGGTGAGCTGATCTGAAAGCTCCGTGCCTTTCACTGTAAGCTGAGACATCATTTCCTATTTACCTGCATAAATTCCTTCAGTCCCAGGCTGGGGGTGGAAAGGTGGAGGAATCTTCTAAACCCCCGGGGGGGGCCTGAAGCATAACTTCTCCTCAAGCAGAGTCTCTGAAGACCTGAGCAGGACAACAGCATGAGCAGCTGGAAGACCTCCTCCCTGTAATTCCTCCCAGTGAGACCAAGGGGACTTCATATGCTCTGCTGGAGGTGGAGAGAGTTACCCAGATGGGCAGAGCTCATGTACCTGGATTATTCTTTCCAAATTCCCAGGAAGAAAATCCTGTGGGCTGCGGGATTGTGCAGGCCTATCTAGGCTTCTAGAATGGCTGTGCAGGTATTGGAGGACAAAAAAGGACAAGAAGCAGCTTCCCTTGGCTGTCGCTGGGGTCTTCCAACCTGTGCCCACCTTGGCTTTGAGCTGGGTCATAGTAACAGTCCTCACACCCTGAGGGATGAGAGTTGCAGGGGCAGAGAGGAAAGTCTCCAGTAGGGTCTTTCCTAAAACAAGCTCTCCCCAGGGAGGCCTGCAAGCCAGCTCCCTCTCACTCTCCATCGTCAAGGCAAAGAGAGGAAGACGATGCCTTCTGCCATCATCCCCTGAGTCGATTTTCCCTGGATCATCCGTGGAGAGTGGGGGCTCCATGAGGTTTGCCCTGGTGCCCCCAATACCCTCTCTAGGGCCCCAGTCCCTCAGGAACAGACCCAGACCTGGCAAATCCCCAGGAAAGGGCACAGACACCAGGCTGAAGGGCAGGCGAGGTGCGGCAGATCCCAGTGGGCCCCGGCTAGTCCTAGTCTGAATGACTCATTCCTTGTTTCCGTCCACTGTGGACTGAGTGCCTTGGCCCAGGGGCCCCCAGGAGGTTGTAACACAGGCTGGCCTCTCGCCCATCGGGGCTCAGCAGACAAAAATTAAAGATCTCACTCCTCAGGAACTCACACAGACAGCGCAGGCATGCTCTGTACTCTCCCTCACCAGACCAGACCTCAGGCCAGAGGAGGCTGATGGCCAAGGGAGGAAGGAAAGTTGTCTCCAGCTCCTCCTCCTCCTCTTCACCCACCATGACCTGCTGTGAAGGCCTGGCCCTGCCCACTCTCTTCTTACTCCCACTCTGGTCCTCCACCTAACTGTGGTGGTGCCAGCAGTATCTCCTCAGCTCTGCTCCGTTCCTCCCCATCTCTGACTGAAGACAACAGCAAAGGTGAAACAGCCTGTGCCTCCCAGGTGGAAAAGATTTACAGGGAACTAACCATACACTTTCTGGCAGCCCAATTCTGATCAAGTCACTCACCTGCTCAACAACCTTCAGTGGATCTCCACTACTTCACAAATCAATCCCAAACTTCTTATTGGGTTTGATACACAAGCTTGTCTCATAACCCTCCCAGCCATGTATGCTGACGCTCCACACAGTCTCACCCTCTCAGAATCCCGCCCAGTTTCCTCTCACCCATCCCCTCACCCAAACACCTTGGCTAACATTATTTCCTTGATCTGGAATGTTCTTCACCAGCCCTGCCTGCTTGTTTAAACTCCCATTTTAAAGGCCGCCTCTTCCATGAAGACTTCCTGGGCACCTCCCTCCATCTGGAAAGTTTGCTGCTTCCACCAAATCCCCATAGCCCTCAATGTACTGCCCTGTGCTCTGCATGACTAGTCCATAGCTATGGGTCCTAGAGTAGTGGGAAGAACACGGAGCTTTGTGGTTCTAACCTCAGCACCATCATTTACCAGTTTTGTGGCCTGGGCTAAGTGACTCATTGAGCCAGTTTCCTCACCAAGAAAACAGAGATCCAATAGATACCTTTCTAAACAATGCCTAGAAAAAGCAACTGTACTTATCAGTGACATAACACTCCAGGCCACAATGGACTGAACCAAAGATGAGCACCTGGCCCACGGGCAGCCCTTTCACTGGCCAGTCAGTGACCTAAGACTTCTGCGGGCTGATTAAATACAGACATCATTGGCTGCTGCACAAATGAGATTCTCTCTGAAATTTCAACTAAGAAGCTTTACTTTGAAAGCCAAGTCCCGGGATTAAAATAGAACAGGCAAGTCCATGTTCCCTAGAGCTTAGAGCCCAATGGAGCTCATATAACCACAAAGCAATAAAGCCAGAGAGGTGGAGTGACTTGCCCAGGGTCACACAGCTAGTCAGTTACACAGAGAAGGCCAGAGCTCAGGTCTCCCCACCAGGACTTGGTCTAGGTTGGCTCCTGCTACAGGATGGAAAGGTATGGACCCTGAACTGATTGCCCACAGAAGGCTGAAGAGGCACCAGCCATACCCTATGTGAACCTATGCTAGGCACATGGGCAGCTTTGATGCAAATAATTCTTCCATTCAAAGTAGTCGTTAAAACCAAAGTCAGATCATGTCTGGGAGCACAGACTCCGGCTGGAATTCTGCATCTGCCCTTAGTACATCTTCCTGATCACACCCCTTCCCCTCCCTGGGCCTCAGATTCCTCATCTATATGAAGAAGATGTTTACAAATTCCCTGTCAACACTAAGATTTTGATTTGAGGAACAGACAGATAAGGAGAGCATGTGGATCCAAGGAACTGCAGGGTCCACAGAATGAGCATGCGGAGGGGACTCCCCAAGACCAGCCATCCCATTTCTTCAACTTATAGCTGGGGAAACTGAGGCCCAAAGAGGGAGAGATGCTGGCCCAAGGTCACATGACTGGTTATTGGCCCGCACTTGAACCAGGGCCTCCTGACTCCCAGGCCTTACAACTCTTTCAGCTGCTGCAAGAAACTGGGAGCTATCTGGCTGTCTGGCCCAGGGAAGCCGAGAGTCACGATGCATGTCAGGGCAGGGCCTCGGGGCTTGGGAACATCTCTGATGGTGAGTGCAAGTGCCAAAGTCGCTGGTGGAGAGGGGTGGCTCGAGGGTCCTGGAGGGCATATTGGAGATGAGCTGTCAGCAGCTTCCCTCCTCTGGCTGACAAGAAGAAACAGGGAAGGGTCCATGATGGTTGAAGGGAAACAGTCCCCATTTCTGATGAAGCCACTGCTCCATGGAGTGCCCCCCGCAACTCACACACACACTGTCCACCCCTGCCTAGCTGCTGAGACCTCCTACCTGCACCCTCCGTCTCAGGATGTGTGTCAGTGTCCTCAGCCACATTATTTTGTGGAGCCTGGAATTCCTTTCACTGCCTGAGATGCTTCCAAGCACCCGCTTCTCAAGTTCAGCCTGTTTGGCTGAGATCATGATGCCCTTCCATTCCACAGACATTTTTTTGAGCACGTAATATGTGTCAGGCACTGTGCTAGGCACAGGGACAACTTCACTCCCTTCGTGATGTCAAGTGTTTCCATAGGGGAATTGACACAGTCTTTTGGACTCACTGAAAAACTGCTAATTGTGCGAGGAGGGGCTTGGTTGGGGAACATTTCTCAGAAAACCTTGACTCTGACTTAAATCTTTTTAGAGACAGGGTTTTGCTGTGTCATCCGAACTGGAGTGCAGTGGCACAATCATAGTTCACTGCAGCCTCAAACTCCAAGGCTCAAGAGATCCTCCCATCTCAGCCTCCCAAGTAGCTGGGACTACTGGCGTGCACCAGCACACTCAGCTAAATTTTGTACTTTTTGTAGAGACAGGGTTTTGCCATGTTGCCCGGGCTGATTCTGAACTCTTGAGCTCAAGTAATTCACTGTCCTCGGCCTCCCAAAGTGCTAGGATTACAGGCATGAGCCACCACGCCTGGTCTCTGACTTATATCTTTTTTTTTCTTTTTTCTTTTTTGGAGACAGGGTCTTACTTTCACCCAGGCTGGAGTGCACAATCTCTGCTCACTGCAACCTCTGCCTCCCGGGCGCAAGTGATCCTCCCACCTCAGCCTCCCAAGTAGCTGGAACCACAGGCACACACCACCATGCCCGGCTACTTTTTGTCTTTTATGTAGAGATGGGGTTTCACCATGTTACCCAGGCTTGTCTCAAACTCCTGAGCTCAAGTGATCCACCCGCCTCGGCATCCCAACTGCTGGGAATACAAATGTGCGTCATTGTGCCCAGCCTCTGACTTAAATCTTAAAGTCTAAGAAGCAATTCAGCATATGGGGAAGGGTGGGGAAGGGCGGGGCGTGCCAAGGCGAAGACAGCGCACATGCAAAGCCTGAGTGACTGGAAGGATTGCAAGAAGCTGTATGGCTGAAGTTTCCATAGAAATAAGGTTATGGAAAGGGAGGAGGTTGGAGGGGAAGGCTGGGGTCAATGCATGTGGAGCTTAGCTCTAATAAGCTCCTTCACTCAGAAAAAAGAATCTGGCCAGGCATGGTGGCTCACGCCTGTAATCCCAGCACTTTGGGAGGCCAGGGCGGGTGGATCACCTGAATCAGAAGTTTGAGACCAGCCTGGCCAACATGGCGAAACACCATCTCTACTAAAAATACAAAAAATTAGCTGAGCATGGTGGCACGCACCTGTAATCCCAGCTACTCGGGAGGCTGAGGCAGGAGAATCGCTTGAACCCGGGAGGCGGAGGTTGTAGTGAGCCGAGATCATGCCACTGCACTCCAGCCTGGGCAAAACAAGAGCAAAACTCACTCTCAGAAAAAAAAAAAAAAAAAAAAAAATTAAAAAAAAAAAAAAAGAATCTTTTTACCACATCCAAGCCACCAGCTGGCCCCAGAGAGGGCAGACAATTACCTGGAATTCTGAAACTGATGTCTGTTGGTCAACAGGGAGGAGTCACTTGGGTGAGGAGGAAGCAGCATGATCTTAATCTCATCAACCCCCCCTAAAGTCACCCCAAAACAAACATCTAAACATAAAGCCAGATACATGCCAGACAGGTGTTTGACACACTTAAAAGAATGCCCATCCTGCTTCCCAGCACTGCATGCCCCCGTGGCTCCTCTTTTCTAGAAAGTGAGGAGCTGCCAGTGCGGCAGGTCTGGCCTGGCCCCTGGGCTCCTGCCGCCATGATCCACCAGCCGGACTGCATCTCTTCCTTGCTCCAGCTACCTCTACTTTTCTAAACCCTGTCTGAATTCCCTACTCCCTTTGGACCCCCCCCGGTTCCTCAGTCAGGATCTTGTCCCCAGTCACTCATTCTTGCTGGGCCTCAGGTTCTGCTCTGATCCCACAAACTCATGTTGAAGTTATATCATCCCAGGTGTCACAATATACATCTCCAAGCCTGCCTGCTCCTCAGCCTCCCTCATAGCTTTGCTCCATAGATAGAGAAGCCTTATGTGCTTGACATCAAACAGATAGTTGAGGAGTGCCTGGTACATTTCAGCCATTATTTCTTGAGTATCCCTTTGTCAGGCATCAGGGTTGCTAAGAAGAATAAGGCTAAGGACGGTCCCTACCCTCAAGCAGCTTCCAGTATACTAGGAAAGGCAGATAGTACACATCATGGTAAGTGCTGTGAGTGAGATAAGATCAGGGTGCAATGTGAATACAAGGACAGGGCACCTAATCCAGGCTGGGAGCATAGGATGATTGGTCAGGGAAGGTGCTAGAGAAGATGCTGTCTGAGTTGGGGCTAGAAGGCTGGGCATGTCTCAGTCAGGAGAAGGTGGAGAGACTGAGGAAGAGAAGGCAAAGCTGTGATTACCAGAGCCAGGCTCACACAAACTAAGCCACACTCCGTTCAACCCTGTTTCTTTTTTCTTTTTGAGACAGTCTTGCTCTACTAGAATGATGTGGCCCGATCTCGGTTCATTGCAACCTCTGTCTCCTGGGCTCAAGCAATGCTCCCACCTCAGCCTCCCAAGCAGCTGGGACTACAGGCACACGCCACCAAGCTCGGCTAATTATTGTATTTTTTTTGTAAAGACAAGGTCTTGCCATGTTACCCAGGGCTGGTCTCAAACTCCAGGTCTCAATCAATCCTCCCGCCTTTGCCTCCCAAAGTGCTAGGATTATAGGCGTGAGCCACCACACCTGGCCCCAGTTCATTTTTCAAGGGGTTCCTGACCAGAGAAATGTTGTCCTATTTTTAATGATATTCAAATGAAATGGAAATGATATTCAATGTGGATAGGCTGAGAAAATATGGTGCCCATGGTAATGAAATTAGACATATGTGGAGATGTTTAAACAACCATTCCCCATATTGATGAATGAATGGAGGTCATTGAGATCTATAAACATGCATGAGACAGGGATATAACCTCTCACAATTTGAGATCAGAAAAATAATTTTTAGGCCAGGCACGGTGGCTCAC
>NW_012102343.1:1089672-1096593 GCF_000951045.1 Mandrillus leucophaeus
TTCATACTTCAAGGTTGGGGAAAGGAGAATATCCTGCAAAGGAGATAGTGAAGAAAAATCCAAAGTGGAAAGGGGAAGTGCCATAGAACCCAATGAAAGAAACGTTTTATAGAAGGAAACCATGGTCAACTCTAGTCAAAGCTACCGAGGTGTCACATAAAATGGAAACTTAATAGTACTGTATCAGGCCAGGCGCGGTGGCTCAGCCCTATAATCTCAGCACTTTGGGAGGTGGAGGCAGGCTGATGCTTGACTCCAGGAGTTCGAGACCAGCCTGGGCAACATGGCACAACCCCGTCTCTTCTAAAATTACAAAAATCAGCCAGGCATGGTTGTGTACACCTATAATCCCAGCTACTTGGAAGGCTGAGGCACAAGAATCACTTGAACCTGGGAAGTGGAGGTTGCAGCGAACCGAGATCGTGTCACTGTACTCCAGCCTGGGCAACAGAGCAAGAATCTATCTCAAAAGAAAAAAGTACTTTACCTATCAGAGTGGGGTTCACAATGGAGTTTCAGATTCAGGACTAGGAACAGCAAAAAACATGGAAATACAGATTTCCGCTCTAGTAAATGCAGCACCTGGAGCTCTCCAACAGTAGGACAGATCCCACTGCTGAGTAATGAATGAGCTCTCTAACACTGGTAGTATTCAAAGAGAGCCTGGATGAGGCATTGTAGAAGGGATTTCTACATGGAAGGAAGATCTTTAAGGAGTATGAGTCTGTGAAAGGCCCAGGGTTTTCCTAAGATTTCATGACCTCTCTTTGCCCAAGACCTCTTCTCCACCCTTGGCCTTGGGCTCCTCATCTCGGGCACTGAGAGCTTGACCTGTGGGAAGGCAGAATGGCCCAGCCTCCTGAAGCCCCAGGGACCTCGCTGCTGTTGGCTAGGGGTCCTTCAACCTCTGATGGCTCCCTTGAGTAATGAGCTAGCTCAGGGGTTGCTGATCACACAACAGCAGGTTTTCCCAAAGTCAGTGGAGAGAACTGAGTAATCCTGGGAGACCAGGAGAAAGAGACTGAAGGGCCAGGGAGATGGCATGGGAGGACTGGTCCTCATTTTTAAATATGTGGGACCAACTGTCTTTGTATCTCTACCTCACCCTCACACAACATTTCCCCAGGGATAAGACGTGGGAAGGAAAGGCTACAAGATGAAGTTCATGGTAACTGTGTGGAGGGTTCCTGAGATAGGAAGAGGAGGAGGATATAAAGCACAAATATGTAGCCAGGCATGGTGGTGCACACCTGTAGTCCCAGCTACTCAGGAAGCTGAGGCGAAATGATTGCTTGAGCCCAGGAGTTTGAGAACTGGTCAACGTAGCAAGACCCTGTTGTTAAAAAACAAAAAGTTGGAAAGCCGTGTGGGGCTTCTGCACTGCTTGAGCTGCTGATGGTCAGGACTATGTCCACTGGATTTGTTCCGACATGAACTCTCAACCCATGGCAAAGGGGAAGGAATTCTTGACAACTCCCAGAGTGGGCCTGACAAGCTACGGTGCTGCCTGGTCACCAAAAAGGACACACAAGAGGCAACCCATTCTCCCAGCCGACATTTCTTGGGCATCTTCTATGTGCCAGGCCCCTTCACAGAGTTTGCAGTCTGTTCATTCTGTTCATTCATTCAATACGAGGGAACTGCCCCAAAACTGCAAGGAAAATGCCAACCGGGCTAGGTAACAGCTGAAGGAAGAAGAGCCAAGTGCATGCTTTGAGGCTGCCTCATGAAGTCAAGTCAAACATCTTTCTTTCTTGTCTCTGGACAAGAAATCCACCTGGGGAAGAAGGAGGAGGTGACAGCAACAGTACATGCTTCCCATTGTATAGATGGCAATCTTGATCTCTGAACTGCTGCATGCCCAGTCACAGGGGGCATCCCACGTGACAAGGAATTAGAACTACACTGCTTCCTAATACTATACTTCATGGCAGGAGGAGTCGGAACCAAAGGACCTGGGGTTACTCTCCCAGCATGTGGGAGGGGAAAGGTAAAGGTAGTGTGAAGTGGGCCTCAGCAGAACCTCAGGGCCAAAAGGAACTCCGGGGACCATCTGACCTGCAGCCCTTCCACCCCCACCCTCCATTCCCCCAACAACCATCCCATAGCCCATACTGCTCCCCTGGGTTCCAGGAGACAGAGTGTCCCAGGTTTTGCCTTCTCTGGTCTTTTCTTCCACATGCCCCGAATCTAAGGAAACAATGGGGCCCATCAGGCTCACAGATGACTGTGTCCCCACTTCCACACCAAATGGTACCAGCAGCACATGTCAGCTGGGAGCAGTGGCTTTCAAACCTTTTAACCACAACTCATGCTAATTACTTTTTTTTTTTTTTTTTTTGAGACAGAGTTCCACTCTTGTTGCCCAGGCTAGAGTGCAATGGCACCATCTCAGCTTGCTGCAACTTCTGCCTCCCAGGTTCAAGCAATTCTCCTGCTTCAGCCTCCTTAGTAGCTGGGATGACAGGCACCCGCCACCACGCCCAGCGTATTTTTGTATTTTTAGTAGAGACGGGGTTTCACCATGTTGGCCAGGCTGGCCTTGAACTTCTGACCTCAGGTGATCCACCTGCCTCAGCCTCCCAAAATACTAGGATTACAGGCGTGAGCCACCACACCCAGCCCTGTTTGGTTTTTAAATGCTGGTTGTGACTCACTATGGTGATTTCACAACCCACATGTGCTTTTCAATGCCTACCTGGGCTAGAAGTACAGGCTCAGCTGCTGGAGTCCTTAACAGAGATGGCGATAACTCAGGGCAAAGCAAGAGGGCAAGGCATGAAGGAGCAGCAGGATGGGCAGTTTGTATGTCCCCAGAAGAAAAGCCTTGAAACCCCTCAGCCTGGAGAAAAAGGAGGCCAAGGGCAGGCTCTGTCAGATCTTCACCTATACCAAGGCATTTTCTTCGTTTGCTTGTTTGTCCTGTATAGAGGACAGTGAGCGGTATTCTTCACATTCACTGAGCACAAGTAAAGGGGAGTTGACAAAAACTGCAGTGGAAAATAAGTCAGTGCAACACAGGCTGGGTGGGTGAGTATGTGCAGGGAGTGAGGGCAGCAAGAGATTCTATACATTAAAAAAGGTTCGTGGCCAGGTACGGTGACTCACACCTATAATCCCAGCACTTTGGGAGGCTGAGGCAGGTGGATTACTTGATCTCAGGAGTTTAAGACCAGCCTTTGCAACATAGCAAGACCCTGTCTCCACCAAAAATACAAAAAATTAGCCAAGCATGGTGGCACATGCCCTGTAGTCCCAGCTATTTGGAAGGCTGACGTGGGAGGATCGCTTGAGCACGGGAGGTGGAGACTGCAGTGAACTGAGATCGCACCGCTGCACTCCAGCCTGGGCGACAGAGTGAGACCGTGTCTCAAAAAAAAAAAAAAAAAAAAAATGTTCATAGGGGAAGTTGGGAAGTCAGTTGTCCTATAAAACTGGTTAAATGCTCAGCGATCTGGGATGGTTGTAATGTTTCCCAGAAGACAGTGAAAGGGCTAAGATGATTTGAGGGGGTCCTGTCCAGCCCTGGGGGTTCATTACCTCTTCAGCTCACCCCAACAGAACCTGCCAGTGGACTTTCACCCTGGCTTGGGGTTGGCTGAGGAAGGTTTGGCTAGATCCACAGGTTGCCCAGGCAGAAAGGCCTCCCCATTTCCAGACCCTGAAAGGGAACCAGGCCAGGGAAAATCTTCCAAAGAGAAAGAGAGAGAGAGAGAGAGAGAGAGAGAGAGAGAGAGAGAGAACCTGTGGAGGGGCCAGGTGTAGGGAGGAGGCTGCACACTGTGTGCTGTATCCAAGTGTTCCAGACTGGGTGGGAAGCAGAGAGAGAGAGAGAGAGAACCTGTGGAGGGGCCAGGTGTAGGGAGGAGGCTGCACACTGTGTGCTGTATCCAAGTGTTCCAGACTGGGTGGGAAGCACCGGGAGCTGGGGCGGGGCGCAGGAAGGGGTCGCTGAGCAGGAGCCGTGAGGTCAGTGTTGGGCAAGAGGCAAGTCTGGCTCCCATCATACCTGCACTAATGAGCTGGAAGCAGACGGAAACGGCACAGCGTGTGAAGGCCAGCAAGGGAAGATCCTCCCCATGCCAGCTGGATGGGAAAAGACCGAGCATGGTGGAAACAGGGCCTGTCCCCTCCCCATCCCCTGGGATCTCAAGCTAGAGGCTGGAACAGCCAGGAGAAGGGAGGTGAGGGCTGATCAGATGAGGCTAAAACAAGACCTCCTGGGGGAAAGGGGATTAGAAAGATGCCAAGGGACTGTGGCATGGGGGAGAGAAAGCCAAGGGGCTACAGAGGCATCCTGCCAACCCTGGGGAGGGAGGAGTCCCCAGGGGGGTTGTCAGCTGCAGGCACCGGCCCTGAGGAGAACAGCTGGACTGAGCCAAAGGCTGGACAGTTGACTGACTTAAAAGGGCAGGCAGAATGGGCGAGTCCACCCTGCTCCGTCAGGGCAGCAGAAATGGCCACAAGTATTCGCAGACTGTAAACACTAAGGCAGGGCTTGTCTGGGACTGGGAAGATCTGGCTAGGCCTGGCAGGGAAGAGCCAGGGGCTGGAAGGAGGCCTGAGCCTGGTGACTTCTGCAGTAGACTGTCCTGAGACACAGAAGAAGGGTCACTTTGGGAGCCCCAAGGATCACTCAGAAAGCCTCACTAGAGCCGGGAGCTAGACACAGCTCTAGACAGACAGCAGGGGCTGTGTTGTGTGTGTGCAGGGGGCAGATCACCCCAGCAGGTAGTTTTTCTTCTCCAGGGTCCAGGATCCAGGGACTCGAGAGTGGCCTTTCTGTCTGCATCCTGGGTATGGTATTAGAAGTGGCGGGGTGCTGACTCTGCCTCCCAGCTCCAGTGGGCCCAGTGCAGGTGGATAAATATTTACAGAGCATCTGCATTAACCTTTCACAGGCAGGGTGGCTCCTCCCAGTGGCTTCCATATGGACCCTCACCCCCACCCTGTCTCTGGTACAGAAAATTCCTACCAGAAGCAGAGCCTGTGGATTCAGTTTGACTCTGTGCACTCCTGGTTCAGCATCAACACGGGCTACAGGTGAAAACCTAAGGCTGTGACCACAGACAAGTGGCCTCCCCTCTTGGGGCCTTGGTTTATCCACCTATAACACAAGAGGACTGAGCCCTCTCTGCACCCAGTGATTTTCATTGGTTCCAGCCTTTTGCTCGACCTATGGTTGCTATGGGAACAGCACAAGGGAATAGTGCACCCAGAAGGCAGGGTGGCACCCTCCAGCCTGTGACTATCACGGGCTCTGTCTGCCCAGCATCCTTCATCTCTTATTCTCCTACCAGCATCCATTTTCCTTTAGGGAACTGCTCTTCCCTTTTCTAGGTTGTCTGATGGAACAGCCAGTTGCAATATTTGCAATGGGGCAAACAACCCAAACTGGCCCAATCAGATTCTCTCTCATGATTTGACCCTGATACAGAGACACAGTTATAACTAAACCATCCAATTGCAGCTCCCCAAAAAGACACACCCCAAGGAGTTCCTGGGGCAGGGAGCCCCATCACTGCCTAGATTCCTGGCCTTCTTCCTATCTACTTGTTTGGTTCTTATTTCTATTCTGTTTGCTCCTAAAATCTTTGTGGTAACCTTACTCTTTTTTAATGTACAAATGAGAGTCCTCGCCAGGCACAGTGGCTCACACCTATAATCCCAGCACTCTGGGAGGCCGAGGTGGGGGGATCACTGGGCCCAGGAGTTTGAGACCAGCCTTGGCAAGATGGTGCGATTCCATCTCTACAAAAAAAAATAAAAAATTAGCCAAGTGCGCCAGTGGTCCCAGCTACTCAGGAGGCTGAGGCAGGAGAATCACTTGAACCCGGGAGGCAGAGGTTGCAGTGAGCTAAGATTGTGCCACTGCACTCCAGCCTGGGCGACAGAGTGAGACTCTGTCTCAGAAAAAAAAAAAAAAAGAACTCCAATTTATACACCAGCTGAGACAGACAGGCTAGGTGGACTCCAGCCCTCCCTGCTTTGCAATCCTAGGGCCATGGGCTCAGCTCTCCCACAGCGTTCATGTAGTCAGCGTCATGTAGTCCGCGTGGTGGGTTTGGCTCTGTTTGCTCAACAAGACTGCAAACATCAACGGCTGTATCTCAGACACCTAACTCAGAACCTTACACACACTGGAGGTGCTTAGTTGCATGGAATCATGATCTTACAGCTTGAGACAGGTAACTCCAGTGGGAACAAAACGTAACGAGTATCAGGGGATAATTCCCAGAGAACCGATAGAAACAGCTGCCCAACAGACCAGGTCTGGGACAAGGCAATTCCCACTGCATCCAAGTGATGGATAAGTGCAGGGGAGAACGGGTCAGGGTTCATGGCAGGGCGTTTTAGGGAAAGCCTACTCTGTCCCCTGAAGTCTCTCTCCCACCTCTTCATGAATACTTCTGATTTCTGAAACAAGATGCTAAGGCATTTGGTCAGCACTTAGAAATGCATCTACCCCAGAGAAGAGCAAAGAGAATGTTTTCATTTACTCTGAAGTATAAAGAAAAGTATAGACCCAGCACGGTGGCTCACACCTGTAATCCCAGCACTTTGGGAGGCCGAGGCAGGGGAATCATGAGGTCAGGAGATCAAGACCATCCTGGCCAACATGGTGAAACCCCGTCTCTACTAAAAATACAAAAATTAGCTGGGCGTGGTGGTGTGCACCTGTAATCCCAGCTACTCGGGAGGCTGAGGCAGGAGAATGGCTTGAACCCAGAAGGTGGAGGTTGCAGTGAGCCAAGATCATGCCACTGCACTCCAGCCTGGGTGACAGAGTGAGACTCCGTCTCAAAAAAAAAGAAGACGACGACCACCTGCTTACTGGCCTAGGCCTACTCTCTCTAGAACCCCTACGTGATCTCTCACGCTAGTCATGTAGGGCATCTCTCCAGCACAAACACCATACAT
>NW_012102343.1:1096685-1185473 GCF_000951045.1 Mandrillus leucophaeus
AAAAAAAAAAAAAAGAATGGGTATAGACTCTTTCCTAAGAGATCCTGACAGGGGAAAAAGGTTAGGGGGCATCAAGGTTTTCAGGGTGTGGAAAGTAAACATGGATTTTCAAGTAGAACATGAGAAAGAGAAAGGGCTGGAAAAGAAGGCTGGGATACAAGCATATGGGATACACATCAGCTTTGGCTGCAAGTTACAGACGCTGGCTCTGGCAAACACAAGTGGTGAAAGAGAATTTGTTGGAAAGATACATGGTACTGAAGGAGGCCCTCAACACTCAGGCCTGAGAAGGCTGGGACCAGGGCAGCTTTGGGGGTCTGGGTGGCAGGAACTCATGAGCTGTCTGACTTTGGATGATTCTAAGGCAACTGCCTTCCATTATGGGTAGTGACTCCAACTCAGATTCAAATTCCCCCAGGAAAGAGTCTGACAGACCTTGGGTCTACACTCACCCTTTGAGAATGGAGGGTTGGGAGAGTCCCTTGGCTGGCAGCCCTACTAGGAATGCATGGAATTGGGGAGTTTGAGTTTCCCAAAGGAAACCTGAGTTTCTGTTACTCAAGGAAGGGAAGAAGTGCTGGGCATATGCACACAGCAGATGTTCTCTACACGTGGGATGTCAATTGAGAGGCGGGGGATGGATGGGTGGGGGATGGGAATTTCCAGGACACTGCAGAACCTGCCACAGGGGCCAAGACTCCTGCTGCAGCCCTGGATTGCATCTCCCTCTCCCACTATAAAAGCAAGCTCAGGAAAAGAACGTTGTTTCTGTTCTTGACAGCTCCATAGAATTGTCTCCTTAGCTTCCAGTCACGCTCAGCTCCTGCTAGAATAATTACCACCCACCTGTTCTCCATACAGCAATTCACAGCCAGTGGACACACATCTGGCCTGTAAAAGACATGCTTGGAAGTCTCCCAGGCTGCTTGGAACAGGCAGGGGACAAGACAGGGTCAGCCACTAATTCAAAGGCAAGGAAACAGCTGGCCTGAGAGCTATGGTCACTGGAGCCTAAGTGGCAGCTCACTCCTCCCCTGCCAGGCATCTCAATAGATGTGGGGCAGGTGTGCCCTGAGACAAACAAACCCCTGAGACTCAGAGGAGGTCTGAGTGCTGGGCCCTGCCCTCTTCTTCCAGCAGATGGCTGTCCTCCCCACCCCCATCTGCTTCTCTACTGGGTGGAGGGGGCTATTACCCTGCCTTTCTTGGAGTTCCTTTATTTTTCTTCCCATTACTGTTTACATCACTCCCTTCTAAACACCCTGGAAATTAAGAAAAGGCCAGGTAAGGTTTTAATGAGGAGGGCCAGAAATATTTTGGTGGTGAAGGTAATTGCATCCAAGTTTTAAGAATGTGGATGCAGAACTGGAAGGGGGCCGGGCGCCATGGCTCACGCCTGTAATCCCCACACTTTGGGAGGTCAACGCAGGTGGATGTCTTGAGGCCAGAAGTTCAAGACCAGCCTGGCCAACATGGTGAAACCCCACCTCTACTAAAAACAAAAATTAACTGGCCATGGTGGCACATGCATGTAAACCCAGCTACTTGGGAGGCTGAGGCAGGAGAATCACATGAACTCGTGAGGCAGATGTTGCAGTGAGCCAAGACTGTACCACGCACCACTGCACTCTAGCCTGGGCAACAGAGCAAGACTCTGTCTCAAAGAAAAAAAATGGAATTGGAAGGGGACTCAGAGAGCCTCTAGGCCAGTGGTTTTCGAGTTTTTTTGTTTTTTGGGTTTTTTTCCCAGCAGAACCTTTGTGCAGTGTTTCAGCACTCAACAAATATTTACTGAATGCCAACTCTGCCCCAGGTACTGTGCTAGGGCATACAGCAGCATGCAATCCAGACCTGATTCCAGCCCTCGTGAGCATACAGTGCAGTGGAGGAGACAAACACTGGGAAAATAATTAGATAAGCAGATCAACAGTGAGTTGCAATTGAAGTAGAGTTAAGAAAGAGATGTATGCAACTAGATGACCTAATACAGACATGGGAGGGGATTTGGGGAAGGTATCCCTAAAGGAATGACGTTGGAGCTGAGAACTGAAGGGCGCACAGAACTCAGAAAGGAGGTATGGAGGAGGATGGTCAGGAGGAGATGTCATAAGAATCCTGGAGGTAGGAAGGCTCTTGTGCTGGAGGAACTCACAGGCAAGGCAAGCAGAGAAGTGCGGGATGCAGTGACCAGACTGCCAGGGGTTCAGGAGTCAGATCCAACATGTGAACAGGAAACCGGGGAGCTGCTGTGGCTGGAAAAAGGCCCACCCCTGACCTCTCCCCAAACACCCCAACACACATACTTCCCTTTGCCTTATAGCCTCTGCGGCATCTTGGAGGAACGTTGCGGCTTGTCCGAACACAGCTTGAAAACCACGAATCTAGCCCTATTGCCATTTTCAGATTTGAAGACTGAGAATCAACAATCACCCCCTCCCAGTACCCTCTCTGTTAACTCTGGGCAGCTAACCTGGCCTCCCTGGAGACAGTAGGATGCTGTGACAGACTCTGAGGACACTGCGCACAGCTCAGTGTTTCAGGAAGGATGGGACAGCCTCGAGAGCCAGCCCAGGGCTCTGGCATGGGGAATGGACCCCAAAAATGAGAGGATGGCCCAGTCTGGGGCCCTCAATCTTTTCTGCCTGTGCTGGGAGAGTCTCTGACCCTCTTAGCCCATCCCCATCATTCATCCAGAGGCGCAGGCAGGCTGCCTGCCAGGACAGCAGATCCCACTCAGCTCTGGCCTCAACATTCCTCTTCCCGCCGGAGGGAAAGGTCAAGTGTAGGATATTTTCCCAAGCCCTGGAGAACAGCAGCACCCCCTGATATCTACAGCTACTACCCAGCTTGAAGGGCAACTACCAGGGCAGACAGGCCGGGCAGGAGAGCAGTCAGCTGGCCCTCTAAGCAGGGCTGCAGGGGGAAGGGTCTGGAGAGGCAGGGTCTGAAATATATCAACAACTTCAGCCCCAAGAAGTAGAATAGAGAGTGGGTGATGGGAGGAGGGCTTGCATGGCAGGGGTCTGAGGCTGAGGCTCCGTCTGCCTCAGGAAGGCTAAAACGTTCCTGCTTCAACCCAGCTGGTCCTCATTTAACTAACTCCAGGGTCTGGCCTCTCTGGAGACCCCCTGCTGGCCTGTCTGCAGCTTCTGGAGCAGAAGCCAAAAGCAGTCACCAGCTTAGAGACAGCAGCTGAACCCAGAGCCCCCCAGCAGGAGACAGGCAGTGCAGGCATTGCAGGCCCCTTTGCAACCCTGCAAGGAGTCAAAGGCCAAGTAGGTGGGGCTGGGGGGAAGGCTTCAGAGATAAAGGAGAAGGCAGAAGCAATTGTCTCTAGGCCAGATCAGGAGCAGCTATGGAGAGAGAAATCTCTTGGAGCCTGGAAGGTGGTTTCATCAGTCAAGGCTGTCCTAAGGCAAACTGTGCAACAGCAGCCTCCCTTCTTCCCCCGTCTCCCTTCTGCCCCTCATCCAGCACACTGCTCTGTGAGCACTGGGCACCTGCCATCCTGCCATCCTCCCCCAAGGGAAGGCGGGTACAGAGGAACAAGGGAGCAGGTGCCAGAAGGCCTGAATTCAAGTCTAGCTGCTCCCCATTCTAGCCGTGTGACCTTTGGCAAAGATCTGAACCTCTGAGACTCTGCTCCTGCTTCTGTATAAATGGGATGGATAAGAGCTACGTCATAGGACTGTAGAAATGATTGAATGAGAAAATGAAGGTAAAGATCTCAGTTCTTACTGAGTTTGCATGGATACTCCTCATGGGACAAGGGAGAGAGAAGAGGGAAGTGGGGAAGTACTGGGGACCGTTGAATGATTCAAATGGGATGCTTGATTAATGGGGCAGGTCCCAAAAGTTTCAACCCTGTTTCCAAGGTAGAGGCTGGGCCAGGGAGTGGGTGGTGAGGGCCTGAGGTAGGGAAAGTTATTCTCTATTGAAAAGAAAACAGAGAGAGGAAGTCAGATCTCAGGACGCGCGTCAGCCAAGAGCCTGGGCAGACAGTGTCTCCTCCAGAGGAAGGGTTGGTGCTCTGGCGCTGTTGCCCTCTGGCAGCCACTAAGCTCCTGTTTTCCTCATTAAGCTGTCTGTAACCTGGCCCCCTTTACACTGCTGATAAGGGCCAGAAACAATTCAGAATCTCCAACAGACGGCATCTGCGGCTTTCAATGTCACCTCCCGATGGAATCAACAAGGTGGGGCGGAACTCAGGTGGACTACAGGGAGTCAGTGCAGAAGAGCACCAACTCCCAGGGGTGGTGTTCAGGATTCGGGGAACCTCACTGTGTGCCCAGCAATGTCAGGCATCGTGGACACGTAAAATGGTAAAAGCTAGTATTTGTTGGGCACACTATTTGCCAAGCTTTGGTGCTAAGCACATATGTTTATTATCTCATTTAATCCCCATAACAACCCTACGAAGTTGATAGCATTATTATTCCTATTTTATAGGCAGAGGAACTGAGGCAGAGTGCCTCGGCGGCTTATAATTTGTTGGGGAGTCAAGAACATAGGTTACTACCCCCATGTGAGAAGAAAACAAAATCTGAGCTGTTTCTCACCATCCCAAGTGGCCCTGTTCTCAGTTTTGCGTCACTTTCCGCCTCAGTTTCCCTAGATTTCCAGCTACCAGCATGGTGGCTGAGCTCAAAGGGCAGCCTCCACTCACCGTTCTAGGGATGGACATGCTCATTTTCCCAAAGTTCAGCCAAGACAGAATTTGTCAACAGAAGCTTATTTAGGAAACTAAGAAGAGGATGGAACAAAATAATATAAAAAGCAAAGACTCTGGGAAGAGAGCAGCTTATGAGGTCGTTTTCATGTCCCAAGATGAGGAAAATAATAATAGCTATTGGTGTGCCAAGTATCAGATACTGTGCTATGCTTTTGATATATGTTATTTTGTTTAATTCTCAAGGGGACTCAAGTATTAGACAAGCATTATTGTCCTCGTTTCACAAATAAGCCAACAGATGTTCAGAGAGGTTAAGCGACTTGTCCAGGTCACATAGCTTGTAAGGAATAGAGCTAGGAGTCAAGCTTGCTTTGCTTTTAACAGTTTAAATAAAGGAGACAGGCATGGTGAGTACAACCAGCTGACAACCAGACAGGCCTCTTGCTTCCAGGCCCCATTTAGGTCTAATGGAGAGATTTGACTAAACAACCTAGATCCTAAATGGAAGGTTTTCAGGATGGCCCTGCTGATCTTCCATCTGATAGATTTTCAGATCTTGCTCAGGAAGTAATCAGAACACTTTTCCTCCTGGACAAGTCTGGAAAACACCTTGGCAAATCTGTACCTTCCAGTTCTCCTAGTCCCCATTTACACAGGCCAAAATAAAACAAAGAGAACCCAAAACACCCCGATAAATTAAAACCCTGTATTTGCACTTGCGCTTCATTTCAAATGAAGTACACGCCTCATGGCCAAGCGCGGTGGATCATGCCTGTAATCCCAGCACTTTGGGAGGCCGATGCGCGTGGATCACGAGGTCAAGAGTCCAAGACTAGCCTGGCCAAGATGGTGAAACCCCATCTCTACTAAAAATACAAAAAAAAATTTAGCCAGGTCTGGTGAGAGGCACCTGTAACCCCAGCTACCCAGGAGGCTGAGGCAGAGAATTGCTTGAACCCAGGAGGCAGAGGTTGCAGTGAGCTGAGATCACACCACTGCACTCCAGCCTGGGCAATAAAGTGAGACTTTGTCTCAAAAAAAAAAAAACCAGAAAAAACACCAAACTACCCTCATTGCCCTCATAACATGCTACAATTTCCATACTATTTCATTGGTTGACTGACGGTTCTTAAAGCCCAGAGATAATGTGAGTGAAGCCCGTAACCCAGCGCCCTGGCATGTGATGCGCTGTTGCTGCAGTTATCATTGAGAGACCTCTTCCTGTGTTCACATCAGCAAGTCGTCCCTGATACCTTGGAGTAAAGCAGTATGAAATTAAGTACTAATTGAATGGTTGATATCAATAGCTATTGATGAGTAATATTTATTGAGCAGCTACTACATGCCAGGTTTCAGTCTATATAGCTTTACATGCATTATCTCTTTTAATCTTTATAACAACCCCATGAGATAGGAATTATTCTTATTATCTCTCTTTTAAAGACAATGAAACTAAGGCCTGGAGGTACTAAATAATTTGCTTACGGCCACTCAACATCCAGATGGCAGGAGTGGGATTTGAACCCAGACAGCTACGTTCAGAACCTGCACCAGTAACCTCTTTCCTCTCCTGCCTCCCGTGATGGGTTTGACAATAGGATATAGGGGTCAAAGAAGGAAGATGGCCTTGTGTGCTGGGGGAGTTAGGGAAAGCTTCCTGGAGGGAGTGGGCTCTATTGGACACTGAAAGAAGGACAAGATAAATGAAGCAAAACGGAGATAAATTTTAGGCTGGAAGATGATCCTGAAGTCTCATGGGACCCAAAAATGGGACATCAGGAGAGCTCTCATCTTTGGAACATGAGGGATTGCTTCCCCTCTGAAGCAGTGTCATTTGGCCAACTTGTCAGTCCAAGAAAGAACTCAGAGCTTATCAGGAACCTGGGGGGTCTGCACTGGGTCTCTAGCATCAGAATAGAGAAGGAGGATAGCAATAGATCTCCTGGGAGGCCCTGGGGATAGGGCCAGGGTTAGATCAATCCCCGGCCATCTCCATGCTGACCACAAGATTTGCTTAGAGGAAGTTGTGTTTGGTTTGCTGTGACCATGGCAGGGGTGCCCCAGCGGGTAGGGATGCAGAGGGGCTCAAGGACCCACAAGTCTGTAGGAGTTCACAGAAATCTTAGAAGCTTCAACTTCACTTAAGCCACAAAAATGTTGGGGGTTGGGGAATAATTAAATTCCAGGCTAGGCAGGCTCCCAGCTGACAGCCATGTTAGAGTCTTCCCACCCACCACTTGCCAAAGACATGTGTGGGAGGGCCAAATAGACATGCCTGGCACATGGCAAATGCCCTTAAAGGTTCAACAACCGGCTGGGCACGGTGTGGCTCACACCTGTAATCCCAGCACTTTGGGAGGCCGAGGCAGGTGAATCACCTGAAGTCACCTGAGTTTGAGACCAGCCTGGCCAACATAGTGAAACCCCATCTTTACTAAAAATACAAAATTTAGCTGGGTGTGGTGGTGCATGCCTGTAATACCAGTCGCTTGGGAGGCTGAGGTGGGAGAATCGCTTGAATTTGGGAGGTGGAGGTTGCAGTGAGCCGAGATTACACCACTGCACTCCAGCCTGGGTGACAGAGCAAGACTCTGCCTAAAAAAAAAAAAAAAAAAAAAAAAAAAAAAAAGCTCAGCACCCTTCTCCAGACCCCATCTTTCAGAGCTCACTTGCTTGGCTGTGGATTACAAATCTCTCAACCAGACTCCCAGATGCCACCTGCTACCTGTTTGTGAACACACACATCTTCCTGCACAGTCCCTTGTGTGAATATGCGTTACAAACCTCTCCATGAAGCAGAGTTAAACTGAGAAGATTCTATCTGTTCAGGTCCCAGCGGCCCACAGTGTGGCCTCCCTGGACTTAAAGTCTGGAATGACTTTGCGTGGACTGAGATGCTATGAGGGTAGGATGTTATGAGAGCTTGCCAAGCCGAGACAGGCTGCGGAAGGGATGTCACAGGCACACTTAGGAGGCCTGAGAATCCAAACAAAACGGTATCACTAGGCAGAATGTGGCTGAAGCTACTAGTTGGGTGCTGAGCATAGTTCAGCAATTTTGTGAGCATATTTGTAAGAACATATATGTTTATCAGTAGAAATAATACACTGTCTGGGTTGACTGGCTCTGTTTGTGTACATTCTTGGATCCCAGAGAGCCCTGGGGAGCAATACATCACACAAGCATTTCTTGCCTGAGAGCTGGTCAGAGGGATTGTTCCAGGGAAAGCTGGGCTGGTGTTGACCAGCTGAGGTCTGAGAGAGAACATGTGTGCACCCCAAGCCCAGGCCTGGCTCTCACAAGCACTGGTGGAATTTCTGAGTGCGTCAGTTACTCCGCACCTGTCCCTTTACACTTAGCCCCAGCCTGGCCTGGCCCATCAAGTCTGCAGCCAGAGGTAGCGTGGAAAGAACTGGCCAACACTTCCGAGAACCAAGCTGAGGCCAGAAGGCACGCAAAGCCTGAAGGATTCCTCTCTGCTCAGGATCCCATGTGAGAAGCCTGGGGCTCCTGTCACGTATGTTCTCAGCTGTCACCACACAGCTCACTTTCTTTTATCGGGGCCCCATGTGTGCATGTTTGGCTCTCCTACTGTACTTCAAGCCATTGTTACTTAAAGTGTGGTCTGTGGGCCCAGAGCATCAGTGTCAACCAGGACCTTGTCAGAAACACAGAATCTCAGGGCCCATCACAGGCGTATCAGATCACAATCTGTATATTAACAAGAACCCCAGTGATTTGAATGCACATTAAAATTTGAGAAACACTGCTACTTGAAAGCAGGAGTGAACCTTGTCAGGGTGATCTTTGTACAACTAAGCTTTTGTATCCCAGATACTTGGTGGTAATCAGGTGCTCAATAAATACATGTTTTAACATTTCATTTTGAAATAATTATAGACTTAGAGGAAAGTTGCAAAAATAGTACAGTGATATATGTGAACCACTAATACTAACAGCTTACGTAACCAGAGTACAATTACCAAATTAACATGGAAATTAACATAGGTATCATTAACCAAACTACAGGGCGTTTTCTAATTTCCTCTATTTTTCCCACGTCCCTTTTCTGCTCTCAGATCGCTCAGGATATTTAGTTGTTGGTTCTCCTTAATCTCCTCTAATCTATGGCAGCTCTCTAGTCTATCCTTGTCTTTCATGACCTTGATTCTTTTAATGAGTACCCCTCAATTATTTTGTAGTCTATCTTTCAACTTGGGTATGTCTGCTGTCTTCTTGTGATTAGATTGAGGTTATACATAGAATAGAGGTGATGCTGTGACCTCAAGGCATCATCTCAGGGGGTACGTAATGTCAATGTATCTTATTCCTGGTGATGTTAATCTTGATCTCTTAGTTAAGCTCATATCTGCCGGATTTCTCCACTGTTTCTCCACTCTAAAATTACTACTATACTTCCCTCTTTAGTTAATAAGTATACTGGGGAAGACAATTTGGGACTGTGCAAATATCCTGATTCTCCCACTGATTTTAGTGGCCATCACTGGTGGATCTTACCAACAACTTTTGTTTGTTTGTTTTTGGTTTTTGTTCCTGGCCGTCAATTATCACTATTGTGTCTGCCTGGTGGTGATTCTGTATTTCCCTCCTTTCTTCTATATTTATTAATTGAAATTCTTCTGCCAAGAAGAGTTGTTACTTCTTCCCCATTTTTTTAAATTCAATTGCTTATTTCCGTAGGGGTTCTAATTCAATGTTATCATTATTTTATGTTCTTGCTTAAACTGTTCCAGCCACTGGGAGCTCCTACAAGTTGGGTGTTGTGTCCTTTCAACATGCCCATCCTTTTCTGAGTACCTCCTTATTCTCTGGTACCACAAGATGTTTCCGACTCATCTTGTTCCATATAGTTTGAACAAATGAATGGGAGAATGAGTAAGTAGGTGGTATGTATAAACTCAGCCTTCCTGTGATTCTCCAACTAAGAAGCTATATTTAATTCAGTTCTCAGCTGGGAGGAAGAACGCATGTTCAGATGCCCCATAGAATCACTCACCTCCAGCCGGGCATGGTGGCTCATGCCTGTAATCCCAGCACTTTGAGAGGCCGAGGTGGGCGGATCACCTGAGGTCAGGAGTTCAAGACCAGCCTTGCCAACATGATGAAACCCCATCTCTACTAAAAATACAAATAAATAAATAAATAGCCGGGCGTGGTGGTGCGCACCTGTAGTCCCAGCTACACAGGAGGCTGAGGCAGGAGAATCGCTTGAGCCCAGGAGGCGGAGGTTGCAGTGAGCCAAGATCATGCCATTGTACTCCAGCCTGGGCAACACAGCAAGACTCCATATTTTAAAAACAATAATAATAAACAAACAAAAAACAACAGAATCACTCACCTCCACTGTTCTGTGAGCCTCAAGGAAAGCTGGAGAAACTTTTAACCTAAAGACAAAGGAAACCATATCCGTGGAAACTGTAGGCTGGAAAATTGGCTTGCCCTAAAAGTTCGACTCATGGACTTGGCACATCTACCAAGCAGTATGAGATAGTGCTTAAGAGTGGGTGTGCTGGAGCCAGATGCCTTGGTCTAAATCCTTATAGCTACTTACTGTGTAACCACCTTGTGCCTCAGTTTCCCCATCAGTAAAATGCAGGTGATGACAGTCCTTGCCATGGATTTGTGTAACGACTGAGTTTACATATATAGATTGCTTAAAGCAGCCCGTGGTACATGTAAACATTTAATAACCATTAGTTAGGAGTCTGACATTTCCAGCAATTAGCTCATCCTGCTAAATTCATTCAGCAATTGCTTATTGAGCATCTACGTTATAGTCCACACTGCTGTGAGTCCTGGGATCTCAGCAGTGAACAAAAGTGACATCACTGCTCTCACAGAGCATACGTTCTTCTGGAATAAAAATAATTTAACCATATAACAGACTGCACTATTTTTTTTTTTTTTTTTTTTTTGAGACGGAATCTCACTCTGTTGCCCAGGCTGAAGTGCAATGGCACCATCTCGGCTCACTGCAAGCAACGCCTCCCAGGTTCACACCATTCTCCTGCCTCAGCCTCCCAAGTAGCTGGGACTACAGGCACCTGCCACCTTGCCCAGCTAATATTTTTTGTATTTTTAATAGAGATGGGGTTTCACCATGTTACCCAGGATGGTCTCAATCTCCTGACCTCATGATCTACCCGCCTCGGCCTCCCAAAGTGCTGGGGATTACAGGTGTGAGCCACCGCGCCCAGCCACAGACTACACTACTTTTTAAGATAGTAGAGGGGGATGGGAACAGCTGCATTTTTGTCATCTAGCAAAACCATTCACCTTCTCTTGGTATAAGTATCCATTTTCCTCTGTAGAACCATACCCTGGTATCATGTGATTCATGCGTTGGTCAATCAAATAACTGTATTGCCCTAGCCGCAGTGATTGGTCAGGCAAGGACACATGACCTAATCAGCACCAGAAAGAATTTTGCAGCTGAGGCTCTTCACGGTAAAAACCAGTGAGCTAAGAGCTGCAGGGAACTGGGGCATGTGGCTTGAGAATAAAGCCAACACCCCTGAAGGCAGAGCTGGGAGTGGAGGGGAAAGTCCTGATGGGTTGTACAAGCCCCTGAATCAAGAATGGGCCTGAAGTTCATCCCAGGCTTGACTTCTCAGTTACATGAGACAGTCAATTCCCTTCTACTACTTGTTACTGAGAGAGTTCTGAGCTTACTTCAATCCCTCAGAAAGCTGACACCTGAGCAGGAAGCAGGAGCCTGTCCTGAGTTCCCCACTGTGCCTGTGTCCTGAGCCCCTGATCTCGCTCTAGCACTTCTGTTTCCTGCCTTGTCCTAACACACACACCACCACCACCCCACTGCCCATCTCAGGCCACCTCCTTACTTCCTCTCAAGGAGATTCCTGCCCCATCCTCCACAGAGCTGGAGCCTCTCCCTTCTGCTCACCTGGCTTCCCTCCCACAGTCTTTGCCCAAGCCTCTTCTTTCCAGGCAAGTCTGGATGAATCCCCAGCTCTCAGTTTTGCCTCTTGTGGTCTGGCCTCCTCCTCTCCAGAGGCCTGAGGGGCTGATGTGTGGTTTCAGATGGCCAGCAGAATGCTACCCCCAACCTCAGGAGTCCCACCAAAGTTCACATCTCGGAAGGTCCCCTTTTTATTACCTAATCTCCTGCCTCTCGTGCCTTCCTGTAACTCTAGGCCTGAGCGGCTTCAGGGCAGACTCAAGGATGTTCGAGTTCTCCCACCTCTGTGTTCTGTTAGAGAGCCATGTCCTCAGAGCAGACGGGGAGAAACCAAACTCCCACTTCCTTTGGGAAGATTTCCATTTCCCTTTTCCTAAATCCTAGGGAATGTACTGTGTAAGCCCCTTAATTATACACTGACTCACGACATTGCTTGTGCCGTTCCCCCAACTCAAGATATCTTTCATTCACTAGAAGATTTGCCTCTTACGTGCCGTAAGCCTAGCACAGTGCTCAATAAACACTGAATGAAGAAATGAGTGGTTGAATAAATGAATTATTGAATGGGTGGTGAAAAGAGTAAGTGAATGAATAAATAAATGAATAGACTAATGAGGAGAGGTAGTAATAGGCCTAGGATGGAGTGGCAGAAGGGTCAAAAAAACCCTGGAGGGGATAGATCCTGAGTCCAGGGAAGGGAGGACGGGGCAGCCACCACGGCAGAATGGCAGGAGGGAGACAGATGTCGTCAAGTCTCTCAGCCTTGTGTTTACATAAAAAACTGGAGTTTGGGCCTGGGTTGTTTTATCAAACCCATTTACTAGCTTTTTAAAACTTTTTTTTAAAACACATAGCCAGGTGCAGTGGCTTACACCTGTAATCCTAGCACTTTGGGAGGTGAGGGGGGTGGCTCACTTGAGGTCAGGAGTTTGAGACCAGCTTGGCCAATGTGGTAGAACCCCATCTCTACCAAAAATATAAAGAATTACCCGGTTATGGTGGCATGTGCCTGTAATCCCGGCTGAGGCAGAAGAATTGCTTGAACCCAGGAGGCGGAGGTTGCAGTGAGCCAAGATCATGCCACTGCACTCCAGCCTGGGTGACAGAGCGAGACTCAATCTAAAAAAAAAACCATAAACATAAATTTTTTTTTTTTTTTTTTTTGAGACGGAGTCTCACTCTGTCGCCCAGGCTGGAGTGCAGTGGCCGGATCTCAGCTCACTGCAAGCTCCGCCTCCCGGGTTTACGCCATTCTCCTGCCTCAGCCTTCGGAGTAGCTGGGACTACAGGCACCCGCCACCTCGCCCGGCTAGTTTTTTTGTACTTTTTAGTAGAGACGGGGTTTCACCGCGTTCGCCAGGATGGTCTCGATCTCCTGACCTCGTGATCCGCCCATCTCGGCCTCCCAAAGCGCTGGGATTACAGGCTTGAGCCACCGCGCCCGGCCTAAAAATAAAAAAATTTTAAAAAACCATACAAATGCCATTTTCAAGGCCATTGCACATCTTGCAATGATGTGGCCGGCTGTGGAAGTGCTGCCTCAGCACCCCACTTCCCAGATCCAGGAAGGACAAACTGGCCATGCCGACAGCACGCCAGGTGCAGCCTCGGGGGAAGGGCCTGGGAGATCCAGTGGACTTGGGGTGCCTCCCAAATCCCTTCAGCAAGGACTCAAGTTCTCTGGAGGTCAGAGCCAGGGGGCCTCCTTTCTTCCCCTCCAGACTCCCTTCTCCTTCCTCTGCCATTGACTCTCCATCCTGATTCCACACTGGCACTGCCGGGAGCCTTGTGGGGCCTCAGGCAACCCAAGAAAGCTGCAGATGACTCCATGGATTTGCAGCTACAAATGAAAAACCACGGTTTGTTTTGAATGGATTGTGGCTCTGGCGAGAAAGTCTTGGGATGTAAATCCACCATGAGTGGGGATGCAGATGGGAAGCAGATGTGGGGATGTTGAAAGCCCCTGCTCCAGTGCCTAAGGCCCACCTTGGAGAACACATGCCTTCCACTGAAAAATGCGGATGGGCAAGGCAGCTCAGACACTGTGGGAGCCCCAGCTAAGAGCCCAGTCTGCTCAGCTGTCGCCTTCTCCTTCTTCCCCTCCCTCTAGGCAATGAAGCACTCCTTCTCTTGCATTCTTGGAGGATATGCCTCTTCTCCCTGCCTCCCTCTCCCTCTGTCTTCATATCACTGCCTGTCTTACTGGCTCTTGCTCTCAGGCGTTCTCTGACTCCATGTCTGTCCTTGGTCTGTGCCTCTCCCTCCCTCCCTCTTCCTGGCTGCTGCCCAAGGCCAGTGCCCCTACCCTTCATGCTTGGATAAGTCTGCCAATCAGCTTGAACCCCTGGGGTGAAGAACAGGAAGAACAGTCCAAGGGCAGACGGCAGCCCCAGTTCCATGAAGGAAGGCGATTTCAAGCCAGAGAGGCCTGGGCAGGATGAGGCCAAGAATTTCTCACTTACCCGCAGGGCTGGATATTTAGTCTGAGTTGGGGAGGGCAGGTGGCAACCAGCCTGGAGCTCCCAAGCCTGCAAAAGCAGCTCTGCCCCAGCCTCTACCCAGCTTTAGGTTTCATTCAGTGTGACTTTCTCTCCTTCCCAGCCTGGACCCAGCCCTCTCCAGCACCAGGAAGAGGCAGCACAGCTGGGTGCCATGGTCACAATTACCCGCAAGGACACAGGCCCAGGTGAAGGCTAGGCAGGACAGACGGAGCATGTTTTGTATCCTCCACTGCTCTCCAGAGAGCTAGGAGCAGCCCTTCCCTTTCAACCCCTGCAGGGCCCCAGACAGCCTCCAAAGGCAAATGTGCTTTTTCTTTGGCTTGTATACAGTCTAAATACTTTATCCAATTGATACGGGCTCTATATCCAGTTGTCTTATTTTCCTTTTTGGGTCTGTCCACAGCTCTCTGAGCTCTCAGGCAGGATTTCGGGACCATTTGTGGCACATTCCAGAGGCCACTAGCAATCTCACAAATTAATTCTAAACTTGTACACAGGCTGTGAATGCTACACAACTTTTGGGGGGGACTTGAGGGACACACCAAAACCCATCCAAAAATAGAATGTTGCCATTCCCAGGAGACTGGAATCATTTAGAGGACAATTTCACAAAAGCTCCTGCAGATGTGAAGGAGGCTGCTGTCGGAATGCAGCTGGGACCCATCTCCCTGGCACTCTCGAGTCTCTGCTCAGGGACTGTTTTCTCTTCCCAGAAGGCACTCATTCCAGGATCCACAGGCACCTTGTGGTCTCCAGCACTGGGTGGCACTGAGGGGGTATCACTGTGGCACCATACCGTAAGGCATGGTCCCAGAAGGCTTGGCATTTAGTGTGGAAGCTAAGATCTTGGTTCTAGGTTTCTTTATGCATTGCGCATCTTTTTCGTATGTGCCTGACGCTGTGTTAGGCAGTGGGTATGAATGCCGAACAAACCAGACAGGGAACCTCTGCTCGTGCAAGAAACAAACAGGGTGCTGGGACCTGGAATAACGTTCAAGGAGACCGAAGAGAGCAGCTTGCAACTGAGGGAGATCTCAGGCAGGTCAAAGCATCTGCCTCTGGGCTTCAGCTTCTTCACCCATAAAATGGGGGTGCTAACAGCGCTACTTTGAGGATTCAATGAGATAATTAATACAGGATAACTCCTAGTCATAACAAGTCACTAATGAGGACCATACAACCGAAACAGTTAGCAGCAGACAGGGCAGGAGGATAGCAGACGCAGTCAGCACTCTGCCCCCATGTCCTCACGATCCCCGTGAACCATGGTTCACTCCCAACAGCCCACACCTGTCTCTGTTTGTCAGCGGGCTGCCCTCAGGCTGTTAGAACCTGTTCTGGCCACCTGCATGGAGGGCAGGCCAGTGCCTGGGAGGTTTCATCCCTGAGCCCCTACAGGCGGCCCCTGACCAGTAACTCTGAGTGTGGAGATAGAAATATCTCCTCCATCTCCAGAGCTCCTGCAGACTGAGCCACTTACCCTTCATAGCCTTTTGCTTGACATTATATCCTTGCTTGGCCTCCTCTTTCCAGCCCCCTTCCCCTACTCCTGGGAAGATTTGGGAACAAATCACCACTTTCACACAAATCCTTGTTTGCCGGGTCTGCTTTTGGGGAAAACATCTTAAGACACTGGGAAATGCTAAACATTAGGAGGTGTCCCCTAAGCTGTGTGACCCTGTCTTCCCGCAGAGCTGCCCTCGGGCCAAGGCAAGTCCTCCCAAGTTTCTAAGGAATTAGTCACAACAAGATAGCCTTCTAACTCAGGAAATCTGTGCTCCTTGTATTTGAACACGGCAAAGGCCAGCACCATGGGAACCCTGGATGGCTCCTGGCATGTAGTTCTCGGCTCTCAACTCAGGAAACTGTCTGAGCTGCTGCCTTCGGGACTGTGTCCTCCCTCCAGGAACCTGCACAGGGAGGCCAAAATAAGGGCATAAAATTCATATTTCATTATTGTTATCCTTCTCTATTCCTGGAAACCCCAGTGGTCATTCTGAAGCTGATTCTTTAGCGTCTCTCTTCTCATGAAATGGTGGACTGGTGAGGCAGACACACAGGCAGCCAACAGGGAACATCCAAGATGCAGGTCTGGATTATTTGTCTAGACTTTATGATGTTTGTGGTATTTGCCAGCTTTTTAAGTTTTAGGATTTGTTGTGATTTTTTTTTTTCTTATTTCAAATAAAATTTTCCTTCATACCTAATTTTGTATTCTTTTTTTTTTTTTTTTAAGGGATCCCAAAATTATGTAAGCTTTAGGCAACAGAAGACCTCAGTAGGCTTTGAGCACCTGAGGACTGAGAGACTTTTTCACAGACTAGCTTCTGGCTCCATACTTTTTTTTTTTTTTTTTTTGAGACAGGGCCTCACTCTGTCACCCAGGCTGGAGTGCAGTGGCACAAGCATGGCTCACTGCAGCCTTGACCTTCCAAGCTCAGGTGATCCTCCCACCTCAGCCTCATAAGTAGCTGGGATTACAGGTGCCTGCCACCACACCCGTCTAATTTTTGTATTTTTAGTTAAGACAGGGTTTCACAATGTTGCCCAGGCTGGTCTCGAACTCCTGGGCTCCAGAGATCTGCCCACCTCAGCCTCCCAAAGTGCTGGGATTGCAGGCGTGAGCCACCACGCCCCACCTGGCTCTATATATTTCAACTCTTGTTTTTCCTCTCCTGTCTTCATACTTCTGGTCCCGATGTGACAGCTGCTGATCCTGCACCTGCCACCGTGTCAGGTGAATCAGCACAGTGTGTGGTGGAATTATTTCTGCACGCCATTTATAATCAGGACAGCCAGCAATAAATTTATTACATGACATAGACATATTACAGACAACCCAACGGAGTGTTTTCCCAACATAACCAAATGAATATATTACAGAAGGCCCAACTGAATATATTCCCAACTCAAATTCCTTCAGTCATACTCCCAAATGCCACAGCCACCTCACCACAGCCTGACACGAAGGGAGGTGTGACAGAGAAGAAATCAGGGTGGAGAACGACTACAGTTAAATTTTTTTGGGAGGAGACAGGGTCTTGCTATGTTGCCCTGGCTGGAGTATGGTAGCTATTCGCAGGTGTGATCATAGTGCACTACTGCCTCAAACTCCTGGGCTCAATTGATCCACCTGCCTCAGCCTCCCAAGTGCTGAGACTACAGGTGCATACCATCACACCTACCTATAGTTATTATTATTATTTTTTTTTACCTTAGCAAATACTATGACTTTGAAAAAGAAATATGATCTTTGAAGGAACTCATGTAGGTGAAGGACCCCCAGTGTAAGCCTCATTAGCTTCTCAGGAAACTGGCCTCTTGTAGCTGGACTTGCTGTGAGACTTGGCACACAATATTTTAAGGTCTGTAAGTTTTAGCCAAATCCTGGGTGTGTGTGTAAGGGAGGAGGGTGGCTCAGAATTGTTCTGGGCTCTTCATTTCCTTGGTGCCCCTCAACCCTGAATCTATGTCAGGAAGACCCTGGCAAGACTGAGGAGGGAGAGCAAATGGTAACTGTGGCCATAACTGACAGTGAGTTTGGCCCCTGAGGTTGGACCTAATAGCAGGAGACATCAGTATTTCGAAAGCCCAATCGCTCCTCTTCTTTTGCATTTTCCTTTAGTTTAGCCCTTTTTTTAAACCAAAGTTTCTTCTGAAAAAATTCTTGGTTTGTCTTTGCTGAATGGAAGAGCAAAGGAATTTAGCTATACCCAGGTCAGGCCAAGGTCAGTACCAGTGGACGTGGGAGAGGCAATGTCAGAATTCAGAGGATGTTTTGTGATTTACAAAACAGTATTCACATCCATTGTCTCATTTGAGCTTTACATGCCCTCTGTGGGGTACGCTTTTGTACGTTGTTAGAATCACTATTTCCCAGTTAAAGTTAAGAGCGACTAAGCAGTTTATGCAGAGTATACACCTAGACAGTGGCAAGTCAGAAATTTGGACCCAGATCTTCCAAATTCAAATCCACAACATAACCAAAGACAACTGTGGATAGTGGTTTACTATTGCTAACTACGAATCTTTTTTTACACTTAATGTGTGTCAGACACAGTACTGGCACTTTTCATGAGTTCTCTTATTTAATCCTCATATCCTCTGGCATGAGCCAGGTTTGAAGGATGGGGAGGTAGCAGGGAGGAAGGACGGGATGGACCTCATTCCTTGCAGAGTGCACAGAACAAGTAAAGGAACAAAGGCAGGCACGAGCTGAGATGGTTCAGACCACGTTCACCAAGAGCTGGTGGTGCTTCACAGCTGCTGTCCTTGGGCCTCTGGCCCAGTCAGGTAAGCCTCCTAGAACCTTTCATCTTAGTAAAAATGGGCTGTGCCCACAGAAAGTGGCCTCTGGCTCAGCCCTGGAAGCAACAGCTGGAAGAGGCCTGTGGCCTGTCACTATCCACATGGTTGCTTCTCTGCAAGACAGAGGCCCGCCATGGTGAGCTGGTCTGTCCAACCAGCTCCCTGGTTACCAGTCAAATGATGGGCTCTGTCTCAGCACTCAGCTTTGAAGTTTGATGGGACTCCTGGTAGCCCACAGGTCTTGGCCAGATCTTACCCTTTAGTAAGTGTCTTCTTTCACTTCCCAGCAGGGGCCTGGAGCCTGGCCAACTCCCTGAGGCATCTCCTCCAGCTTATTTGGATTGAGGGATGGAGAGTGCCTGGAGAGGGAGGTGGAAAATAACCCCGTATCCTGATTGGGCAACAGAAACCTCAGGAGGCACCAGGCGGTAGGACTGGAAAAAAAGTGCCGGCCAGACTGGCTCCCTGGGGTCCCAGAAGTCACAGACCCACACAATGTCTCCCTGGGTTGGAGGATGAACAGAACACTAGCAACTCTCTTACCAGTGTTCTCTGGACTTGTCTGTCCAGACCCTAACACCACCTCCTTTGAGCTTGTGTGAGAAAATGTGTCAGAGCCAATTTGACACCTATATTCATCCACTGGACATGTAATCCTGGGCGACTTACTTCTCCGTGCTTTGGTTTCCTTATCTGTAAAATGGGAATAGTGATTGTCTTTAGCTTATAGAATGATGTGAATATTAAATGAATTAACACAGACAAAGTGCTTAGAACAGGGCCTGGCACAGAGTAAGCATGCATTAGATGTTGGCTGCTATTATTATTATTATTATTATTATTATCACAAGAGTTCTGAGATTACTCCCTTAGGCCCCAGTATTTTCCTCTGGGATGTTTTCTGTCACTTAAAATGGATTGAGATTTTAGGGCAAACACTGGAGAGGCTTCTCAATTCCTCCTAGTGGGCCTGCTGAGGGTGCCGTGGCTAACTGTGGGAACCGCCTTGCTGCTCCTCTCCTGGCCGCCTCCAGTTCCAGGCTGCTTTTGCTGCTCTGACTCACTGGTCTGTTCAGAGGATCCACAGCTGCTAGCTGGAGAAGCGGTGTTAATACCTCATTAGCACCTCCGGCTGCTCCTTGTGGGCACTGATCACTTCTGCTTGCTCCCTCTGGAGTGACTCTGTGCTGCCTTTGAAAAGCAGGCCATGTGATGGCCCAGAGGCTTCTCCTCCAGCTGGTCCCAATTCCCTCCCTCAGATTGTTACTTTTACCCAGGAAGTGAAACAACTTACTGTTTACATTTTGTACACACACACACACACACACACACACACACACAAAAATATAAAATTTTTTAATAGGTCAAATCCTTACTCCTTCATCAGGACCTGAAACCAAACCTGTAAGCAGCTTCTTTCAGAGCCTTCCTCTTCTTCCCCAGGCCACACCTGCAGACCTGCCCCTCACCCGTGCCACCTGTGGTTTGTACAGGAATCAGACAAGAAGGCAAGGGCCCGAATTGGAAGCAGATGTTTGGGACGATGAGTAAGGTTGGGGTGGAGACAATAGGAAGGATGTAGACCCTGCTAGAGCTGCTTGTTGCTCTGACCTACTGCCAAGGCTCAGAAAAATAGAGTGACTGTTCCTGGTTAAATACCCAGCTGTTACTCGTGCCAAACTTCCCTGGGCCTCAATCCTCAGTCTCTGGCTCTGCTTCCAAAGTTCTCCATATCCTCGTGCCAACCACTATCTTGGCCCCTTCTTCCCACCATGCCAAGCCCCCAAGACCAGGCATACCCCCAAAAGTCAGGACTGGAGTTTTACTTACCCCGCCCCACAAAGCTAACCCACAATGCCATTTTTTGAAGCCTAAACTCAAGATATGGTCTGACAAAAGAGGTTTTGCTGATTCTGGGTGTGAGAGTCTACTGGAAGACATGGTTTGGATGCCAAGATGACAGAGTTTTCACGGGTTAGAGGGATAATGGGTCAGAATTGTTAAATCAGACCACTGTGGAGTATGCAGATGGGTGGCTGTCGACTGCACCCACTTTGGAACAACTCCAGAGCTGCACACAAGCCTGCCAGGACCCAACAGCATGTTTGTCTACCCTGTGACATAAAATGCTAGACCTATAGAACACCCAAGTTTAATTCCATTGATTAATTAATTCCATTGTGATTTTTCAAGGAGACACAAGTTGGCATCATCATGAACAAGGTTTCAGAGAAATCCCATAGGAAAGAGAGCCTAAAGAACTGGTTTTCTAAAGGCAATGGCCTGACCCAACCCCTATCCAGCTGTGATCCCAGTCAGAAGCTTAGGCGATCAACTTTAAGATCTGCCCAATCCCCAGGGAGGAATAGATGTCAGCTGCTGTATATGACAGAGAGATAACCAGGGACTGTAGTTTCCTGGTTTAATATTAAGGGAAATTCCACTGAAGCTCAGTGTTTCCACCCATAGTGGTCACAACCAACCAACTTCATGGCTGTTCATAAAATTGATTTGCCTTTTCACACCTCTGAGTTTACTGGAAATGGTATTCCCTTGACTTTCCTCTGCCATACTGATTATAACCATAGCACAAACCCTTTGATTGCCATTAGTGTTGGAGATACCTTCCACTCCCCATCCACTCAAGATTCTAATTTCATTCACTGAGCTGTAGGCTACTGGCCAGTCCCCCATTGCCAAAGTCAATGCTTCAGGTCTGCTTTGTCTGGGAGAGCAGATTAAAGGAAGAGTGGGCCTTTAGATCACCAAGTCCCCTTTCTTAGCCTGTCCCAGGACCTGCCCAGGTGACGGCCTATTTATGGCACAATAATGGGCTTGCTCCTTGGGTCTCTTGGTTTGGAATCTATCTTTACAAGGGTTCTTTCTTCTCTGAAAATCAACAGGGAGAGTAACTTCCCTCTCTTTCTGTGGGAAACTAGACTAATTTCACTTGTAGCAACAGCAACTCTGTATTAGAGAAAGTCTCCAAATATATAAAAAGAAATGCTCCCCACCAAGTAAACAGGAGAAACTATTGGGTGGGGGTGGGCAGTGGTGATGAGTTTGGGTGCCCAAGCTTCATGAGAAGGAAACTCTAAGGAAAATAGATTGTTTATGTCTATCTCCCAAGATTGTAAGCTGCTCAGAGGCCAGGATCACATTCTATCTTGTGTGTCCCTAGCTCCCCACACAGTGCCTGATGCATAGGAAATGTCTGCTGAAATGCGGAGCTGCACAGAACTCAAGAAAAAAAAAGGGAGGCTACAAACTCAGGGATGGAACAGAAATACCCGACTGGGGAGAGGAGGAGGTTAGGAAATGAAATGACAACTTAGAGCAGGATTGGACGTAGGAGACCAAGCACAAAACGATGACACACACATAATCTTCCTCTTGCACAATAACACAACATTTTGTTTTCAACATAACATAAAAGCCATCAAAGGCTCTCTAGCTGGCTTGCAAATACTCTGATATCCCTGACTCTGCTAATGGGCAAACAGAGGAATGTCTTGGCAACTCCTTCAAGTGGGAGTTCTGAGGAGAGAGGGAACATTGCTGGTCTGTAGAAGACGGGAAGATTCAGAAAAATTCCTTTATGTGCAAATCCATAATGCAGGTGAAGTGGGGGTCTGCAGAAAGAGCGACTTCACTCAAGAGAGGTACAGAAACCCCTCACCCTGGAGAAGATACTATGCTTCTAGTTTCAAGAGAATAATTTCACAGTATCTTCACAGTCTCGTTTAGGGTGTGTGTAATCTCCCTTTAACTCTGGCATTCTTGAAAATGTTTGCTTCCTCAGTGAGATACCCACCAGGAATTTGGCCTTTGCCAAATGGTGCTATTTCATATAAGCAGAGTTTAGAGACAAAAGATTTATTCAAATAAGTCTTTTTCTGCAGACTTAATTACCAGAGATAAACATCAGGGTATTGTGTAACATATCTGACCTCATTCTTTCATTTGATACCTATTGATTTTCCACCAAAGCAGGGATATTAAAATTTCAAGGCCTTTTTCCTCAGTTACGTCCTCAAGGGTGTCTTGTATTCTTTATATAGAATTCACTTAAACTTGGAAGTCACTTCACTCATTAGTTGGTAGTCTAAGGAACTTTCTACATGCAAAAGATTCTAAAGCCATTATTAACAGCTGTATCTCTTAAAATCTCTCTATCCTGCATGAGTAGGACCTTTTCCCATGAATCCCAAATCCCCAAGTGACTGATAGGTAAGCCAAGGTATAAAGTGTTAATCTGTCACACACAGCATCACCAAGTGAACAAGGCAGAGTCAGCGAGCACAGTGGCCCAGTGCCTGGGCTGTTTCTTAGTCTAAACTAATCTGCTAGAGACAAACCAGAAATGTGGAGTTTGGGCTTTGACACAAAACAGACCCATGTTCAAATACAGCTCTATCACTTGCCAGCTAAGAAACCTTGGCAATTACTTATCCTCTGTGTGCCTCAACTGTGTCTTGTGTAAAATAGAGAAAACAAGACATACCTTGCAGGGTTGTTGTGAATGAGACAATAAATACTAGAGCTCCTAGCATATGGGAAGAGCTAAAAAAAATGGTAGCTATTATCATGATTGAGTAATCAGGTGAATTAAAGGAAGTCAAGGTTCCTACCACACGACATAGGCTTGAGATACAGCTCCCTCAAATACCTCTTCCATCCTTACAGGATCATGCAAAGAAGGAAGAAGTCTCTTCTGACTTGGGGTCTTCTTCATGAATGTTTGGGCTAGGTATCTTCAGTACTCATTCTCTCTGGCCCGCCTGGACATGGCAAGGTGAAAAACAGAGTCACTGCCCCCTGGGAATTTCCACACCAGTCATCTACTCTAGCACTCTCAACTGCCCCCAGACCCATACAGCCTCCTGTTACAGAAATTACCAGGGCCCTAAGTCATAGTCAGTATGGTAACACATATACTATACATAGGAAAAAATTTTTCCCCAAGAACTCCATGTTATTAGTCAATTTTCTTAATTGGTTAATAGCATCATTTTGCAGGTCAGGCAACTGATACTGAAAGAAGGTTGTCTTGCCCAAAGTTGAACCACGCGAGTTAAAAATATGAACATCTGGCTGAGCCCAGCGGCCATGCTTGTAATCCCAGCACTTTGGGAGGCTGACGTAGGCGGAATACCTGAGGTCAGGAGTTCAAGACCAGCCTAGTCAACATGGTGAAACCCCATCTCTACTAAAAATACAAAAATTAGCCAGACATGGTGGCACACACCTGTTACTCGGGAGGCTGAGGCAGGAGAATAGCATGAACCTGGGAGGTGAAGGTGGCAGTGAGCTGAGATCACACCACTGCACTCCAGCCTAGGTGACAAAGTGAGACTCTGTCTCAAAAAAAAAAAAAAAATCAAGCCCATCAGTTCATGGTTTTCTATCCTTTGAGGATCCCATGTTGCACACGTGATGCAAATGTGTCCAGAGGTATCTTCTTTGAGAAAACACCCAGTGACATGAGATGCCTATCCTGCAAGGAGTGCTGGAGGCCCAGGGCCACTAGAGTCAGAAACACAGGCTACAAGTAAATTCCTGTCAACAGGATGGTCACCTGGTAGAGGACATAATGAGGTTTACAAAGAAGCCTCCTCTCCTACCTCCTTATGTAGTCCAAGGCTGACTTCTTCCTAGAGTCATACCTAAAAGGTAACTCCTAAAACCTCACTTGGAAATCTGCCTTGTTTGCCAGATGAACCTGGTCTCAGGCATTCACAGCCATCACAGACTACAAAAGCCGTGGTGGCCTGCTTATTATTGGGTATTCCAGGGAAATAGCAACACAGGCCTCATCTGGATAAACTATTCATCATCTCCCTGAAGGGAGGCTACAAGGGGAACTAGATGGGGAGTCCCACTCTGTTCTTGCAAGGTGACTGGATGCTATGATTCTGTGCTGGTGTGTCTGATCCCTGTCCCTAGAGGTACCAACATTGTCACTATCCCATGTTTAAGAAGCTGCTACTGCTGGGTAGTATTGACAAGCCAGGACTATATCGATAGCCTGAACAACTTTGCTAAAGCCACCTCCGATACCATATTGAAAAACCTACAGGTATCATTCCTTGACTTCTGGAAAGAGACTGTGTTCTCCACATCTCCTTCCAGGAATTAACTGCCCATCTTGTAGAGACCACACCTGAATTCACTCCAGAGAACCAGGTCCCTGCTGTGGCTATCACAAAAATGTCCTCATATAAGCAAAATTAAAGCAAATTGAATTTAATTTGGGAGGGGAAAAAAGGGATATTTATAACAAGGTATATCTGAACTCTAGGCAGCACCACTCTATTGGATACAAACCAAGGTCAACATGACCTGCAGATCTCTAAATCCATCCTCTAGTACTCCAAATAAAAGCTAAAAAACAAAAACACAAAAAACTAAGCTCACCAATAACTTTGGGATAGCTTTCTGTTAGGTGGTGTGCAGAGTCAGTATTCTGAGTCAGAAATACTGGCCTATTCCACAATTTTTGAGACATGTTAGTGCTGAGTCATTTTTAATACTACTACACATATACGATACTCAACAATTTCCTGCTGCCCAGCCTACAAAACCTGTTGAGGGTATAAAAGCAAAGGAGTATCCAATTTGGAGTATCTGGAGGAAAAATCTTTACAGAAATAAGAGACCTTATAGTCTTGGAATAATTAATCAGATTCAGCATCAGGAATCCAGACTAGATTCTCACAGGGCAATGATGGTCACAGAAGACTTTTCAAACCAATTATGAGGTCTAGAAATTACCATGGAGAAATGGACGTTGGTTAGCTTCTTATCATGACACACGTGGGCTGTTTTTGCCCCTCCCCCTACCCTTTTTTTTTTGAGATGGAGTCTCGCTCTGTTGCCCAGGCTGGAGTGCAGTGGCATGATCTTGGCTCATGGCAAGTTCCGCCTCCCAGGTTCACACCATTCTCCTGCCTCAGCCTCTCGAGTAGCTGGGACTACAGGCGCCCGCCACCATGACCAACTAATTTTTTTGTATTTTTAGTAGAGACGGGGTTTCACCATGTTAGCCAGGATGGTCTCGATCTCCTGACCTTGTGATCCACCTACCTCAGCCTCCCAAAGTGCTGGTATTACAGGCTTGAGTCACTGCACCTGGCCGCCCCTCCCCACCATTAACGTGAGGACAGGCTGTTTGAAAAGGGGCCTGGTAAATAATGATCATAAGTCAGGACAGTAGTTACCTTTACTGGGATGGGATGACAGTGTGCTCTGCAGTGCTGCAATGTTTTATTTCTTGACCTGGATGGTGGCTATTTGTGCATTTCCTATAATTACTCATAACTTACACATGTTAATACCTTTTTTATACATATTGCTCTCTAAATAAAAGAAAAAAGGAATTTTAGTATCCTGTAATACTTTTACTATTTCACATTATCTGGAACTGGTTTACTATGCTCGAAGGTCTATGTGAAGCCAGAGTAGAGGGAAGGAGCCCTTAGGGTTCAAGCTACTTGCTGGAGAACCTTGCTGTGGTCCTGAGAGAAGTGGAGCTGGAGAGAGGTTTCAAAGCTCTATCTACAATGGCTCAGAGGCAACAGTGTACAAGAAGTTGAAGCTAGTATTTATGGAGTCATAAGAATGACTTGATGGGCTAAAATCACTCAATGGTCAATGTTCACAGTGACCTATTCAAAGCCACAACAGCAAGTGTGTAAGATTCAGGACTGTACATAACCTTAAAATACACAGTTAGAAGGACTGAATTTTAAGACTTTTTTTTTTTTTTTTTTTAAAGAGACAGTGTCTTAGCCAGGCACGGTGGCTTATGCTAATCCCAGCACTTTGGAGGTGGGTGGATCACTCGAGCCCAGGAGTTCAAGACCAGCCTGGGAAACATGCCAAAACTCCATCTTTTCAAAAAAAAAAGAGAGAGACAGTGTCTTGCTCTGTCACCCAGGTTAGAGCACAGCGACACAGGCACAGCTGACTGCAGCCTCGAACTCCTGGGCTCAAGTGACTCTCCTGCCTTGCAGCCTGGGATTATACGTGTGAGCCACTGTGCCTGGCCCTTTAAGACATCTCATATCACTCAGGAGCTTGGTGAGGCAAGAGGAGAATGCATGTTTGGGGTGGGGGCAAGAATCTGTTTTGTTTTCAAATTCAAAAGGGAATTTTTTTTTTAAATTTTCCAGATTGGGAAGAAATCATAATTATTTTCCCAAGAAAGTCAGGGTCCTTAATACTTTTCCTTCTAGGCCCAAATCAGAGGTCTATTTTTTTTTTCCTTCTCTTCCGAGCTTACCTTTGTAAGCCGAAAAGAATCAGTAAGACTTGCCACCAACAAACTTCTTAGGAACAGTATTTTTGTTTGCCACTCCCAAACCCCTTGTGGGTTAGGGAGATGTTGGGAGACAAATGTGTGCTTAAATATGAAAATCAAAAGGCTATTTATCAAAGTGTTAACAGTGATTGCCTCTGGATAGCAACTTACCTATTTCCCTTGTTCTTTTTCTTATTTCCAAATTTTCTATATTGAATTTCTAGGTAGTAAAACAACAATGAATTAATGTTTAAAGACTGATTAACTGGTTCCTTCTTCAGAAGCTGAGCATAAACACTTGTGTTCGTCTTCCCATGGCTGAGACAGTGGCCCTGCCTGGCACCATGGACAGCAATCAGGGAAGGGTGAAAGGGCAAGAGTGGGGCAGGCCTGGGCTTCAGGTGTACACTCTACCCCGAGCCAACCACTTCAGGAGGAATTACTGGGGAAATGCAAAATCATTTCCAAATCTTTTCCTTCTCCACCTTCCAGTCAAGCCATGAATCTCCATTTAAAGCAGTCACTCACTCCTTAGTTCTTTTAAACATTTATTTATTTACTGTACAAAATATTTACATCATCAGCTGCAACTGCCTGGCCCTTTCACCTGGCCTGAGCAATCTGCAGCGGGGCTTGGTCTCTGCCAATTTTCCAGAAACATGCTGACACTCTCCTAGGTATTCACTCATGTCTGGTCTCTTCAAAGACGCTAAAAGGCCAGAAGGGTAGCTGGCCCCCCAAGTACCTGGGTCACAAGGACATAAATAAAATAACTGTCCAAAATAAGAAACACTAATAGAAAATTGCCCAAGAAATAACACACTCTCATCTCTTTGACATATTGTACCTTTTCCCCACACTGGCTAGTATGAAAGCAGGATTGGAAAAAAACAAAACAAAACAAAAAAACAGTAAAAGAAAAGGCCCAAGAGAGCAAAGATACTTTTGAATAAAGTTAGGACAGAGAGAGTAAACTGGAAGAATAGAAAACCACAACAGTACCAAAGGGTTTTGTTTAACAAAGACTGGTGCCTAAGGACCACCACAGGGATGCAGCTGCCCTGGTTGGGTTGCAATGGTGCCTAAGATGCTCTGAAAAAGTGCTATGACTAGAGCTTAAAATGACAGATCTAGCCAAGACAATCAACTCAGTCTCCAGGATCAGTCTCTGGAAGGCTGCCGGAGGGGAGAATTCAGAAAAGCAACTGCCAAAAACAGCAGAACCAGTCCACGTGCCCCCAGCTGGAAACCCCTTTCTGGGCCCAAGGGGCAGCATCATGTTTCCCAGGGTGATGATAAACCTTCCTGTACATATCCCATGGGAAAACATTTGGGCAAGCAGCAGCACCTTGTCCTGGTCCCTGAGGAGAGCAGTGACCATGTGGCATGGAGGATCCTGGGGTACAGAGACCCTGATGCTGGATCCCGGACCCCAAGGATGAGTGAGGTCAGCACCCATGTGCCAAGAAAGGACAAATGATGACTGCGAAAGAGTGAGGTCAGGCAGGAACTGTAGCAGCTCAGGAGGGCTTGTTCCTCATGATCCCTGGGAACAGGAGGGCTCAGACATGCTTCCAGGAGGCCAAGGCATTGCCAAAGTCCTGCCTTGTCTCAGGACTCTGTGTACTTGCTGGTTTTGGCAATAAGGATGGCTTGTAATATTCTCAGAGTTGACTGCCCCATTGGGAATGGTAGCTTGCAGCAAAGCCTTCTTAAAAACACAAATTTGGGAAGTCAATGAGATTTTGAATCTTGAAATTGTTCTCAAATAGTAATGAAAAAGGATGTTGTCATCTTCCAAGAGACAGCAGCAGGTACTCTTCAATCATCATTCAACAGTGAACCTAATAAGCTTCCTCCCTCCTTAGTTCTCCTTCCTGGTAACTGATGGAGCAAAGGGTAGTATAGGGGTTGGCAGGTGTTTACTGTGTAACATATCACCTCCACGTTCGTCCCTAGTGTCCTGACCCCAAGGACCTGTGATAAGCACGTAAACTCCTAGTCCCTGGTCCTTTGTCTTAGTGCTGCCAGAGAACACCAAGCAGACAGAGAATCAGGGATTGCTGGCATACTATTCTTACTGTTCTAATCTTTTGCTACAAAATTTTCTTCAGTAGAACGCTAAAGAACCCCCAGCTTTTAGCAGACTACATAATGGGGAAGTCAGTGGCCCAAGCTGGCCATACTTCAGTGCCAATAACCAACTCAGGGAAAAGCATCAGTAGTCTCCAAGCCAGCCACACGCCTAGGCATGCCCCACTCTGGAGGCTACAGCTCAGCTATCCTTCATATTCTTCAGTCTATCTGCTTTTCTCACTGGCTACAATTCAAGAAAAAGCTTAGAGAGTTCTTCTTTGTGGATTAGTAATCGTTTCCAGAAATGCCCGAAGGGAAAGTGCTTTTTCCAGTTCTGACACCACAAAAAGAAATTCTTTTTATCAGTCCTCATTAGAGGCAGTCCAGTGCCATGGCCTATGCCTACCATTGTGCAGAGGGACTGCTCCTATGGGCCACCTCCTATCTGTCCCTCTCTCCTGGCTCCTGATGAGAAGAGGCAATCACCCCACCCATGAGAAGGACTCAAGTACCAGTCTGGTCAAGTAGTGAGGGCCAAAGAGGGTGTCTCCAAGGAGTATTAGCAGAGGGAGTTTTGGAGCAGTGTGGATTTAAGGGTCTCCACACTAGTTTCCCAATAGGGCTGAGCCCCGTGTGCCATCTCCCTCAGCTACTGAGATCTTCAAAGGACCAAATAAATGACAGCAGCATGGTCCTCTTCTCATGACAGAATGAAGAGCTCAGCTTACATACCATGCCAAAGTGGCCTGTGGTAGATATGGGCAGAGAGCAGGTGAGGTAAAGACAAGGCTTGTAGGTGACACAATCCTCCAGACACAGGGGAGCATGCGGCATCTTCTGGCTGATGGTTATGTGTGTTAGGATCAGTGGTTATGATGTCTGTAACTTGTGCCCAGAAGCTCCAGAGAGCATGGGAGCCAAGTGGATGACAGGAGAGCGGTCAGAGCATGCCAAAGCCCTCGCAACCCTCGCTGATGGCCAGCTGCAGCATCCTGTGCACCTCTTCATAGGAGTCATATGTAGGGAGGCACAGCTGGTTAAAACTGGAAGGGCAAGGGAGAAGTGATTAACTCATACCACCAAACACTGGACATGCATCAGGCGGGCAGATACCTACCATGTGTGTGCTGTAGGCAGCGTGCTATGGGTCGGAGCGGCAATAATCTGAAATGAGGGACAGAGGGCGGCAAAGCCTCCAGGTGGTAGCTGAGAGGAGCCTGTTGTGAACTGAAGAAGCCGAGCCAGCTCCTCCTGGGTCAGACTGGAAACCACAGTCCAAAACCACCTCATGACCTGGCAGGGAGAGCACAGGGCTGGGATCACACATGGTAAACAGCCTAGGGTTAGATCCCTGTGGAAGGAACAAGATACACTGAAGTGGGGCTGTGCCCCAGTTACCATTCTATGAGGACACAGGATAGGAACAGTTTGACAAGCACTTCAAGAATTTACATTGTCACACCATTAGGAGGGTAGTCACCGACTGTTGGTTCTCTTTCTTTGCCATCTCCAATTTACTACTCCTGTGGCAGTCAGCATGATAGCTCCTAGGGATCAGGGCTCCCTTCTGCCTGGACAATCACCTGTCTTTCCCCATATATCATTTTCTTTTCCCCAGAAAACATGACAACTGCTTTAACTCCTCTACTTTTTTTTCTTTTTTCTTTTTCTTTTGAGACAGAGTCTCGCTCTGTCGCCCAGGCTGCAATGCAGTGGCGTGATCTCAGCTCACTCCACCTCCTGGGTTCAAGCAATTCTCCTGCCTCAGCCTCCCAAGTAGTTGGGACTACAGGCATGTGCCACTATGCCCAGCTAATTTTTTTTTTTTTTTTTTTTTGTATTTTTAGTAGAGTTGGGTTTTCACCATGCTGGCTGGCTAGTCTCAAACTCCTGACCTTGTGATCCGCCCGCCTCAGCCTCCCAAAGTGCTGGGATTACAGGCATGAGCCACTGCACCTGGCCTCCTCTACTTTTTCCTTCTGAAACTTTTTCCTTATAACATGGCACAAATCCAACCGAAGAAGTTTGGTCCATTTACCTTTTCTCTGAAATGCCATGAGCCACCAACAACTACTGCATGAGCTTTGAAGTCAGACACACTGATGTCTCCAGTTCCACACATCAGAAGCTGGAAAAAGATGGTAAGGTGTTACTATGACAGTCAGAGAGACAAAGACCCAATATAAGGTCAAAATTACCTAAGTTAACAGGCAAAATGTAGAATAAAGAAAACATTACTGGGAAAAAGACTGAAGGTGAGATCATAATGCCAGAATACTGCTTTAGGAAAATCAGTTACATACAATAGGGCAATAGTTGCTAACCAGTGGGTAAAAAAAGAATCACATGGCTTTTAAAATATGTATTTGTACAAGTGTTGGTGGCCCTACCTTGGACCTCTAAATCTGAATCTCTTGGAACAGGTTATGAGCTTATGCAGGAAGAAAAAAAATTGCCCAGGTATTTCTTTCTTCTTTTTTTTTTTGAGACAGAGTCTCACTCTGTCTCGGCTCACTGCAACATCCACCTCTCCACCTTGCATGTTCAAGAGATTCTCCTGCCTCAGCAGTACTCCTCTCCTGAGTAGCTGGGATTACAGGCGAGGTATTTCTGATGAACACCCTAATTAAGAACTGCTGCTATGGATTATTTTTAATTGAAACAAAGGACAAAAAAACCACACACACACAAACTAAGTGTTTCCTGAGAGTCTGGTCTAAACTTAACCTGTGAATAACAAGGAGAAAAGGCAAGCTGTTTCCCCAAAATCCCCAGTCCCATTTATGAATTTGTTGGATGGCCTTTCCTTTTTCTTAGGATGCATTCTTTTGTGGATTGAACTTTTACTACCTTCCCTTCGGCTCTGCCTCTACTTGATCAGATAAATTTAAAAGTATGCCAAAAAATGAGAACATTAATGACATCAGAGCCCTAAACATCTTGTTGATGTCCTAATTTGGTTCAGGATCCAGCATGTTACTTAGCAGACTGCAAGTACTCATCCAATAGCTATAAAGAATAATACATCCTAACCAAGAGACAAGAAAAACCCCAACTAAGCCTGAGAAGCCTTGGCTCCTTCAAAGAGAACTTGCTAAGCTGATGAGGAACTAAGAGCAGGATGTGGAACAACTGTAAGACACCACGTCCTTCCTTTCTACTCACTTCTACAAATTGTTACAAATGCTTTGCTTCAAAATAAAACAAAATTTGCCCGTAGCTACTCCTCAGCCCAAAAACTAACAGTGCTAGGTAACAGGTTTATCAGAAACTTTAGGCTGAGCCGTGGAGAGTTCATTTTGTTTGGATTTCACATCTGAAGATATAAAACATGAAAATTACAGATTTTGATTCTTGTTCTCAAATCCACTTCAGTTAATAAAGAATCGGGCAAGACCACCTAAAACTACTTTTTCCCCCCATCTTAAAAGAAAACCTTCCTCCCTAAAGAAACAGTTTGTAGAAAGACACTCCTCACAGAAACTATGGGAATTTAGAACTAATAACTTGCATCGCACCATCTTGTACAGACGTCTCATCTGTGAGCAACAGGCCACAACAGACTCATGTTATTCTTTGCCCACACCTGATACGGACTTCAATTCTGCTAATTATACAATAGTATTTACCATCTTAGAGCCATCATTTTAGTTGTTACAGGATCTGTAATAGGAATGAATTTACTATAGAAATAAAAATATATACTATATACTGTTGCAGTCTAATGCTTTTGAAATACGATCACATCTTTTGGTTTGTTTCCTTCACTTCATTAGAATGTAGCCCCTGAGGGCTGGAACTTTGTCTTATCCGTTACTCTCTCTGCAGTAGGGTCAATGAATGGAGGAGCGACAAAAGTGGAACCACCTCTTGCATAAATGGCTTTCCAGCTGCATCTCATAAAAGAAGGTACACCAAGCTGGTTCCTGTAAGGTACAAAAATGCCAAGAATGGGAGTCTGAATTGCAAGCACTTACCTCAAGCTCATTCTCATCAAAAATAGCCAAAAGGTTCTCAGGGACCAATTCATTCAGGCCTGAAACAAAGTAGGCAAGTTAAAGTCATGCATAACCACACTATGGATACAGGTGTTTTAACTTCAAAGCCAAGAACATACAGGATCCCACCTTTTAGGAAATGTTCCACCTCCTCTTTCACTTGACTGGCCAGCCGATATTGGGCCAGCAAATTTAAATAGAAGATTTTATTCGCATTGGTGACTGGAGTTTGAGCTCCACCTGTCATGAGTTCTACAACCTGTAACAGGCGGCAAAAGACAGACAAGAAGCTGTGGATGGAAATTTTTAAGATGACATCTGCCTGTATGTTTTACAGACACAGAATTACTGACCTCCATCATTAACAGTCACAAGTTTCTGCCGTGCATTTAACTTTCCAACACACTTGGTTTAATTTAGTTCCTAAGCTTCAGGGTTCCTACCACTATTGCTGTATACTAGCTACTATTTCAGAAATGGGTGTCTGGGTAAGGTCTTCTCTGACTCAGTCAAGTAGTAGTGATGCAACAGAAGATATTATGGCTCCTTGTTAGCAGTGTTTTAATCTATGATCCAAAATGAAACCACTACTGACCTTTTCTCTAAGCAACTAAGAGTAATGTCAGATAAGCAGTAAAGGAGTCTTTTTATGTCTCAGAAATTCCAAGATGGGAACAATTGTTCCCACACATTCTTTTTTCTCTGAGTCAACAGAACAAGCCAAGTTTGATACTTGAAGATCCTGGATTCTAATCTCAGCCCTGATGCTAGCTTGCTATAGACCTTTGGTTAATTGCCCCTCCAGACCTTAGGGGCAATTATTTGGCCCTAATTTTCCTATCTGCAGAGAAAACACTAAACAAACTGTATGACTCTCAGATAGAATTGGTAACCCCCAATAAACTACTAAGGGAACCCTGAAAGAGCCCTGAAGCACAGCTTAAAACCATCATCCAGGAATATTTGTGTAGCGTGACCAAGGCTGTCTCCACAGGTGAATGAAGTTATAAGATCAGCTTTTAAGACAACAGCATGGTAGCAATAGCACGCTACTCCACAACAGGGATTCTCAATGGATCTAAAAATTTTAAATGTTTTTTCTGTTGGTATGTATAATCCCGGATCTTTTTTTTTTTAAATTTCTATCTAGGAGCCTAAGAAATAAATTATTAAGATTTAGTATTCATATTAAACACAATTAAAATGAGCAATACCTTGGGTCTGAGGATCCTAATTCAGTGTCCTATTGACTCTAGCTGCCTTATCATGCCAGCTCAGGAAGTCAGGTCTAATCCCATGTGTACAAAGGCAGACAGCTGGGAATCCCATAATTTTCAGAAAGGATATTTGATTATCAGTATAGTGGTAACAATGGTCACAATTTTTCAATCATTCCTATTCTGCTTTTAACTTTAAATTTACTGCAACTTTAGCCTCATCATTATCATTTGATGCTGTTTAACACCACAATGTAAATAGAAGCACATGCATCAAAAATATCTCTGGCTCATTGTTTTCTAATAAAAAGTTTTGGTTTTATTATTTTGAGACAGGGTTTTGCTGTGTCACCCAGGCTGGAGTGCAGTGGTGCAATCATAGCTGACTGCAGCCCTTAACCTCCTGGGCTCAAGCGATGTTCCAGCTTCAGCGCCCACTTCCTTCCACACTCCCCCGGTAGCTAGGACCACAGGCAGGTGCCACCATACCCAGCTAGATTTTTTCAAGTTTTTGTAAAGACAGGGTCTTGCCAAAGTTGCCCAGGCTGGTCTTGAACTCCTGGTCTCAAGCGATCCTCCTGCCTCAGCCTCCCAAAGTGTTGAAATTACAGGCCATGAGCCACTGCGCCCAGCCAAAAAGTTTAAAACTATACAGGCATTGTGTTAAAATAGAAATCACCTACATCACTACTGCGAATGTTGACACAGGCACTGCCATCTCTTCCAAATATGCTTGCACAGTGACACTTCATCGTCATTCAGTTATTTTTCAATTAGAAGTAGGACTCGGTGGGACAGATGGGAGATACGTATCTTTTGCTTCACTCAAATGTAACAGACAACACAAATACGGAACATTTCCACCACTGCAGAAAGTCATCTTAGACAGTCCTGCTCTATAGGAAACTGGAGAACATGGGACCCAGAGGCTTTGGTCCTCTTTCTCACCTTATCCAATTGACCTGATTTATTATATTTCTCTTCTGCAAAGACCAGCTCCATCTCACTCATGTCATTGTTGAGGATAAAACAAACTTTAGATTTGTAGAATTCTGGGTCATCTGTTTCAAAGTACTGAGGAGGCGGAAAGACACAGAACAGAACATGAATACTCTTGCCCTGAAAGGAAAGTTTTAACTGCTTAAAACCATTTATCCCCTCGACCTTAAAAATTATTATTTACAACCCCAGGAGGAGAGATTTCAGGGTTAATGGCCAGGGGCCTTAGTAGAAAATGCACACCCAAGACGTTACCTTGTAATGCATACGCAGTCCTATGATTTGGGCCAGGAAAGAGCGGGTGAAGCGAGCTCGAACCAACTGCTTGTAGGCTCCTCCTAGAGAGGACTCGTAGAGACACTTGCCCACGAGCCGTCCGGCAAACTCATACATTTTCAGGCGCAGATGAGCGGGGCGATTAGGGTTGGGATGCACCTGTTCAAGAAAGAGGCTGAAAGGCCCTGAGCCATTTTTCTTCAAGCCCAGTTCTGGAAAGACCCTTCTTCCCCAACCCCATGCTAAAGGAACAAGAACTTCACTCCGAGGATCAGAGCCCATCCAAATGTTAGTTTTTTGGTAGCCACCATTGAGTAATTCCAAGTGACTGGAAGATAAAGGGCAAAGGTGGACTTAATTAAGAATCTTATATTAAGTTTGTGGTTAATCAGCAGATGATGTGATGCCTTTTCCCTAAACCAGAACTTCTTTCAGCCAAAGCGTACTTCTCTACTGACACCTTTGTCTAGTCAAAGATCTACTACAGGAATCATTTGCTTCAGATATGTTTTGAGAAAGAGGCTTAATTATTATAACTAGCAGAGTAGACATTGTACTATAATGCTTTTTAGTCAAATATTCAGCTGTCTGCATTTTTGCTTATCTTACAGACGAAATAATAAAGGCAAAGAGGAGAAGACAATCTGATTAGCTCATATTTTAAGCAGCAAAATAAAGAATAGGACACAGGTTCTCAGGTTCCCAGATCAGTTTCCTAATTTCAAATCCCGGTTAGTCTACCCATGATAACACAATCCACATCTTCCACCCACCCGTCACTGACTCACTAGTGCTTGGTTGTTGTCACTGAACCGGGTGAAGAGCTGATTGGTGGTATCAAACAGCGCTTTGCAGATGAGCTCAAACCATTCCCGGCGAGGCCCTCCCCAGTCCAGAGCTGAAAAGCATAATGAAAATAAAAAATGACTCTGCCCTACCTCCTCTTACCACTTTTGTTTATTGAGTCATTTTATATTCTCCACATTCCCTCTATTGTAGTACCCTGGTGTTTCTCCGTTGCAACTCATCTAAACTGTGGTCCTTTTGAAATCCCACCTCTTTTTGTAGGATTAATGGTATTCTGATCACTAAGGAAATGCCCCCTAGTATGGAAACGCCAGAGGTTGGAGATCCCAGGAAATGGACACTTCTCTCAAGGTAACCAAGGTTCAGGCTCTTAGAACCCTCCCTCCAAGTCCCTGTATGTCTGTGTTCCACAAGCTCCTCCATGCTATCCTGCCCAGTAAATACTACCCTTTTTCTCTTGACTCATGGTTCTCTTTCCCTGGGGGTGGGGGGGCGGGGAACAAACCAAAAAAAAACCCTAGGGTGTTTTTTTGTTTTTTTTTTTTTGTGGAGAGGGAGTAAGAGAAGGTGGGAGTGGGGAGAAGGGTTCAAAAAGATGAATATAAAATTTCAAAACTGACCTTCTTCATCCTGGAAAACAACCTCAAAGTTCTTGCTCCAATCTGAGATGGAGAAATTCCGAGTGGCTTTCAGAGACTGAAAAGCAGTGAAAGGAAGGGAATTGTCAGAACACTGGCTGGTATCCTCTGGATGTTAAAGACAACAACACAAGAGCACTGCCATTGTCTGTTGGACTAACTACGACTACCTGAAGGAGACATGTTACTCATCAACAAGCTTTAATGATACCACCTGACATTTATGCACATAACTTCAAATTTAAAGTTTTTAAAAATAATCTGATTTGTCTTTACATCATCACTTTGTTGGAAAGTTGAAGTTGTTTTTTTCTTTTTCTTTTGTTTTAAACAATCCTTGTTTTAGTAATGAAAACATTCTTGCATAAAGAAGTAAAAAATGACTCAAGTCAGTAAGCTGTAAGCAAAACAACCAAGGAATCCTGGTTTTCAGCAAAGCATGGTCTATCCTCTAGACATCTTTATCCACAAGGCTAGGTTCAGACAGTGAGCCATGCCACACGGAGAATATGGCTGAGAAAAGGGGTTTCCAGTCACACCTACCAGAGCCAAACATCACAAACACTTTCTGGACAGGAACCAAGCCTTCTCATTCCTGGGGAATGTAAGAACTATGCCAGTGTCTGTGCAGTGGAGACAGACACACATCAGGTGTTCCTTTTCCATCAGACCAAAGTGACAACAAAAATCATTTCCTTTTAATTCAACAAGAGCTCTTCTATTCCAGTGATTCAATAACAAGAAGTTTCTTCTGTAATCACTATTTACACCTGCCCTACATAGGAGTTCCATGGGACTGTTCAGGAACCCATTCAGTAGATTTGAAGGCCAGTAAGTAAACTCCTCTCCCCTCAATAACATACCTCCAACAAATCTGCCCCAAATTTGGTAGGATCAAGTAGAAGAACAGACATAAGTAAAGAGAAAAATGTAGGTTTCAGAATTTAGTATATTTGTCTTTTACAGATATACTTAAAAGAGAGAAATTTAAGTTTCATGAAAAAGATAACCAGATCAGGCATGGTAGCTCATGCCTGTAATCCCAACACTTTGGGAGGCTGAGGCAGGTGTATCACTTGAGTCCAGGAGTTAGAGACCAGCCTGAGCAACATGGCAAAATCCCATCTCTACAAAAAAATACAAAAATTAGCCAGGCATGGTGACACACACCTATAGTCCCAGCTACTTGGGAGGCTGAATTGGGAGTATCACAGCCTGGGGAGATCAAGGCTGCAGTGAGTCATGATCGCACCACTGCAACCCAGCCTGGGCAACAGAGTGAGACCCTGTCTCCAAAAACAAAACAAAACAAAACAAAACAAAAAACAAAAAGGTAACCTGCAGAATATAGATGTTCAATTGGAAAACTTTGGCATCTGCTGAAAGAGATGAAATTTTACCTACCGATTCCAATAAGGCATGCCTGCTGACCTTCAGGGTGACTTTGGAATGTGGTCTTTTCATGTGGACCTGCCGAAGCTCTCGCTGGAAAAAGTTCACCTTGTCCTGAAAGGTCTCAGAGCCTCCTGGGGAGCAACAAGATCCATCATTACAGCCTCATTACAAGCCATCTGTGCAGTCCTGCCTCTCCACCCTCATGGATGTGGCTGGGCTCACTACCCTCCCTATAGAATCCCTGTGTAACCTCACCTATGTTCTTATGCAGGGAGCGGATAAAAGTGGCAGCCAGAATGTTCCTCTCCTTACAGCTGAGCTCCACAGGAGGTTGAATGCCATCATCCACCACCAGTGTGAGGAGCTTATGGACAGGGTCAGGACCAAGGTATGAAAACTGGTAAAGAAAAAGAAAGAAATTAATCTGTAAAACCCTCAAGCCCAGTAAAAATCCTCCACAGCTCTACCCTCTGTACCAACCAATAACAAGAAGTTAGGCTTGTTTTCTTCAAATGAGGACCTATCAGGAATACATTTCATTATTTTTCCCTTCAGTGATTTACATTTCAACATTTTAAATTATTTTAGTCACAGAGACTGCCTTTAGTTAGGACCACCGGCAAAACTACAGACCTTCCAACATAAAATATAGGAAGGGTGATATATTAAATAGCAATAAATGGTAATATGGTGATATATTAAATAGCAATAGTAAGGATACATTAAGTAGCAATAAGTGACTACTCCAAACTGATCAGATGAAAATTATTTTTATAAAATGGCATACTCTAGCCTTTGGGCAAAAGTTTAGATTCTAGAAGCCCAGAAAAGTTAAAAACAAACAAACAATGTATTTTAATATATGAGAGAGCTGCTTCTAAAGGAATTAGCTTCAGCACACTGGGAGACCAAGCTTGGGCCAGAGTTAAAAACATCTTCTCTATTAACTTAAGTCTTGAAGGCAAAGGATCACTGTTGAAGTATTCTGAGTTGCTGCTAATAACTGTTTCTGTAGGTATGTGTCCTTCCAGATTTTATATATTCTTCATGCCATTTAGTGAGGAGATAATGATGCTTTATTTGGCAACGAATCCTGTGTACACTATGAGATCTTGCAGAAACATTAAAAGTGCTTCTGAGAAAAAATAAAAGGTTGACAGTCCAGAGATGAAGCATGCTTGATGTGAACCAGACATAAGGTTCAGCTTACTTTTGTTCCTGGACACACTCGGAAGGTGTAAAGGCGCCACGGGATAATCTTCAGGTAGAACTCCTTCACTGAGAATTGCTGGAGGACCAAGAGACAGGAAATGAAGTGAATGATAGATAAAAAAGCTCTATTTGGGTATTCTTATTCAAATATCATAGTCCCTATTTACATTTCTCATAACCTTTCCTCTCCATGGACAAAAATAATAATAATTTAGTGAGCACTAAAGTCAAATAAATACATTAACTCTCTATTTAAAAAGACAAATTAAAAATATTACTCTGATGACCAAGTGCGAATGGCTCACACCTGAAATCCCAGCACTTTGGGAGGCTGAGGGAGGCAGATCACTTGAGGCCAGGAGTTCAAGACCAGCCTGGCCAACATGGCAAAACTCGGTCTCTACTAAAAATACAAAAAAATTAGCTGGGTGCGGTAGCCCATGCCTATAATCCCAAGTACTTGGGAGGCTGAGGCACGAGAATCGCTTGAACCCGGGAGGCAGAGGGTGCAGTGAGATTTGACCATGGCACTCCAGCATGGGTGACAAAGTGAGACCCTGTCTCAAAAAATAAAATAAACAAATAAACAAAAAAAAAATCACTCTGACAATGCCGTTTCACAAAGAGATATTTCATAATTATAATACTCAAGTCTTTCTAAATATCTGGGATCAGGTCCTCACTTCATGAGAACAGAGTATTTCACCTAGAAACAATCAAAATCTCCTTCTGCTCAGCGCCATGCTGCTCAGAATGACTTCCTCCAAGTTATTGGACAGCAAACACCAGCAACCCACATACGTTGCTTTATCCCTATTTGAATGGTGCCAAGGATCTGCCAGGGAAGGGAGACAGGAAGATGGGGTGGGCTGGAGTGGAATATGTTGGTGGTATAAGGGAAGGTCCTCACACAAAAAAGTTCATACAAAAGAGGAAAAGATGATGCAATAATTTTTTAATCTTAAAAAAAACTCTTTTATCTGAATATGCAGGTCAGTTGTTTTCTTGATTAAAAAGAAAAGTTTAAAGAAAATTTCAAACACATACTAAAGAAGACAAAGCAGTATAATGAAACTATCAGCTGCTTCAACAATTATCAATTCACAGCCAATCTTGTTTCATTTATTCACTTACCCATTTCCTTCATTACCATCACCCCTAGTCCAAATTAAGGCTAGATTTTTAAATGAAGAATGGTACACAGCAAAGTGTTGTGAAGTAGAACAGAATTATAACTCAGTTTTGGTTATGAGATTAAAGAGATGTAATGGGATGTTGCACAGAGTCTCATTTTTATGAGGACTGAATGAGAAACTAACACAAAGTGCTTCTTAGCTCAGGGGCTTGGGAAATTCACCTTCTTTCCTCTGCCAAAATGTCTTTACTCCAATCCTGTAGCCTGATAGTGACATCCATTTACTGTGGTTTCATGAATCACAGAATAAAAGATCAAATTGTTTTGACACAGCACAAGCAGCCAACAGTAATTTTTATGCTAGCAAGAAATTTTTAACGGTTGAAAATAGCTTTCTATACAACTAGTTAACAATCTTGCCCTGATTCTCAGACTGTTACTTTGTGTTTTCCGCTACCAAATACCAATTACACACAGGTTCAAGCAGGGGGATTTTATGTCAAGAATGGAAGTTCCAACCTTTGGTGACACATAGCAGTACACCTTCTTCGGTTTCTTCACCTTCTCAGGGGTGTGGCACTCAGAGGGCGAGTCTTCATCTTCCTCGTCAACAGCAGTGGACGGCCGGCGCTGGGAAGAGGTCATGTGCATGGGTGGCAGGTGCCATGGAGTGCTGCTACAGTTGGTAGCATTATAAAGATAAGCCTCAAAGTAAATGCTCACACCTGAAGTGGACACATTGCGTTCGACGATATTCTTCTCATCCTCTGAAGTATAATAAGGAGTAGAAGTCAGGGGAGAAAAAAATTACCTATCACTAGGCTTTCACTCCACAGGACAAGCCAAATATGGCCCAAATAGCAAATGTTTGTGAGGTCAGACAAAAGAGTGCAGACAGGCAAAGAAGTGGCTGAAGAACAGCACTAAATCACACTTTTCTTTCAACTTACCACTTAGGACAATAATGTCAAATTCGCCATTATTGATTGGCTGATTTTGGTATGAAATGCAGGCATGGAAGCAGCCTCGAGAATGCAGGGTGAGTCGCAAGAACACCTGGAAAGTCTGCCTGTTGGATGTCACTGACTTCTCAAATGAGACACCAGTACTCTCTTCTTCTTGAGGGCCGAGCTATAGGAAGACAGCAGAGCATCACTTAACACATAGTATCTTCCCCATTTACAAGGCACTTTACTCTTTACAAAGAGCTTTCCTATCTACGATCTAATCTAAATCACAAAATTACTAATGAGACAGGTATTGTCAGATGAAGATACAGACAGCACAGAAGTCAGGGAGAAGGAAACAGAGATGGAAGTGAATTAGAAGGTGTGAGAATGACAGAGAAAGCAGCCAGCTCTCTCTAGCACACAGATAAAGAAGGGAGGCTGCTTACCTCATGAATGGACAAGGTGTAATTGTGCTCATCTCTCAAGGACATGGAATTGTTGGTGGGATTATCATACTCATCTCGGGGTACTATTTGAAGAGTGTGCGGCTGCCCACAGGTCAATACAAGAGTAGAAAAGTGGCACACAATTTTGGTCTTAGAAGGAACCACCATTCCTAGAACAAAGATAATGGAATCTAACATTTAAAGGTGCTCTTCAGGGCACAAAGATCTGCTCAGTGGGTCCTAGAAAGCTAGGTTTCCTCCCAATTCCTAGGGATAAGTAACACTATCAAGAGGAAGAGAGGCCAGGTGCAGTGGCTCACACCTGCAATCCCAGCACTTTGGGAGGCCAAAGCCAGAGAATCCCTTAAGGATCCCTTAAGAAGTTCAAGACCAGCCTGAGCAACATAGCCAGACTGTCTCTACAAAAAATAAAAATTAGCCGGGCGTTCATGTAGTAGCTGGTTCATGCCTGTGTCCCAGCTACTCAGGAGGCTAAGGCAAGAGGATCACTTTAGCCCAGGAGGTAAAGGCTACAGTGAGCTGTGACCACACCATTGCATTCTAGCCCCTGTGTGACAAAGGAAGACCCTGTCTCTTTTTTTTTTTTTTTTTTTTTTGAGATGGAGTCATGCTCTGTTGCCCAAGCTGTAATACAGTGGCATGATCTCGGCTCACTGCAACCTCCGCCTAGCAGGTTCAAGCGATTCTCCTGCCATGGCTGAATAGCTGGGACTACAGGCACCAGCCACCACACCCAGCTAATTTTTGTATGTTTTAGTAGAGACAGGGTTTCGGCATATTGGCCAGGCTGGTCTCAGACTCCTGACCTTGTAATCTGCCTGCCTCAGCCTCCCAAAGTGCTGGGACTACAGGCGTGAGCCACTGTGCCAGGCAACCCTGTCTCCTTATTAAAAAAAAAAAAAAAAAAAAGAGGAAAAAACAGAACTAGAGAAATTCAAATGAATTTGGTGGCTCATTTTTACAAATTCTTAACCACTGCAAACCCTAAGCAAAATGAAAAAAACTTGGAAGAAATAAAACAAAACAAAAAAACCAACAAACAACTAAACAAATGGAGACATGTTTATGGAAGATCCAACACAGTACAGATGTCAATTTTCCCCAAATTGATACATAGTTTTAACACAATTCTTATTAAAATTCTAGCAAGATTATTTATAGATTTAGTTAAGATTATTCTAAAATTTAAATGGAAAGGCAAAGGAACTAGAATAGCTAAAACAATTTTGAAAAAAAAGAATAAAGTGGAGTCAGCTTACCAATTTCAAGACTTATTATAAGAGCTACAGTAATCAGGCTGTGCAACTTGGCTCACACCTGTAATCCCAACACTTTGGAAGGCCAAAGCAGGGAGATGACTTGCGTCCAGGAGTTCGAGACCACCCTGGGCAACATAGTGAGACCCTATCTCTACAAAAAAGATAAAAAATTAGCTAAGCATGGTGGTACATGCCTGCAGTCCCAGCTACTCAGGAGGCTGAGGTGGGAGGATCGCTTGAACCCAGGAGGCCAAGGCTGCAGTGAATCATGATTGCACCACTGCACTCAGCCTGGGTGACGGAGTGAGACCCTGTCTCAAAAAAAAAAAAAAAAAAAAAAAAGAAGAGAGAGCTACAGTAATCACGATTCTGTGGTACTGGTGGAGGGATAGGTACATAGATTAATGAAATAAGCCCCCACAAATATGTCCAACTGCTTTTTGATAAAAGGTACGAAAGCAATGTAAATAGAAGAAAGATCACCTTTTCAACAAATGATGCTGGAGTAAATAGACATGCATAAGCAAAAAAAAAAAAAAAAAAAAAAGTCTCACATATTAACATTAACTAAAAATAGATCATGACCCTAAATAGAAAATTTCAAACTGTAAAAACTTTTGGGGGAAAAAAAAAAGAGAGAGAGAGAGGATCTGGGACCAAAGATTTCTTAGACGCTAACGGTTTGACCATAAAAGAAAAAAAATGGATACACTGGATTTCTTTCTTTCTTTTTTGAGACAGGGTCTCACTTTGTTGACCAGGCTGGAGTGTAGTGGCATGATCACAGCTCACTGCAGCCTCAATCTCCTGGGCTTAAGCTATCCTCCCATCTTCCTGCTCCAACCTACTCCCCAGTAGCTGGGACTACAGGTGCACGCCACCACGCCCAACTAATTTATTTAGAGATAAGGTCTCACTATGTTGCCCAGGCCGGTCTTGAACTCCTGGGCTCAAGTGATTCTCCTACCTTAGAAAGTGGATTTCATCAAAATTGAAAACATGTGCTCTGTGAATGACTCTGTTAAGGGAATAAGAAGAAAAGCTCAGCCTGGGCAACATGGCGAAGCCCCATCTCTACAAAAAAATACAAAAATGACCCAGGTGTGGTGGCACGTGCCATAGTCCCAGCAACTTGGGACACTGAGGTGGGAGATCACCTAAGCCCGGAGAGGTCAAGGCTGCAGTGAGCCGTGACTGTGCTACTGCACTCCAGCATGGGTTACAGAGTGATACCCCGTCTCCAAAAATAAAGAAAGAAAAGCTACAAATGGGGAGAAAATATTTGCAGACCATATGTTTAACAAAGGACTAGCATATAGAATATATACGGAACTCTCAAAAGTCAACAGTAAAAAACCAAAATGGGCCAGGCACAGTGGCTCATGCCTGTAATCCCAGCACTGCGGGAGGCCAAGGCGGATGGATCACCTGAGGTCAGGAGTTTGAGACCAGCCTGGCCAACAGGGCAAAACCCCATCTCTACTAAAAATAGAAAAAATTAGCCGGGCATGATAGCAGATGCCTGTAATCCCAGCTACTTGGGAGGCTGAGGCAGGAGAATTGCTTGAACCTGGGAGGCAGAGGTTGCAGTGAGCTCAGATTGTGCCATTGCACTCCAGCTTGGGTGTCAGAACGAGACTCCATCTCAAAAAAAAAGAAGAGAAAAATAAATAAATAATAATAATAATCCCATTAGATAATGGGCAAAAGGACCAGTGTGGTGGCTCACGCCTGTAATCCCAGCACTTTGCAGGGCCAAGGGGGTGGATCGCTTGAGCTCAGGAGTTCGAGACCCACCTGGCCAACATGGCAAAACCCTGTCTCTACAAAATATACAAAACTTAGCCGGGAGTGGTGGTGTGTGCCTGTAATCCCAGCTACCCAGGAGGTTGACAAAGGAGAATTGCCTGAACCCAGGAAGACGAGGCTGCAGTGAGCCAAGGTAGCACCACTGCACTCCAGCCTGGGCAACAGAGCAAGGCTGTCTTAAAAAAAAAAAAAAGAAGGAAATGAAATGAAATGAAATGAAAGGGAAGGGGAGGTGAGGGGAGGGGAGGAGAGGAAAAGAAAATGGACAAAAGACATGAAGAGACGTTTCACTAAAGAGGATACACAGATGACAGGCATACGAAAAGATGTTCAACAGCATTAACCATTTAAGAAATGCACATTAAAAGCACAATGAGATACCACTACACACTTATCACAATGGCTAAAATAAAAAATGATGACAGCATTAAATGTTAGCAAGGATGTGAAAAAAACTGGATCATTCATACATTGCTAGTGGGAATGTAAAATGCTACAGCCACTCTGGAAAAGAATGTGGCAATTTAAAAGCAACTAAGCATACAACTGCAATACATCTCAGCTACTGCATACTAGAGAAATGAAAACTTACGTTCACATGAAACCTGTAGATGAATATTTATAGCAGCTTTATTCATAATAGCCCCCAAATGGAAACAACCCAGATATCCTTTAACAGGTGAATAGTTAAACAAAGTGGTACATTCAGACCACAGACTATAGGTAGAGTATCCCTAATCCAAAAACCAGAAATCCAAAATGCTCCAAAATCCAAAACATTTTGCATACCCACACGATACTCAAAGGAAATGCTCACTGAAGCATTTAGGGTTTCAGATTTTTGGACTAGGGATGCTGAAGTGGTAAATAAGTATACTGCCAATATTCCAAAACCCTCAAAAATCTGAAATCTAAGACACTTCTAGGCAGGCACAGTGGCTCATGCCTGTAATCCCAGCACCGTGGGAGGCCGAGGCAGGAGGATCGCTTGAGGCCAGGAGTTAGGAAACCAGCTTGGTTAACATAATGAGACTCTCTCTCTCCAGAACAAAAAATCAAAAAATTAACCGAGCGCGGTGGTGCACACTCGTAGTCCCAGCTACTTGGGAGGCTGAGGTGGAAGGAGCCCAGCAGGTCAAGGCTACAGTGAGCCATGATCCTGCCACTGCATTCCAGCCTGGGTGACAGAGCAAGGCCCTGTCTCAAAAACTACAAAACATTCCTATACCATGTTTGGAGAGAAAAAAACCACAAAACCACACTTCTGGTCCCAAGCATTTTGGATGAAGAATACTCAACCTGTACTACTCAGCAGTAAAAAGGAACCAACTGGCCGGGCGCGGTGGCTCAAGCCTGTAATCCCAGCACTTTGGAAGGCTGAGACAGGCAAATCACGAGGTCAGGAGATCGAGACCATCCTGGCTAACACGGTGAAACCCCGCCTCTACTAAAAAATACAAAAAACTAGCCGGACGAGGTGGTGGGCGCCTGTAGTCCCAGCTACTCGGGAGGCTGAGGCAGGAGAATGGCGTAAAACCCAGGAGGCGGAGCTTGCAGTGAGCTGAGATCCGGCCAGTGCACTCTAGCCTGGGCGACACAGCGAGACTCCGTCTCAAAAAAAAAAAAAAGGAACCAACTACTGATACACTCAGTAACCTGGATGAATCTCCGGAAAATTATGCTGAGTGAGGAAAAGTCAACTCCAACAGGTTATATACTATATGATTTTAGTTATATAGTATTCTTCAAATGACAAAATTATAGAAATGGGGAATAGATTCATGGGTTGCCAGAGGTTAAGAAACAGGTTGGCAGCGGGTGGGGCAGAGGGGCAGGCACGGTGGCTCATGCTTGTAATTCCAGCACTATGGGAGGCCAAGGTGAGCGGTGTATGAGGTCAGGAGATTGAGACCATCCTGGCCAACATGGTGAAATCCTGTCTCTACTAAAAATACAAAAATTAGCTAGGCATGGTGGCACGTGCATGTAATCCCAGCTACTCAGGGTGAGGCAGGAGAATCCGTTGAACCAGGGAATCAGAGGTTGCAGTGAGCCAAGATTGCGCCACTGCACTCTAGCCTGGTGACACAGCAAGACTTCGTCAAAAAAAAAAAAAAAAAAAAAGACACAAACAAACAGGTTGGGAGGGGATGGGTGTGGCTGTAAAAGGGCAACATGAGGGATCCTTTTGACAATGGAAATGTTCTGTACCTTGGCTGTATCAATGTCAATACCCTGGCTGTTATATTGTACTAGTAGTTTTGGAAGATGTTACCACTGCAGGAAACTGGGAAAATGGTATACCAGATCTCTGAGTTATTTCTTACAAATGCATATGAATATACAATTATCAAAATATAAAAAGTTTAATTTTTTAAAAAGGGCTGGTACATATAAGGATATGAGCTGTTCTCCACTGGTGGCAAGGAGGTGGGTGATGATAATTCATGTGAAAAGGAGTCTGTGAGTGAGGCACTTAAGCAAAGGAGAGGATACACACAGAAAGAGATGGCTTGGGAGCCATTTTGCCCAGAGCCTTACTCTGCTATCAGAGAAAGAAAATTGAGGACTAGTTAAGAAAAGAAACACATATCTTAAGGCCCCACTCAGTAAGGTTTCACTTCAAAAGTTACCTAGGGACCCCAGGTCCTATTATTTCTGTGGATACCACAGCCCTTAGCCCTTAAGAACTAGCCAAACTAATGACTCAGCAATTTTACTCCAGAATAATAAAAACATGTCAACACAAAAACCTGTACACAAATGTTCACAGCAGCATTGCCTACAGTACCCAAAAGTAGAAACAACTCGACCACCAACCGATGAAAAGATAAATAAAATGCAGCATATACACACAACGGAATATTATTTGTCAATAAAAAGAAATGAAGTACAGATTCACGCTACAGCATGACTGAAACTGGTTTAGATATTTGTACCCTCCAAATTGCATGCTGAAATGTGATTCCCAATGTTGGAGGTGGGGCCTGGTGGGAGGTGATGGGGTCATAGGGGAGGATCCCTCATGAATGGCTTGGTCTCCTCCTCATGGTAATGAATAAGCTCTTGTTCTGAGTTCATGCAAAATCCGTTTGTTTAGAAAAGCCCAGCACCTCCTCCCTCTCTCTCTTGCTCCCTCTCTCACCACGTGACACTCCTGCTCCCGCTTCGCCTTCCACCATGAGTAGACACTTCGCAAGGCCTCACCAGAAGCAGATGCTGGTGCTACACTTTTTGTACAGCTTGCAGAACCGTGAACCAAATAAACCTCTTTTCTTTATAAATTACCCAGTCTCAGGTATTTCTTTACAGCAAGACAAAAGCAGCCAAACACAGTAGGCAAATCGACAGAGACAGTAGATGAGTGGCTGCCTAGGTCTGGGGGATTTGGGGAGAAAGTGACTACTAATATGTATGGGGTTTCTTTCTGAGGTTATGAAAATGCTCTAAAATCAACTGTGAAGATGGCTCCATTTAAAGAACCATTAAACTGTATACTTTAAAAGGATGAATTTTATGGCATGTGAATTAAATCTCAATAAAGGTATTATTTTTAAAAAGGAAAGATGGGATGGAAGGAGTGAGAGAGAGGGAAGGAGACAAAGAGAAAAAGAAAGGAAAAAAGAACCTACCAGGTTGAAAAATTTTGTAGTAGGGACTGTATGCCACATTTAATCCACCAAGCTTCACTGTGATTTCATAACGCCCAGCCTTGCGCACAGTGAAGGCCACTTTTACCACATTGGAATTGGGCTCCTGAAGGACTTCCTGGGTCACTGGAATTTCCACTGCCAGCTCGACATGAGAGATGTGAACTCTTAGTCCCACAGGCCGATGTGCAGGGAAAGGCTGCCCGTTCTTATAGAATAACTGCCATGGAAAGAAGGACACCCGTTAGCAAGCAGAGGAAAAAAACATTTCCTGTGTAGAGTGAGTGGGGAGAGAGGAAGTCGCTGGCAGAGATCACACTGGTAAACCCCAATACCTACCCTGTTCCTCACAGTCCTGCTCACAAAAAGACAGAGAGAAACAAATCCCATCAATACTCCAAAGAAAACCATTAAGTCATGAGCAAATTCTTAACCTGTTCAGAGGACAAGGGTAGAATTTACCCCTAAATCAAGAAAATGTGCATTTTAACTTGCCACTTCTGAACCACAAATGCTGCCTCCTTGGTCTTACCATCCCTTTATATTATCAATGCTAACCCAAATTTAAAGGTAAGTTAGCCGGCAGCACTGGCAATGAGTGAACTAAAGCGTTAACAGACAAAGGTAGGAGGGGTTCAGGCTCTCAAGCCAAGCTTAATGCTACAGTGAAGAAGTCAATGCAAGAGTTGGGAAATTTTTTCTGTAAAGTGCCAGAGAACAAATGTTTCGGCTTTGTGGGCCATACACAACTACTCAACTGTCATAACTACTCAGGTGTGAAAACAGCCATAGTCAATACATGACGAATGGGTGTGGCTGTGTTCCAAGACAAATGTATTTAAAGAAACTGAAGGTGGGCCTGATTTGCTAACCCAAAGAGTAAGTACTATTACTTATGCTTTTCTGTAATATTTTTATTTTGAAAAGGTAACATTAAGGCTTATACTTCTTCAAAGCTAAGGACCTATTAAATCAAAATGACAGAGAAATTTGTGACTCTTCCGATAGCAGCAATTCACTAGTTCCTGGAAGGGGTTGAAAAACAAGAGAAAATGTTAACATTCCAGGCCAGCACCTGGTAGTGTTGAAATGGGCTCTGGAAAGCAAGTTACTCAGAAACCCCAATGGGTATGGAGACAGAAACATTCCCTTACATGCACTCGGAAGGCCATGCTGTGGCCCACCTCATAGGGGTCCTTCCAATCCCAGGAGACTTTGCAAGACCGGGGATCCAGGTAATTTCCTCGCACGTAGTCATAAATAGTCCGGTCTCCTCGGCGCTCGCGGTCCTCATTCTGGAGGAAGCTGACTACACGTGCGGCAAGCTCAAAGAGGAACTTAATTGTGAAGAAGAATGCAACCACAGACACTGTGATTCCACCTATGCAAAAGAGAGAACACACGAACCGCCTGCCAGTTACACATTACAGCTTTTCATTAAGGAACAGGCCAACCATTTCTCAAAAATTAAAGGAAGTCAGGATGAGACTGTAAGGCTACCAAAGAAACACTGCACTGGGTACTACCTCTGTGGATAAGAAAGGAACTTCTACACCAGGGGTCAGCAACTACAGTCCTCAGGCCAAAGTCCACCCACTGCTTATTTCGGTAAATAAAGTTCCATTGGGATATAGCCACACCCATCATTTATAAGTTGTCTATGGCTACTTTTGCCCCACACTGGCAGAGTTAAGTTATTGAAATGAGCCTTTGGAACCAAAAATATTTACTCTCTGGCGTTTTATAGAAAAAGTTTGCAAACTCTTGCTCTATACAAGCTGCATATAACGTCCGCCCTGCTCCCCACTTTCCTGCACTTGCTGGGCCCCCCACAGAAGCAGTAAAAAGGATGTGCCTTTGGTTCCCACCATTTCTTTCTTAAAATAATGCATTATTTGGGAGCCCTCCCCTCCTTTGTGTGCTTGGCAAAAGTGTTCCCCAATCCCCACCAGAGTTAGCAGTTCCCTTTTCTGGGCTCCTTCAAACTCCTGCACATTCATCTGGTATAACTTTCCTCCTCCTTGACCATTCCTCTTTATGTTATGAATGAGTACTCCTTGAAGGCAGATTTTCATCTTATTCAACTTTAGACTCCACAGTAAACAGTGTCTGGCATTGACTATAATTGCTCAATAAACCCAAATGAATGAATTCCAATGCCAACTCTGTGAAGGTACATTCTGGCATGACTAGAAATATTTCCAGCTCCATTTTCAAAGGGAAAGGAATAGGCAGAAAAGGAGAAAGAACCCAAGCAACCTTAACAAAAATATAATAGAGAGAGTTCTTTCCATAACGTACCAATAACGTAAAACATCAGGTCCCTTCAATGCCAACAGACAGCCGAGGATCACAGCTGCAGCTGTTAAAAGAAAACTTGTTTAGTTTTTTTCCTCTAACTCTGCCTTGTAGCTATCTCACAGTAAGACAGAGTGTATGGCGTGAGCCAGACAACTCTCTCGAGTCTAGAGCCTTACTATTCCTGTCCTCTTTCTAGCTGGACAGGTGCCCTATAATATATTTCAGAGAAACAAACAGAGACTGCATCATTCCCCTTGGAGACTTCCAATCTACTGGCCACTCTAGGAATACCACAAACAGCCACTTGCTTTATTGCTAATTTCAAAATGCAGTAACATGGCCTTCATCTTCTTAGATCCACAGTTCCCAAGACAGTTTCCCTCCCTCATGCAAAGTGGGGCTAATTAACTCATGCAAAGAGGAGAATGGAGTCACTTTCCCCTTATGTTTGCCTTCTGGAAGTAATTCAGCTATGTAGAAATAGCTACATAAAATGTAGAATTTTTTTTTTTTAAAGCAAGTATCATTATCATCATGTTGGCATTATGTAATGAAAATGAACTCTGGGTCATCCCAATAATAAACAGTGGGTCTGAAAGGGAAGTCATTTATACTGTTACCAATCAGGCAAACTAATGGGCCCTCTGGAAGATGAGCTCAGCAGAAAGACCAAGGAGAGGAACAAAAGGAGACTGTACTTCTCATCCTTAGTCAAGCCTGTCAAGGTAGGAGTTTGAGGGAAGACTTTCACTGTTGTTAAACTTGTTTCCAGAATAACACTTCAATCTTAATTACTCATTTGATCATTTGAACCAATGAAAGTACTGCCAAGGAAAAATGGAATGTATGCTAACGTTCATATCTTATCACTGAGTCTGACCTTAGCACAGGTTGTATATTCTATTTTACAACGCACTGAATTCACTCTTTCTTTTCAAGTCAGTATACACTAAGGCTGTCAATGTTTCTTCACCTAGCACCTTTTATCAGCACTAGAATATTACGTAGAGACAAGACAGCTAAAAATTTCTAGGTTCAGATCTGGGAGGGACCAAAACAATTTTTTTTTCAGGGTATGTTTTTACATCTGATTGTGTTCGCTTAGTTCCTCTGATAACAATATATCCAGTGGAACCCACAGAGAATAGGTAATTTGAGGAATGACTGTCAAAAGTTTCACAGAAATCCTACTTAGAGTGATTATCTAAAGTCCTACTAGAAAAGAAATCCACACGGGAACATTAGAATTGTCACATGGATTAAGGTGCTCCCAAAAGGGTCTATTACAGACAATATAAAGAGCCAAAATTTGGGATCATAACTACTGAACCTCCTTCCCAAACAAGTATCTCATCTCTTGGGACCCTATGGTGAATTAGCTGGGGACCCAACAGCTATCATCTCAAAAAGCTGCTACCATCTCTCAAAAAGCATCTGTCTGCATCTTACAGGATGCACTAGATGACTTGGTGGGACCAAAACTGGCAGTTTAACTGCCTTAAATACTTCCTCAGCAGGATGCCATTCAATCAGACCCTAGATGTGAAACTTCTGGTCCTCAGGGAAGTTACAGCACTCAGCAAAGAAATGATGTATATATATGTGGCTGGTGTTACAGATTTGTGGTCTTCTTAGAGGAATAAAAGCAGTGCTAAATGTATGGCTTGAGTCATGAGGGCTGGAAAAATTCCCCCCTACTATCTCTGACAACTATAACAACCCTTTCTGTGAGAGACAGCTGACATGCAGTAATTTAGAAGCCTAGAGAACAATCCCAGGACGGCAAACTGTGTGACCTATCTAGGCTTCAGAATCTCACTGCTGTAAAAAGAGTTGAAATTTAATAATTTATATGGTATCATCCCCTTTAGTATGATATGATTTCAATGCAACTCCCCACAGCAATCAAAGATCTAGTCAAACAGCATAACAAATAGTATAAGATAGAGGATAAGGGGACAGACTCTAGAGTTAGGTTACCTGGCTTCAAATCTATGCCCCACCATTCATAATGTGACCCTGGACAAGTCATTCAATCTTTGTAAAGGGGTGCCAGTTTCCTTATATATACCTCATGGGGTGCTGTGAGGATTAAATGAGTTAACACATACAAGCAGCCTATAGTAGTGCCTGGCACACAGTGAGTTCTCAAAGTTTTAATGATTATTACAATTGTTATCAATAGTAGCACCAGTATCACTACTCCTTTACTTCAAAGCTGATAGGAAACTCCTCTCTACTGGCCCACACTTTCTTCAAAGAGAAATGCATCTGAACTCCAAAAGGCATGGCTTCTATTACTGTCCCTAAACAGTCTGCATGGGAGTTCTTTATACTATTCTAATTATAAGACTAAAAAATTTTACAATAAAGGGTTAAAAACTCATCCTAAAATAATTCGTCCAACAAATACTGAGTACTTAATATGTGTGGTATAGGGGGAACAAAGTAGAACACGAGAGCCACAGTCCAGTTATCATGAAGCTGGCAGTAATGAGCTTTACCTTGTGGAGTCCTCGGCCATTTTTCCCTTGTCACTTATTTCTCAATCAAATCATCACTATTGATTTTCAAGATCACCTAAACCTTCTCCAATAAGTCAACTCTACATTTCTGCCCCACCTCTCTTTATCATTTAAAATTCAACACACCAATTACTACTTTTTCCCCAAACAACTTTCTTCTTGAAACCTCCTCATGACCAGGGAGTTAGCTCTATCAATTCCTCACTCACTGATATTAACTTTACAAAATGTTCCACTGCTCTACAACGGCTCTCAAACCACTCCCCACCCCCACAGTATTTACCCACCTCCCAGTTTCACCCATGGTCACATTCTGAATTTGCCTTCGTTCTACATTTTCCCCCTTTCTGGTTCTTCCTGAATTCTCTCGAAAGCCCTTCTATTTTTTTCTTTTTTTTTTTTGAGACAGAGTCTTGCTCTGTTGCCCAGGCTGGAGTGCAGTGTAACAATCTCGGCCCTCCGCAACCTCTACCTCCCGGGTTCAAGCAATTCTCCTGCCTCAGCCTCCCAAGTAGCTGGGATTACAGGTGCCTGCCACCATGCTCGGCTAATTTTTTGTAAATTTATTTTTTTTTTTTTTTAGTAGAGACGGGGTTTCAACATGTCAGCCAGGCTGGTCTTGAACTCCTGACCTCAAGTGATCCACCTGCCTTGGCTTCCCAAAGTGCTGGGATTACAAGCGTGAGTCATCACGTCCAGCCAGGCTTCTCTACTTTTGTCACTTAAATCACTTTTATTCCAGATTTTACCTCTGTTCTGAAGCATTTTCTGGAAGCATGTTCTCCTGTCGGGGGCTCTCTCTGCCCTGTATCTACTGCTATCCCTACCCCACACTATTCTCTCTGGCCTCAGTTGCTACAATACCTCGTTATTCATCCTATGACCTATCCAAATTAGATCCTTTACACTTTTACATACAGCTCTGAAATGTCTCCTCTCCATTCCTTTTGAAAACTCATCTCCTCTGCCTAGAATATCCTCTTCCCTTTTATTCTCTACACATGGAACATCTCCTGATCCTAAGGTCTAGGAAAAATCTTATCCACTTTCTCCAAAATCTTCCCTAATACTAAATTTAGAAATTCCTTTCCTCTTGTGAATTTCCATAGAACATTGTTTTTATTTATCTTATAGCACTTTTATTTATTTATTTATTTTTTTTTTGGACGGAGTTTCACTCTTGTTGCCCAGGCTGGAGTGCAACGGCACCATCTCGGCTCACTGCAACCTCTGCCTCCAAGGTTCAAGCGATTCTCCTGCCTCAGCCTCCCAAGTACCTGGGATTACAGGCATGCACTACCACGCCCAGCTAATTTTGTATTTTTAGTAGAGATGGGGTTTCTCCATGTTGGTCAGGCTGGTCTCAAACTCCTGACCTCAGGTGATCCGCCCACCTTAGCCTCCCAAAGTGCTGGGATTACAGGCGTGAGCCATCATGCTTGGCCTAGCACTTTTATTCTTTTAGTCTCATTTTTTCATTTTAGAGTGGTTATGAGTAGTCTTAAAAATCCTCCAGGCTGGGCATGGTGGCTCATGTCTGTAATCCCAGCACTTTGGGAGGCTAAGGCGGGAAGATCACTTGAGCTCAGGAGTTTGAGACCAGTGGGACCTCATCTCTACTAAAATTTGAAAACAAATTAGCTGGGCGTACTAGTGCACACATATATCCAGCTACTGGAGGCAGGGAGGGGGCTTGAGGCAGGAGGATTTCTTGAGCCCAGGAGGTTGAGGCTGCAGTGAGCCCTGGTGGCACCACTGCACTCCAACCTGGGCAATAGAGTGAGACCCTGTCTCCAAAAAAAGTGCTCCAAAGAAACCAACATAATTGCATATAGTAACTTCAATAAATATGAATAAGATCAAATGTCTGTCCTTTTCTTTTCCAGAATGCCTAAGGATCAGGAATTTTCCAGATGGGATCTTCCTTGTAGACAGAGCTTGAAAGGATTTCTCTAATTAACAGTGTACTCACTTGAGCCATTTATAAGTTCCTCAACCTAAAAATTGCCAATTTAATTCAGTTCAACGAGCAGGTATCAAATGCCCACCACTGGGGTTGCAGATTCCCATGCATGGTATTTTTCTACAGCAGTTTCTACGGCACTCTTTACTTTTTGCTATTCATATTTTTCTGTATGAAATTATTTTGGAACTTTCCCAAGTCTAATTCCAGCACAAACAAGTATATAAGGCTCTACTGTACTATTTCATCCAATTGTTATGAGTATTTTGTGTGTTTTCAAGTTCCTCTCTTTAGTGTCCTTGACCTTTATAAATATGGCATATTGTGATACTTTAAGCTAGAAGAAAAATGTGACAGTAGTAAATTAACAACTTTCTATCTGCTTATCGAGTCACTTATCACAGGCCGAACATTGCCTTCAGTGCTTTACATATGTTAGCCTAAGTAATTGTCACCACAACAACTTGGTAAGATGAATACTATCATTCTCGTTTTATGGATTTTTTTTTTTTAAGCTGGGCTTAAAGTTGCTGAATATCTCACATTGGGATAAGTGACAGAGTTGAGATTCAAGCCTGGCTGGGAAAGCCTAACAGGACATGGTGGCTCATACCTGTAATCCCAGCACTTTGGGAAGCCAAGGCAGGAGGATCACTTGAGCTCAAGAGTTCGGAACCAGCCTGAGCAACATGGCAAAACCCCGTCTCTACAAAAAATACAAATAAAAAATTAGTCAGGATGTCATAGTGCACGCCTGTAGTCCCAGCTACTTGGGAGGCTGAGGCGGGAGGACTGCTTGAGCCCAGGAGGTCAAGGCTGCAGTGAGCCATGATTGTGCTACAGAACTCCAGCCTGGAGACAGAGAAAGACCCAGTCTCCAAAAAAAAAAAAAAAAAAAAAAAAGCAAAAGCCTGTGTCTAACTCTGAAGCTCAATGTTCTTAACCTCTACAGTGAATCATGAAAAAGAATAAAGTCATAAGGATAGTGAAGTATTTGGAGAAAAAAAGATTTACGAAAACAGATAAAACAAAGTATGAGAAACACTATCCAATCTTACTGTGAGGAATCTCATAGCAAAGCTAAAATTAGAAAGATAAACTCTTGGCCGGGCGCGGTGGCTCAAGCCTGTAATCCCAGCACTTTGGGAGGCCGAGACGGGCGGATCACGAGGTCAGGAGATCGAGACCATCCTGGCTAACACGGTGAAACCCCGTCTCTACTAAAAATACAAAAAACTAGCTGGGCGAGGTGGCGGGCGCCTGTAGTCCCAGCTACTCCGGAGGCTGAGGCAGGAGACTGGTGCAAACCCGGGAGGCGGAGCTTGCAGTGAGCTGAGATCCGGCCACTGCACTCCAGCCCGGGCTACAGAGCAAGACTCCGTCTCAAAAAAAAAAAAAAAAAAAAAAAAAAAAAGACAGATAAACTCTTATGGCTCTTTTTTTAATCTTTTGAAATATAAATAAAGCATGACAAAGAAAAGTGGAATGCAATGCCAATTCTCTAGTGCAGAAATATCACTTGCTTACGAAGGATCCTGGTCTGGTTGCTTAATACTATAGCATTTTGGCTCACATTACCTACAAAAGGGGAAAAATACTTGAAAATATCTGTCTCAAGGGACTGTTAGAAAGTTGATTAACATACATATTTTAAAATCCTCTGCTTTTTCGGAGCATAAAGATTTTTAATTACAATAGCAACTAAATTTTAGCCCCAACATGGAATATCAGTTGTGAAAAAGTCGTTTCCCAAAAATGGAGAACTGGTTTCTTCATATTTAAAAATGCTCTGCTGGGGACAAAGTCAATTCTCACTGCAACTGTATACTTCAACAGCTATCCCTTGCTGAAAAGGCTTAGGAACTGCTCACTGGATCCATGTTCTACATCCCAATAACTAAAGCTCAACTCAGTCTATTACCTTACCTTTAAACGAGGGCCCATGTTCTGAGAACCAAGTAGAGCACTCCTATTCACCAAGGCAGGTCACTTTTGGCCCCTTTCACCTTGTCTTCCAACTTCCACATGAAAGAAAAACGCCGCAAGGTCAACAGAAAGGGTCTATCCATCAGACTTTGTCACAGTAACCAGGTCAGTGTTTCTGGGATGAACTGGATGAATTCCAGGGTAGAGAAATACAGCCCAAGAATATATCATTCCTGGACTTCTCTCTAGTGCAGGGTACAATCGGCTGCCAAAGGATGCCCCAGGATCCTGTCCAAAAAAGAAAATAGGGTTAGTTGGAACAGGTTTTTATTTGCGAAAAAGATTCCCCAGAAAAAAAACAAAGAGAAGGTACAACAGGCAGTGGAAATCGAGACACTAAAAATAACCAAGAATTAGTAAACTCTAACCAAGCATTCTCAATTAAAACTCCACACAGTTTCCTTGAGGCCTCTGACTCCACAAGAAAAGTCAACTGGCAACCTCACTGTCTATAACTATTTCTTCAGCTGAGAAGTGCCAGAGCTTCTTTCAGTTCAGTGTCCCCAAATACTTCCCTATCCTTATGACTTTATTCTTTTCCATGATTCAGCATAGAGGTTAAGAGCACTGAGCTTCAGAATCAGACACAGGTTTTGGTTTTTTTGACAGGGTCTTTCTCCGTCACCCAGGTTGGAGTGCAGTGGCATGATTACAGCTCACTACAGCCTTGACCTCCTGGGCTCAAGTGATCCTCCCGCCTCAGCCTCCCAAGTAGCTGGGACTACAGGCATGCACTACCACACCTGGCTAATTTTTTATTTGTATTTTTTGTAGAGACGGGGTTTTGCCATGTTGCTCAGGCTGGTCTCTAACTCCTGAGCTCAAGAGATCCTCCTGCCTTGGCCTCCCAAAGTGCTGGGATTACAGGTGTAAGTCCATTCTTCAGTAGAAGCAAACTAGGCCACAGACTTAAAGAGTAACCTTCAGCACAACCACATACCCAGTTTGAATATAATGGGGCTGCAGCACAGGGTCTGGAGCAACCACAAAGACAAGTCAGATGAAAGCACAGACAGAATTGGGTTACGGAGGGCCTTATATGCCATGATAAGGAATTGAGACAATATTCAGCTGGAAAGGAGAAACCTCCAAAGAGCTTTAAAGCCCAATCTATCAGCCTATGCAGTCTGCTCCCTTCGTGCCCACATATGCATTTCCAAGACATGCTTAAATAAAGTTGATTTTATATTTAAAACAGTAAAACCTGCTACTACGAGTCAGGGGAAAATCTGTGAACTTTCAAAATAAAGTCACTAAATAAAGTGCAGTGAAGTCAGTTTATAACTCTCAAAGATATTCATGAACCAAAAATGTAGCAGAAAGGGGGTTTATGGCAATGCATACACAAACAGCCACCATAAGACAAATGAGAAGAGACTACTAATTAGTAAATGCAGAGACAGTCTTACCATATGGCAGGAACTGTTCTCAGTACTTCATACATACAAACTCACAGATACAATTATCCCTATTTTAACACAGATACAATTATCCCTATTTTACAGATGAGGAAACTGGGACACAAAAAGGTTAAAGTCCTTTTCCAGGAAAACACACAGTGAGTAGTAGAGCTGAGTCAAACTCAGACAACCCAGACCCAGGATCCATGCTTTTAATGACTACCCTACTGCCTCTCTACTATGGGAAACTAAGGAAGAAAGCACAAAATGCTAAAAGAACAGAATGAGTGAAGACTTAATTTCATTTGCTAAAAGAGCAAATGAAATTAAGTTGGCAAACTTTTATCATTAAAAATAAATAAGTATATGTATCTAGTTTAAAATACGGCAACATGGCCGGGCACGGTAGTTCACGCCTGTAATCCCAGCACTTTGGGAGGCCAAGGCAGGCGGATCACTTGAGCCCAAGAGTTCAAGACCAGCCTGGGCAACATAACAAAACCCCATCTCTACAAAAAATACAAAAATTAGCCAGGCATGGTGGCAGGCACCTGTGGTCCCAGCTACTTGCAGGCTGAGGTCGGGGTTGGCTTAAGCCCAGGAGGCAGAGGTTGTAGTGAGCCAAGATCATGCCACTGCACTCCAGCCTGGGCAACAGAGCCAGACTCAGTCTCAAAATAAATAAATAAATAAATAAATAAATAAATAAATAAATAACGCCAACAGACTTGCCAAGTACAAGAGCCAAAACCTGGGTCAACTGGCAACTGGAACCAGCTTAAAGGATCCACAAACAACAGACTATATACATAAGCTGTAAGAGATCCCTATGTAGAATACTATATGAGGAATTTTTAAATGACACTTTTAGGGAATAAACAACATAGTGAAATGCTCACAAACAAAATGTTAAATAAAAAAGCAGGCACAAAACTGTTTATGTAGCACAAGCCCACATTTAGAAATATAACATTACATAAAGAAGACTGAAAGGAAAAATAGAAAAATATTAATAGTGATCATTTCTTGGTATATGGAATTATAAATAATTTTTATTTTCTACCTGTATTGTACCTTTCAGTGTTTTTCAAATTCTTAATGTTGCAAGGACATGTAAAAAGTTTCTATTTCTGGAGAACACATTTTTGGGGGGGACTGATTTTCTTTAAATAAGCAAGAGAATGGGCAAGTTATCCTTTTTGAAATAAGAAAATGGTATAAAGAAATTAAGATAACAGATTGTACTGAACTTTTCTTTGTTTTTTTTTTTTTTGAGATAGAGTCTCGTTCTGTTGCCCAGGCTGCAGTGCAGTGGCATGATCTTGGCTCACCGCCTCACTACAACCTCCACCTCCTGGGTTCAAGCTATTCTCCTGCCTCAGCCTCCCTAGTAGCTGGGACTACAGGTGCGCACTACTATGTCTGGCTAGTTTTTGTATTTTTGGTAGAGACAGGGTTTCACCATGTTGGCCAGGCTGGTCTTGAACTCCTGACCACAGGTGATTTGCCCACCTCAGCTTCCCAAAGTGCTAGGATTACAGGCATGAGCCACCACACCCGGCCTGAACTTTTATTTCTATTCACTATGATCTTAGTAGGTTTCCAACCCTGTAATCAGCTATTTGATTATTAAATCAAATAACTCCTAGTTCTAATGTAAGCTTTACTGTCCCTACCATGAGCTACCATGCTCACCCCAATGATTCAGCATCTCTACTGAGCTTCAAAACTCAACTCAAGCACTCCCCCTTCTCTGGTCCTGCTCCAAGGCCTCTCTGAGGACTCCACCCACACCAGATAGAATCAACCACTTCCTCCTTTGTGGTACTTCTCTGCTGAAGATACCTCTGTAATAGCATTTATTAGTCTGTATTGAAATTATTTGTTTATATAGCAGTCCTCCTAATAGATTGTGGACTCCCCAAGGAACACTGACCAGGTCATATCATTGCCTCCCCATGGCTAGTATGGTGTTCAGCCCTGCTATTTCAGAGTCTACTTTCACAAGATCCCCAGGTGAGTCCTATGCATGCTGAAGTTTGAGAAACATGGTTTAGACTCTAGAGCAGTCAGTATGAGAAGGGGCTCAACATTCTGTATCTCTAACAGGTTCACAGGTAATGCTGATGCTGCTGGTCTCCTAGACCACACTTTCACACACGCCCCTGTTGTCCTAGCTACTCGGAAGCTAAGGCAGAAGGATCTCCTAAGCCCAGAAGTTTGAGGCTGCCACGAGCTGTGATCACACACACACAGAGAGAGAGAAAGCGAGCCATGAAAAACATGATATAAAAGTCCATTTCAAAATTTTGGTGCATACAGAGCTAGTGGCAGCACACAGAAGTTCTGATATCACCTACTGATGTCCACCAAATGACAAGACAAAAGAAAGATGTTTGCTTTGTAAGATGCAATCTCCAGCATTCTCCACAGAGAAGCACCAGCCACGAGTCCAGGGACATGAACTTAAAAAAACAAATCATCCAATTATCAAAAAGCGCATAGGTTAGGGTGGTCTAACTAAGCAGGTTCCAAGAATATATCAGATACTTTGGATTATTAGTTTACATTTACTATGGCTTAATTCCACTCTTGGTTTATACTCCCCAACCCTAAATCCCACCATAAAAGATTACCCTCCTCCATCAAGTTTATACTCTTGAGATATTTATACAGTTGTCTATTTCTGCTATCGTGGTTTAGACAAGTTATACGGTTTTCATTTATACTTTCTTCATCCGTCAGCCCCTCTAGTCTCTTAATCATCCTGTGGGTCTTCTGTGAACTCTCTCCAGCTGGTCCCCAACAATCCAGTAATGAGGTGCCTCCAAATGACTGCGGCCTTCCAGGGACAGCCTCATTAGTCAGAACAGGATGAACTCACTCTCCTCAGTTCTATGACATAATACTCCTGAGTAGGCAATCCCCCAAATCACAGAAATCTAATGTGCCACCATATTAGACTGTACCCCATTCTATAACTCCCAGATGTGGACATCGGGGCATGCTAGAATGTGCTAGAAGCCAGAGGATAAATGACACATGTTCCCACGGCATCTATTTCACTAGAGGATGAGTGACTGGGGAGAGAAAAAAAAGTTCACGCTAAATCAAACTCATAGATAATAAAATAGAATGCAATATTTGCATGAATTTCTAAAGATAAAACATGGGTATGTTGAATATATTAATGGATATTCTGAACTTGAAGCAGAAAGGCTGCTTGGGGCTCTGCTCCTAGCACCAAGGAGTTAACATGTCCTTTACCACTAGAGGTAATTGAGCCAAAACCCTCACTCAACTTCTGATCTACTGTGCATTACCACTCATCCCATATACTCACATTTTAAATGATATTTTTCTGCTATGTTTCCCCATCCTGGATATCTATATTTTCTCTTTGCCTAAAATCATTTGCTGCAGGAACACATGTCATTTATCGTCTGGCTTCTAGAACATTCTTGCATGCCCTGATGCCCAAATCTGGGAGGCATGAAATGGGGTTACAGTCTAATTGACTCTATAATTCACAGACTACCAACATCTATAGGTTCCTCTGCATTGTTCATTCTTCATTCATTTCACAATTCTTGAGCATTTGCTATATGTTGGGCTGTGTGCTAAAAGCTAAAGTCACAAGGATAAATAAGACAGGGTGCAGTGCTTTCTTAACCTCAATGAACTTGGTTCACCACGGGAGAAGGACAATGCAATGTTGCAAGTGCCATAAAAGAGGAATAAGCAAAGTATGGAGGGCAGAGGAAGGAGAGGTAACTGCATGTGCAAGTGGAAAAGCAGAGACAACAGAGCTGATTACTTAAGGATGAGTAAGCAGGCTGGGCATGGTGGTTCATACCTGTAATCCCAGCACTTTGGAGGCTGAGGTGGGAGGATGGCTTGCGCCCAGGAGTTCAAGACTAATCTGGGTAACATAGTGAGATCCCATCTCTAAAAAAAAAAAAAAAAAAGCTGTGTGTAGTGGTATGCACCTATGGTCCCAGCTACTCAGGAGACTGAGGTGGGAGGATCATTTGAGCCCAGGAGGCTGAGGCTGCAGTGAGCCCTGATTGCTCCACTACACTTCCGCCCAGGTGAAGAACAAGACCCTGTCTCCAAAGAAAAGCAAAGTGTTTAGAAAGACCACCTGGGGCTAAACTAGGATGACTACCATGTAGTGGTTAAGAGCATGAATCTTACTACTGAATGATGTTAGACAAGTTACAGCAGGTCCTCAAACAACATCAGTTTCATTCAACACTGTTTTCTTATAATTTTGAGGAGTAAAAAAATTGACTCCTGGCAGGCACCAATGTGTGGAGTTCGCACATTCTCTGTGTGGGTTTTCTCTGGATACTTGGATTTCCTCCCACATCCCAAAGATGTGCACTTCAAAGTTAACTGGCATGTCTACAGTGTCCCAGTCTAAGTGAGGGTGAGGGGTGTGTGTGTGTGTGTGTGTGTGTGAGAGAGAGAGAGAACACGAGCAAGAGAGAGCAAGCGAGCGCACGAGCGAGAGAGCCAGAGCCCTGCAATAGAATGGCGTCCCATCCAGCGTTGGTTCCCAACTTGCACCCTAAGCCCTGGCCACCCTCAACCATGGACTGGAATAATTGGGTAAATGTTACAATTATCTAACTTGATTTTATCAATCTTTCTTATACATACTGCTCTCATTTATTTCAATATGTATATTATGTTCTGCTCTTTATTTAAAATAGTTTGGTGATATTTTTGTGACCAGAAATATGCCATAGGAACTTAATTCTTGTTTGTATCAATTAGCCTATGGTAAAACTGGTTTCAATATACATCATTTTGTTTGAAGTAGAAGTTTCCAAGAACCTATCGACATCAAGTGAGGACTTGCTGTACTTAAACTTCTCTTCAGTTGCCTCATATGTAAAATGGAGATGCACCGAGAAAAGGAAGGAATCCAGCTGCTCTTGGAGAACAAGACTTGGAGAATAAGGACAAGGAGAATTGGTTGAGACTGAAACTTGACACCCAGGTGACATGGAGTGCCTTGGGGGACAAGGCTCTATGCACAGACCAGGCTGCTGGGTTGCCAGGTTATGAGGGTGGTTTGTGCCAGGCCACAATAGCCCAACCCACAGTAAGTGAGGAAGATGGCTTGAATCTACCTGAAGGACTCACTGGTTTTCCAGAGAGATTCCATGTGGAAATAACCATGGAAACAATCCAAAATAATGGATTTTCCAGTGTTCTCTCAAAGATGACAGTAACAAGAATCAACCTTTATTGAGAACTTACTATGTGCCAAGCACTGAAGTGCTTCATCTATATTATCTCATTTAACCCTCACATCAACCATATGAGGAAAGCATACTTTATCCATATTTTATAGATTAGGAAACAGAGGCACAGGAAGCTAAAATAACTTGCCTATAGCCATCCAGTTTATAAGTGAAGGAGTCAAGCAATGTGATTCCAGAGCTTACACTCTCTCTTTACTCTTAACTGGGAATACTGATGTATCAAAAAGAACTTCCAGAAGGGGAGAAAAAATATATTATTCTTGGGATAGGAAGAATTAAGCTCAGAAATATTTAATTTGAAATTTTAGCCGGGTGTAGTGGCTCACACCTGTAATTCCAGCACTTTGGGAGGCTGAAGCGGGCGGATCACGAGCTCAGGAAATCAAGACCATCCTGGCTAACACGGCGAAACCCTGTCTCGACTAAAAAAAAAAAATCAGCCAGGCGTGGTGGCGGGCACCTGTATTCCCAGCTACTAGGGAGGCTAAGGCAGGAGAATTGGTTGAAACCAGGAGGCAGAGGTTGCAGTGAGCCGAGATCACGCCACTGCACTCCAGCCTGGGCAACAGAGCGAGGGTCCTTCTCAGAAAAAAAAAAAAAAGGAATATGACTTCACTTTGACTTTAAGCAACAAAAAACAAAAGACGTTTTTTAACCAAGAGAGAAAAAGGATCACACATTTTAAATGAAGAAACTCCGGGGACAATGTGAAAGGGGGACAGGCCCATTAATGAACTACTGGTTCAATGGAGTAGCTACACACTGGCCACAATACAGACAGGGTCCAACGTAGACCCTCATTAGTCACATTGGTTGAGGGTGGCCAGGGCCTAGGGTGCAAGTTGGGAACCAACCCTGGATGGGTTGCTCTCCTGCTTTATGCTCTCAGAAGCAACAGGATCAAAGACCTGTGAGGTCAAATGGATAAAGGAGAGGAAGAAGCCAAGGACAAAGGCAAATTTTCTATTGTTGGGAGCCTGGATAAATGAAGGAGAATTAAGGAGGCAAAGCAAACATGAAAGAAAAGACGTATTAGTCCATTTTCATGCTGCTGATAAAGACATACCAGAGACTGGGTAATTTATAAAGAAAAAGAGGTTTAATGGACCCACAGCTCCATGTGGCTGGGGAGGCCTCACAATCACGGTGGAAGGTGAAAGGCATGTCTTACATGGTGGCAGACAAGAGAGAATGAGAGCCAAGCAAAAAGAGAAACCCCTTATAAAATCATCAGATCTTGTGAGACTTATTCACTACCACAAGAACAGAATGGGGGAAACTGTCTCTGTGATTCAATTATCTCCCACTGGATCCCTCCCATAACACATGAGAATTATGGGAACTATAATTCAAGATGAGATTTGGATGGGGACACAGCTAAACCATATCATCCCACCCCGGCCCCTCCCAAATCTCATGTCCTCACATTTCAAAACCAATCATGCCTTCCCAACAGTCCTCCAACTCATTTCAGTATTAACTCAAAGTTCACAATCCAAAGTCTCATCTGAGACAAGGTAAGTCCCTTCCACCTATGACCCTGTAAAATCAAAATCAAGTTAGCTACTTTCTAGATACAATGGGACTACAGGCAATGGGTAAATATACCTGTTCCAAATGGGAGAAACTGGCCAAAACAGAGGGGCTACAGGGCCCATGCAAGTCCAAAATACAGCAGCGCAGTCAAATCTCAAAGCTCCAAAATGATCTCCTTTGACTCCATGTCTCACATCCAGGTCACGCTGATGCAAGAGGTGGGTTCCCATGGTCTGGTGCAGCTCCACCCCTGTGGCTTTGCAGGGTACAGCCTCCTCTGCAGCTGCTTTCGTGGGCTAGCATTGAGTGTCTGAGGCTTTTCCAGGCACATGATGCAAGATGTCAGTGAATCTACCACTCTGGGGTCTGGAAGATGGTGGCCCTCTTCTTACAGCTCCACAAGACAGTGCCGCAGGGACTCTGTGTGGGAGCTTCAACCCCACATTTCCCTCCCACATTGCCCTCACAGAGGTTCTCCATGAGGGTCCTGCCCCATAGCTGACTTCTGCCCGAACATTCAGGAGTTTCCATACATCCTCTGAAATCCAGGTGGAGGTTCTCAAACCTCAATTCTTGACTTCTGTGCACCCACAGGCTCAACATCATGTGTAAGCTGCCAAGGCTTAGGGCTTGCACCTTCTGAAGCGACGGCCCAAGCTGTACCTTGGCTCCTTTTAGCCACAGCGGGAGAAACTGGGGCACAGGGCACCAAGTGCCCTACACTGTACACAGCAGGGGGGACCTGGGCCCAGCCTTCGAAACCATTTTTTCCTCCTGGGCCTCCAGGTCTGTGATGGGAGTGGCTGCTGTGAAAACCTCTGACATGCCCTGGCGACATTTTCCCCATTGTCTTGGTTCCTCTTTACTTACGCAAATTTCTGTAGCCAGCTTGAATTTCTCCTCAAAAAATGGGTTTTTCTTTTCTATCGCCACTGTCAGGCTGCAAATTTTCCAAACCTTTACACTCTGCTTCCCTTTTAAACGTAAGTTCCAATTTCAGATCATTTCTCTCAAGTCCAAAGTTCCACAGTTCTAGGCAGGAGCAAAATGCTTCCAGTCTCTTTGCTAAAGCATAACAAGAGTGACCTTTGCTCCAGTCCCCAACAAGTTGCTCATCTCCATCTGAGACCACCTCAGCCTGGATTTCATTGTCCATATCATTATCACCATTTTGTTCAAAGTCATTCAACAAGTCTCCAGAAGTTTCAAACTTTCCCATATTTTCCTGTCTTCCTCTGAGCCCTCCAAACTATTCTAACCTCTGCCTGTTACCCAGTTCCAAAGTTGCTTCCACATTTTCAGGTATCTTTACAGCACCACCTCACTTCCAGTACCAATTTACTGTATTAGTCCATTTTCACACTGCTGATAAAGACATACCAGAGACTGGGTAATTTATAAAGAAAAAAAGGTTGAATGGACTCATAGTTCCACATGGCTGGGAGGCCTCACAATCATGTCAGAAGGCAAAAGTCATGTCTTACATGGCAGCAGGCAAGAGAGGATGAGAGTCAAGTGAAAAGGGAAACTCCTTATAAGATCATCACATATTGTGAGACTTATTCACTACTGTGAGAACAGTATGGGGGAAACTACCCCATGATTCAATTATCTCCCACAACAATGGGAATTATGGGAGCTAAAATTCAAGGTGAGATTTGGGTGGGGACACCCAAACCATATCAAAAGATAATGAGTAGAGAATTAAACATGTTAAGTTTGGAGTGTCTACAGGATATCCAGGTGAATATATTCAAAAGGTACATAGAAATAAGCACATGAAGCTAGAGAGATGCCAATATCCTGAAGACACGGAAAATGGCAAAGACCACCATAAAAAGCAGAGACCAACCAACCAACAAACAAACAAAAAACCAATCATAGAACCCTGAGGTGATCAACCTTGAAAAAAAAAAAAAAAAAAAGGAGCCAACAAATGAGAAGGAAAAAGAGGACAGGAGGAGAAAAATTGTAAAAGTAGTTTATCAGAGGCAAAAGAAAGTGATTATTTCTAGAAATTGGTCATAAACAATATCAGATCCAGTAAAGATTTCTGCCAAAGGGGGGGACTCAAAATCAGCCCCCAAGTTTTCTTCCTGAATTATGTGTGACACTCATTTTCTGATCTAGTAACTTCTTCAATACATTTATGTCTTATTTCTATCTCATTAACAAGAGAATATTAAACTAAACTTGAGCTGACGCTGATAATTAGTAAACTCTTTGCAACTCAATTCAGTAATACTAATTATTATTTCAAAATCATTTTAATGCCTATAACAAATTCAGATCTAAACTAATCTGAATCCACTGTCAATCTCAGCAGTCCGCAACCTTTTTGGTACCAGGGACCAGTTTTGTGGCAGACAATTTTTGCATGGACAGCAGGTGGGAGGGTGATATCGGGATGAAATTGTTCCACCTCAGATCATCAGACATTACATTCTCATAAGGAGCACACAACCTAGATCCCTCACACCCACAGTTCACAATAAGGTTCATGCTCCTATGAGAATCTAATGCCGCTGCTGATCTGACAGGAGGTGGAGCTCAGGTGGTAACGCAAGTGATGGGGAGGGGCTGTAAATACAGAAAAAGCTTTGCTTGCTCACCCGCCATCACCTCCTGCTGTGCAGTCCTGTTCCTAACAGGCCATGGACTGCTGAAGGTCTGTGGCCCAGGGATTAGGGACCCTCGTCTATCCTGTATAAATCACTGGCCAAAAAATCTCCTAAGTTTTTAAAAATCAGTTTTACTGAGGTATAAATAAACATCAATTTGAAATGTACAATTACTTTTGACAACTGTGTAAGGTTATTATATAAAGTGTAGTCATGACACAAAACACTTCATCATCCCCAAAAGTTCCCTTATGCTCTTTGCAGTCAGTCCTCCTCCCACAAGCCCCTGCACAACCACCGATACGCTATCACTGTAGTTTTGCCTTTTACAGAATGCCTTATATATTTGCATCATATGCAAAATGTAGTCCTTCGTGTGTACCATTTTTTCACTTAGCATAGGTTCTTAGATTCATACATGCTGTTACATGTTTCAGTAGTTCACTCCTTTTTTCTGCAGAGTAGTACTCTATTAAATGGACATACAGCAAATTGTTTATTCACCAGATGAAGGACATTTGGGTTATATCCAGTTTGGTGGTATCATGGATAAAGCTGCTATGAACATTAAGCTACAAATCAGTAGACACAAGCTTTCATTTCTCTTGGGTAAACATATAAGAATGGGACTGCTGGGTCATATGGTAAGTATATATTTAACTTACAAGAAACTGCCAAACTGTTTACCAAAGCGGCTGGACCACTTTGCATTTCCACCAGCAATGCACAAGAGGCGGGTTGCTCTACATCCACCAACACTTGGTACCGTCTTTTAAGTTTACCCATTCTAACAGGTGTGAAGTGATAGTTCATTGTGGTTTTAATTTGCATTTCCCTAAGAACTAACAATATTGAGTATTTTTTCATGTGTTTATTGGTTATTTTTATTAGTTTCTTTGAAGTATCTATTCAAATCTTCTGTCTTTTTTAAAAATCGAGCTGTTTGTCTTCTTACTATTGAGTTGTAAGAGTTCTTCAAACATTCTAAATGCGAACCCCGAATATCTTAAACAGGTCTCAGTTAATTTAGAAAGTTTATTTTGCCAAGGTTGAAGATGCGCACCCAGGACACGGCCTCATGAGGTCCTGACGACATGTGCCCAAGGTGGTCGGGGCACAGCTTGCTTTTATACATTTTAGGGAGACATGAGACATCAATCAAGATGTTTATTGGCTCAGTCCAGAAAGGCAGGACAACTTGAAGTAGGGAGGGGGGCTTCCAGGTGAGAAAAATGATTACATTATTTTGAGTTTCTGATTAGCCCTTCCAAAGGAGGCAATCATATATGCATCTATCTCAGTAAGCAGAGGGACAACTTTCAATAGAATGGGAGGCAGATTTGCCCTAAGCAGTTCCCAGCTTCACTTTTCCCTTTAGCTTAGTGATGCTGGGGTCCCAAGACTTATTTTCCTTTCACATAAATACAAGTCCTTTATTAGATAAACATTTTGCAAATATTTTCTGTGGTTTGCCTCTTCATTTTCTTAACAGAAAATACACTTTTTAAAGAGTAAAAGTTTCTAACTTTGATGAAAGCCAACATAAATTTTTTGTTCATAGTTTGTGGTTTTTGTGTTCTATTTTTTAAAACTCCGCCTAGCTCAAGGTCACAAAGATTTTCTCCTGTTCTTTTTCTAGAGGTTTACCTAAAAGTTTCACAAGAGAAAATCCTCTCATCAAATTTTTTAACAAGACTTTTTAAAACTCCTGCATTCCATTTATCTCATAGTTATTAAGTTTCATTCCCTTTGTTTCTTTCAAATTCAATGCCACACATTACCACACACTATTTAAGCTATAGTCTGTTTCTTTTTTTTTTTTTTTTGAGACGGAGTTTGGCTCTTACTGCCCAGGCTGAAGTGCAATGGCACGATCTCGGCTCACTGCAACCTCCGCCTCCCAGGTTCAAGCGATTGTCCTGCCTCAGTCTCCCGAGTAGTTGGGATTACAGCCATGCGCCACCATGCCTGGCTAATTTTGTATTTTTAGTAGAGACAGGGTTTCTCCATGCCCATCAGGCTGGTCTCGAACTCCTGACCTCAGGTGATCTGCCCACCTCAGCCTCCCTAAGTGCTGGGATTACAGGCGTGAGCAACCATGCCCGGCCCCAGTTATAGTCTATTTCTGAATTTGGAAATATTTTAATATTTTAACAGATTTTTCTTCTCTTCAATCTAGTAAATGGAATGCTTAAATTTAGCCAAGGTTTTAGTCCTTCACTTCTCTCCAAATCCACGTAAGACCTCTGCACCCCTGATACTGGTTCTTAAAACAACAACTAAATTCCACAACCCAGAACATGCACCTTGAGGTTAAGCCAGGGGCAATAAACTAGTTACCCTTCTGGCTTTAAAGAGAGTCTTTTATGAGATCATTCCCATCTTACTGAGTCACTCTAACCTGTGATGAGACTGGAAAAAGTTGTCCTATAAATCACTCACTGGTTAAATTAAAATTTTGGCTTATTAAGATTAAGCTAACCAAGATAAAAGTCATTCTGCAATTCTTTTTTTTTTTTTTTTTTTTTGAGACGGCGTCTCGCTGTGTCGCCCAGGCAGGAGTGCAGTGGCCGGATCTCAGCTCACTGCAAGCTCCGCCTCCCGGGTTTACGCCATTCTCCTGCCTCAGCCTCCCGAGTAGCTGGGACTACAGGCGCCCACCACCTCGCCCGGCTAGTTTTTTGTATTTTTTAGTAGAGACGGGGTTTCACCGTGTTAGCCAGGATGGTCTCCATCTCCTGACCTCGTGATCCGCCCGTCTCGGCCTCCCAAAGTGCTGGGATTACAGGCTTGAGCCACCGCACCCGGCCAATTCTGCATTTCTTAAATCAATTTGGATTCTCTCTATCGCACCATTCTCTCTAAAATAAGCCAGAGTTCTTCAGACCCTTATTTCTTTTTGTATAGTATATACAAAGGCATAGCTTAGATTCAGTTGTCCCTGGAGTTGTTTCCCATTCGTTCTCAGCACAGTTTAGAGAAAGCAGGAAAAAGGGATTCAAAGCTAATGGGAGTGTAACAGGGAAAACAAGAAGCGAGAATTTATCATTGCTCATTTTGTATCCTCATGGGGAGAAAAACAAGAGAGAAAACTGGCTCATCTATGTCACTGTCCCATTCTTAACCCTAAATCTGGAAAATACTAGCTTCAGTTTCCTACTCCATCCTATCCTGATGTGTTTTCTATATACAAAACCGACTCTACTATGCCTGAGCCACAGAGGACAGGCCCCCATGTTCCCATCTCATGGCAGCTTTTATGCTTAGGTGACCTTGGACCACTGAATCTTGGCTATAACAGGAAAATTTTAAAAGTAATTCTCTGAATCTGACAAGCCGTCTCCCTCAATAAGTCTAGGAAGCTATTATTCCATTAACTGTGCCTGAAGTGGCAGGCACACAGCCAGATCTGCAGCCCAGTCGGGTGGAACTGGAATGGTCACATGTATACTTAAAAGCTAACTCTGCCTCTACTACCATCCACTACTTTCAACTCTGTGCTTATTTTTAAGAAAAATAAATTATTTATGTAATTGAAAGGAAAAACAATGTTATTTAAATGAGCATTTTACAGTTAAGATTCTAAGAAGAAAAACTCAACTAGCCACAGAAATGGTACCCTAAGATAGCTTGATTTGAAGGAGAAACTCAACACTTACCTATTCAAAACAAAATTTCTGTTGACCTAATAATTAATTTTACCAAAGAAAGGTCTATTAATTTCTTCAAATGCATATTAAGAAGCGACTACATGCCAAGCAATATGTTGGACCCTAAGGATTCCAGAATGAGTAAAATATCCTCAACCCCTTAGAATCACAAAAGCTTAGTAAAGAAGACAGACAAGTAAATAATTACGTAGTTATACTTCCATGTAGTAAAATCTACGAGGTGAGCATGGAGTGTATGGATGGATACCTTAATCAAGATCAGCTCTTAGTGTCTCAGGAAAGTTCACATCACGCTCCTGGAAGCAAAGTCAACTCTTTCATAGAGTTAACAATGCGTTGGGGGTCAAGGAATACAAAACACTACCTATGAAGTATTACTTATTCTCAGGGTCAATGACTCTGGTCAGAGGGGCTTCTTGGACCACATACATAGCATAGAAAAAGCACTCACTGGAAATACCAACTTATTTATCAAAATGACACACGATCTGATGGGGCACAGTGGCTCACACCTGTAATCCCAGCACTTTGGGAGGCCAAGGCGAGCAGATCACCTGAGGTCAGGATTTCGACACCAGCCTGGCCAACATGGTGAAATTCCATCTCTATTAAAAATACAAAATTTAGCCAGGCTTGGTAGCGGGCACCTGTAATCCCAGCTACTCGGGAGGCTGAGGCAGGAGAATTGTTTGAACCCAGGAGGCAGAAGTGGCAGTGAGCCAAAATGGCACCACTGCTCTCCAGCCTGGGTGACAAGAGCAAAACTCCATTAAAAAAAAAAAGAGGACAGGCGCAGTGGCTCACGCCTGTAATCCCAGCACTTTGGGAGGCTGAGGTAAGTGGATCACGAGGTCAGGAGATCGAGACCATCCTGGCCAACAGGGTGAAATCCCATCTCTACTAAAAATACAAACAATTAGCCAGGCGTGGTGGCGGGTGCCTGCAGTCGCAGCTACTTGGGAGGCTGAGGCAGGAGAATTGTGTGAACCTGGGAGGCGGAGCTTGCAGTGAGCCGAGATCGCGCCACTGCACTCCAGCCTGGGTGACAGAGTGGGACTCCATCTCAAAAAAAAAAGAAATTACACATGATCTAACTGGAATGTGGTATTTTGGATTCAGTTTGGGGACAGAAAAAGGAAATCAGTGGAGAAACTTGTGAAACCCAAATAAAGTCTATAGTTTAGTAATAGTATTGTACCAATGTTAATTTCTTAAATGTGACAGTATGTGCCATGGTTATATAAGAAGTTAACATTAGGAAAAGCTGGGTGAAAGGTATCCAGGAATACTCTGTACTATCTTTGCAACTTTTTTATAAATTTAAAATTATTCCACAATTTTAAAATATTTAATTACATATGGTGCTCCCCTTTACATTCTCACTCCCCCTTAGGATTCTAATCATGTCTCCCTAATCATTGCCCCAATTCAGGTAATGCTGGCCTAAAACTTTTTAAGTATCTTTTTTAACCCCTTTCTATGAACTGTTTGCACAGCCCACCTGGGATTTCTTCTTTACCAAGACATGAAAAACTAGATCACACTTGGGAAGTTTTAACTGTTTTCTGTTCCTAATATGTTTACCATATATACCGGGAGTACCTTGAATTTGAACTTCCCAAACTGGACAAGAGAGGGGTTAAAATAACATGCTCTGTGTCTCTGGATAAAAGCAAGGGGACATTACAGAAAATATGTTGTATATTAATAGATTATCTAATCTCTGGCCAAAAAGTACAATATACAGAACATCAATTAACAGATGTTAACTATTAGCATCTCAACAGTAACAAGCTGCACCGAAATAAATGCCTTTGCTCTGAAAAACATGATGCAAATTGCTCAACTGTCCAAGGTAAGGTAACAAAAACTCATAAAATCATATGGAACCGTTCAATGAGACTAAATGACAAAACATGTATCTACCATGACTATTTAGTTTCTAAAAGCTAAGTGAATACCCATCTTTATAAACCCTATCTTGTAGAACAGTTTTCAAAACAGCCATCAGGAAAACATCATTATGGTGCTGTAACACCATATCAGTGGCTCCGGCATGCATGTGTGTACACACACATACACATACACAAACTGCAACAAGGTTAAACAACCTCCAAAGTTTGAAAACTACTATATGAAAGAACACTAGTGAAGGCTAAGCATTCAGAACCCTTCAGAAGCGACTACATGCCAAGCAATATGTTGGACTCCAAGGATTCCAGAATGAGTAAAATATCCTCAACCCCTTAGATATACAAAAGCTTAGTAAAGAAGACAGACAAGTAAATAATTACTTAAAAGCTAACTCTGCCTCTACTACCATCCACTACTTCAAAGAAAAAGAAACCAAATAAAAATAACTGAAATTTAAACCCAAGTTAGTTAATAGCTAAAGTCATTTAAAAGGTAAAACAGTAAGGCACAGTGGCTCATGCCTCTTGTCCCAGCTACTCAGGAAGCTGAGGTGGGAGGATGGCTTGAGGCCAGGAGTTCAAGATCAGCCTGGGCAACACAGCAAGACCTAATAAATAATAAATAAAAGGTAAAATGATACACTAGAGTCCATTAAGGTAATAAAATCTGATCTATTACATGGTACTAATATGTTGATAGTAGTAAATAAACATTACACAACAGTACTCTGACCTGGACCACTTCCAGAAAGATGAACAGGTAGAGTAATTCCTCTAAAATATTTCAACTCCCACATCTCTGTTCAGCCACCAACCATACTTTATCTGTTTACAAGTCTCTCTCTAACACAGGACTGTGGTGAGATTGCCCAGGACAGAATGGGCCCTCAATAAATGCTTTCTGAATGAATGAGCAAGCGGCAGTAATCTATCTCTGAGGTATTCTTACAAAACCAATTCAATATCAAGACCTCAGAAGCAGAACATGCTGTATGCCATGCTACCATATTTAGGGGCCGGCAAGTTAATTGAAAAATAATTAACAGTGACTAATGTTTGTTGGGAGAAAAAAAGTCCTATCATGTAGGTCAGAAAAATAAATATAAAACTATAGCTTGAAAATGGACAAAAAAGTGAATCTACTTATAACTTTCTAACATTGAAATACAAGATATTCTTTAAGGAGTCTTTCATTATCCAGAATAATTTTATAAAGAAATCTGATACCAACTTAAATTAGTAAGTTAGACCAATTAGTGAATGGAATGAAGTCCAAGCCCAATTATGTGTTCAAACTGTGTGTCCAATGCCTTGGGCAATTTTTTCTCTTCAAGACTGCAGAAAAATGCAAAACAACCCTCTTGACTGCTGAGAAGGACTAAAATCATTTTTTTTCCTCACAAGTATGTGCCCAAAAGCAATTACTTTCTGCTCCCATCCATCACAAATCAACACCACCTCCTGGCTTCCCATCCCCCACTTTCCATCCCCATCAAAGAATGCTGTAGAGTATCTGACCATTTTCATTTCAATAAGCTATAAGAACCTCAGATTGCAATAAAATTACAACGCAACAAAAACAAATTTTTCTAAGCATGTTCTTATCCCCCATGGTGTTCCTACACTAATTTAGCTCCCTGTTAGGTATTAACAATCAAGGAAATCAGAACACTCTCAATAGAGGTTACAATAGAAATTACAAATGGCCTTTTTTTAAGTTGTTATTGTTCATGGATTCCAAAATTCAAAGTACACATTACCAGAAGACTGTTTTTCTGTCAGTGCCTGAATTTAAATGCAAATTACTATTTAATGATATGTAATTTTCCCTCAGAACCTATATATAATACTAATCAGTCAAATGTTTAAGAAGAATAACTGACCATGTTATTTTAGCTTTTAGACAATAAAATGCTTATTGTCTAATCACCAAGAGATACATAAAAAAACTGGTTGCTATTAGCTCTACACATGAATGACAGCTTGACAGAGACAACCTGCTCCAGAAAGATTAGGAACTTCTAGTAACCACAAATGGGGTAAAGCAGAAGGCACATACAGTATCTGTAGCTACTATTTCTACATCAAAAATTCCGAGCCCACAGATATGTAAACTATCAAGCTATCTAAATGAATGTGTGTCTGAAAGAGAAAGGAGAAGCAGAAAAACAGTTTACGCCCAAATCAAGAGAAGAAATCACCATGCGATTGAGCGTCCCAGGACCTGAAAACTTAATAAGGTTTTTGAGGTTTATGAACACATTCAAGTTCCAGTGCAACTATGTTAAAATAAAATGGGGCTGGTGCCGGGTGCGGTGGCTCAAGCCTGTAATCCCAGCACTTTGGGAGTCCAAGGTGGGCGGATCACCTGAGGTCGGGAGTTTGAGACCAGCCTGACCAACATGGAGAAACCGCGTCTCTACTAAAAATACAAAATAAGCCGGGTGTGTTGGCACACATTTGTAATCCCAGCTACTCGGGAGGCTGAGGCAGGAGAATCGCTTAAACCCGGAAGATGGAGGTTGTGGTGAGCCGAGATCACGCCATTGCACTCTAGCCTGGGCAACAAGAGCGAAACTCCGTCTCAAAAAAAAAAAAAAAAAAAAAAATGGGGCTGGGCACGGTGGCTCACGTCTGTAATCCCAGCACTTTGGGAGGCCCAGGTGGGTGGGTCACCTGAGGTCAGGAGTTTGAAACCAGCCTGGCCAACATGGTGAAACCCCATCTCTACTAAAAATACAAAAATTAGCAAGGTGTGGTGGCACACACACGCCTGCAGTCCTGGCTATTCGGGAGGCTGAGGCAGGAGAATTGCTTGAACCTGGGAGGTGGAGGTTGCTGTGAGCCGAGATAGCGCCACCGCACTCCAACCTGGGCAGCAGAGGGAGACTCCATCTCAAAAATAACATAACATAACATAACATAACATAACATAGGCATAAAGTTCCAACCCTGCCACATATCCTCAAGTTGGAAGACACACAATGGTAACAACAGAAAACACTCTGGGTAGTCTGGTTTACACTCTTCTAGGGACCTCGCATGTTTACTATGAATAAATATAAGTCCTGAAAACATCCCAGTAAAAGAGTGCTATTATGATTATCTCCATTTTACAGATAAAGAAACTGAGACGCAGATAGATTAACTAACCCAATGTCATGGCAAGTTATGAGGCAGAGCAAGGATTTTAACCCCATCAGTCAGACTCCAAAGTTCGTGTTAAACAATAAACCGTGTTTCATCATAAGGGTTATACAACAGTCACTTTTTTTGAAAAAAACCTGATAACATTTTTCACTTCCAATTCTAGGACAGCATCATGCAATAAGAAAAGTATGACAGAGGGACCCATTCCATTCCCAGCTTGCTCAGTAGCCGGAGAATGGAAGACAAAGTGTAAAAAATAAATAAATAAATAAAGGTACAGACTATGGAATCAAGAGACTCAGACCCCTGAATAAAGTCTGTGGCTCAGTTTCCCCATATGAAAAACGAGAGTATTTATGTTATTGAGATGGTCAAAGAAGGCAATATGAATAAAGTGCCAAGTACGGTATACAGGATGACGGTTTTAATCTAAAGTTTACAGACATCCAAAGGGTCCACAGATGGGCTTCAGAGTCCACGAATCTCATAAAAAGTGTATTACAAACTGTATGTGTGCCCATTTTTTTAAAGACTTGTTCCTGGCTTTCCACAAACTTTCAAGAAATAAGTTATCTCCAAAAGGTTAAGAACCACTGGAATACATAGCAGGTACTCAAAGAAAAAAGCTACTTTTTCCTCCTTGTTCTCACAAATTCTCCCTTTTTATTTAAGGATGACACACCAAGGCTTCACAATAAATGTCCATTGTTTCTCACCATTTTCCTGGCTTGGGTAAGCAGTAACATGCAAGCTAATGCCCCAATTCTCTAGCGTTAAGTCTAAGCCCTCAAACACTGCTTCATTTCTCTTTTCACTGAGACGAGTACACGGTATGTACTTGAGGAGTATCATCCACCTAGCTGCACAAAGCACCATATCGGCTAGGAAAACCAAGTAGGTACCACAGCCTCAGGGTTGGACCGTAGACACCGGATGCCCCAACGCCGCAGGGTGAGGAGAATGTGTTCCCCCAAACTACTGGGCAAACCTGGAGTCTGACCCCCCTACCCTTGTCCTCCCTCCCTCTCTCTGGAACTCTGGTGAAGGCAGGTCTTCTGGGCTCTGCCTAGGGCTGCAGAGAAACGTTACCCGAGCCGGGGGTTGCAGCGCGACGAAGTTCCAGCTCTGGTCTCCTGGGAGGGGGCAGCAGCACTCAGCAGAAGACGGGCTCTCCACCCTCCCACCAAGAGACCCCAGAGTTGGTCTCTACCCGGCCTGGGAACCGGCTCGGGGGTTTGCCGTTTCCCCAAGGAGCTTCCGCTTCCGGGCTATCCTTTGCCGGAAGCAGTATGTGAATGACGTAGAAGTATTGCGCCGTTGGTGATTACGGAAGAACCAGGAGCGTGGCGTGACCATGGTGAGAAGAGGGTCCAAGAAGGGATGTTATCAGGCCACTTTTCGGGTGGAGAAGGAGGGAGTCAGACCGTGGCCAAATTTCTGACACATTGTCCTTGCATATTTTCATTCTGGTCTTAGCTCTTAAACTTCTCCGAGCGGTGCCTGTTATGCTTTACAGAGTGGGGAAGAGGGTCTGGGTATTTGAGGCAAGAAGGGAAGGCAATGGACAAGAGAAAAGAAGAGACTTTAAAAGATGCCATATGTTTCCAACTCTTTTAATTCTAAAATTTCTGTTTCAAGGGGAAGCAAAAGAAAACAAGGAAGTATGCGACCATGAAGCGAATGCTTAGTCTCAGAGATCAGAGGCTGTGAGTATCTGGAATTAACTGCCCAAGGATAATAAGAGTCTAGAGAGGATAAGTAGTAAAAATTTTTGTTACTATTTTGTTTTTTACTTATAATATTGTATCTTCGATTTATATAGCATGAGATAACCAGTGTTTAACAGTAATTTAGCTGCTGAGCGCTCACACTGGGAAAGGCTATGGGAATTAAACATTTAAGTGTTCCCTTTTTCTACCGTTATATGCTTTGTCTGCTATATCGCATTTAAACCTCATGTCAGTTCGGTGAAGTCCGTATAATTCTCTTTATGTTTTTACCATTACACTACTACATTCCCCTGGGGTGGGGCGGGGGGAGTGTTTCTTGTTGAAAGATGGCAAGGTTAGAGACCGTGTTTGTCTTGTGTCTCCAGTGCCTGGTACTCAAATATTTTTTGTCAGAGAAAATGGGAAAACTCCAAGATATCTCCATTTTATAAGTCTTACTAATATAAGAATCCAAATCACTGTGGAAGAAGAAAGTGAAGCGATATTCCCTAGTATGAAGAGGATCAAAGCAGTGTCCCTGCTTAAGTGTAGAATAAGCATAGCTATTAAATAAAGACTGATCTTCAATGAGTTTAAGAGTCTCAGAAAGCCAGGCGCAGTGGCTCACGCCTGTAAACCCAGCACTTTGCGCGGCTGAGGCGAATGGATTACCTGAGGTGAGGACTTCGAAAGCAGCCTGGCCAACATGGTGAAACCCCATCTCCACTAAAAATACAAAAAAAAGTCTCAGAATAAGAGAGTGGTCGTTAAAACCTTCAGAATTATTCTTCTCAGCCTTTAGTGTGGATGTATTGTGTAATTTTTAGGAGTGACACTCCATTAATAATAATTTCTAGTTAGGGGTTAAGTTCTGTATATGTGTGTTTACATTTTGGCCCTTTATAAGAAGCATATGGGATAATACTTTCCCCCTACTGTTAAAGCATCTGGATCTTCAGAAGATAACTGTCACCCTTTTACCCATTGCTTGGAAGTGGATTTTGATCCTTGATACGAGAGATTGTAAGAAAGAAATATAATATAATCAGCTTTTATTTACTCATTAACAATTCTTATGCGTTATTGGCATTACTGATTAATTCTGATACTTCCAGGTACTGTACTTTGCACTGGTTATTTGCTCAGAAAGAGTATGCTGATATTAACATGAAGAAGTCACAAAGTAGGATTTCTTCTGTAGACCAAAAAAAATGGAACTTTAGATTTTTGAGATTTTAACTGCTGTGGTTTTTATTCTCCCTTGGATATAATTTACTTTTTTCTTCCTAGTAAAGAAAAGGATAGATTAAAACCTAAAAAGAAAGAAAAGAAGGATCCCAGTGCGTTAAAGGAAAGAGAAGTGTGAGTAATCAAACATTTGAAGTTCTCCTTTAAAACCATAGACCGCTTAGAAATCCAGGCTTTCCCTGAGCTGGTTTGCTAACTTATTTGTTAGTAAGTCTACCACAACTATGTAGATGAAAGTGATATTGATGAGCATGTATCAATTCCAGTGGTTTGAAGGTTTTTGGATTTTATGGAGCAATAAAATTTCCCCTAAAATCCAGGAGATATTATCTAGGATTATCAACTTTTTCTTTGCCAGGGATCTTTTAAGAGACGTAATTGCTGTTGTTTAACACACTAGCATTTCATAAAAGAGAGACTGTATCACCAAAAAATATTTAAAATACATTTTCAGAATAAAGATATGTATATAGAGATATAAAACCTTTATATAAAGATATAAAGGTATTTCATTCCTTTTGAGTAAATACATTTAACTTTATGAAAACTTTACCACATTTTCCTTATTTTTCTAATTTTGCCCTGGATTGGTAATGGATATATCATCACAGGTAGATACTGGTCTGTGGCCTAGCATTTGGAATCACTGTCATATTCAACCCAGACAACTTGGGCTAGGTGTGATACAGGTCCTGCTGTAGTGTATAATCCTAACACTAGACAAACTGTTCTCTATCACATTCCATAACAACAGTTTTAGAATCCTATAAGAATGACAAATGTGTTGGAGTATCATTCTAATCATACCTGTATTCTACCTCCCTGTGCCCATGGCGACTCTACTCTTGCTAGAGGAAGAGCTGGAATGGATAATTGCTTTTTTTGTTTGTTTGTTTTTGATAATTGCTTTTTAAAAGTTGCCAGGGGAGCTGAGATTAAGATAATGATGTTACTTTCTTCGTTGCCTTCCTTTTTAGGATTTATTTCCAATGAACATGTACAAAAGAGTTTACAGCAAACAGTCCCAAGCAGAGAGTTCTATTTTGTTTTTTGTTAATACTAGGGTATCAATGTAAGTTTTACTTTGTTCTTGTTTTCTTTTTCCTTCAGTCCCCAACACCCTTCCTGCTTATTTTTCCAATATAATACACAGCTGGGCCCACCTTACCACATCCTCGTTGATACCAACTTTATCAACTTTTCCATAAAAGCCAAACTGGACTTAGTGCAGTCAATGATGGACTGTCTGTATGCCAAGTGTGAGTATCATATTTTTATGTTTCCGTGACATTTGTACAGAATAATTATATTTATACAAATACATGAAAAGAGGGAGAGGCTGGGTGCGGTGGCTCACGCCTGTAATCCCAGCACTTTGGGAGGCCGAGGCGGGCAGATCACAAGGTCAGGAGATTGAGACCATCCTGGCTAACACAGTGAAACCCCGTCTCTACTAAAACTACAAAAAAATTAGCCGGGCGCGGTGGCAGGCGCCTGTAGTCCCAGCTACTCAGGAGGCAGAAGCAGGAGAATGGCATGAACCCGGGAAGCAGAGCTTGCAGTGAGCTGAGATTGTGCCACTGCATTCCAGCCTAGATGACAAAGCGAGACTCTGTCTCAAAAAAAAAAAGAAAGAAAAGAGGGAGATGGGGTTCTTATTAACTGAATTGCTGGCCATTTAATTTATAGTGGTCACCATAGCAATGACCATGTTTAATGAATTGAAGTATAATGCAAACTCGACTGGAAAAAATTAAACTTTCACAATTCAGAAAACACTTAGAATGCTTCGAGTATCATTATGGACATCAATTTTGAACATAGGGGAATTTTCTGTTTTCGAATTCTAGATTTTAAAATTCTGGATAAATGAAAGATCTGTTTTTCAGTATCTGTATTCTTTTATGTTAACAAGGATGTGTTCTCCCTTCTGCCCCAGTGTTGAAACACTAAATACGCTATTCTGCCATTTATGATCACAGCCCTAGAAGTTAGATAGATGGTCAATTCCTAAGTTTATTCAGTTTGGTATTTATTCGTAGTACAGAGGATCTGAGGTAGTTTTTTATACCTAGGTATGTAATTTACCATTTATAGATTTCCCTTGTGTATTTATATATCCCCTCCTTTAAATGATCTTCCTTCACTACCATGAAGAGGAAAAAGAAAACTAAGGCCATGTATGAGGCCTATCATAGTAAGATCTGTCCCATTTGTAGCAGGTTTATATTTATATATTTTTTAGTCACCCGGTTAGAGGTACGAATGAAAATTAGACTTAAACTTTGCCGTAGAGGAAAAATTATTGAAATCAAAGGGAAAAATTTGTACCTCCCTTTTTAAGTTTTAAAGGCTACTATATAATGAACAACAGTTACAGAGTGATAGAAATGTAAATGTTGTTTACTGATTTATTATAATGAGCAAGGTGAGAAGATGGGGGTAAGGAATGTGTGAAGGAGGTATGAAAGCAGATTCTTTAGATGCCTAAAATTAGTTAAGAATGGCTCCCGCCAGGCGCAGTGGCTCACACCTGTAATCCCAGCACTCGCAGTAGCTCACACCTGTAATGCCAGCACTTTGGGAGGCCAAAGCAGGTGGATCATGAAGTCGAGATCGAGACCATCCTGGCCAACAAGGTGAAACCCCATCTCTCCTAAAAATACAAATATTAACTGGTTGTGGTTGTGCGTGCCTGTAGTCCCAGCTACTTGGGAGGCTGAGGCAGAAGAATTGCTAGAACCTGGGAGGTGGAGGTTGCAGTAAGCCGAGATCGCGCCACTGCACTCCAGCCTGGCGACGGAGAGAGACTCCGTCTAAAAAAAAAAAGAATGGCTGCATACATTTATTAGCTGTATATATTAAGATGTGAAGGTAGCCACCAGATGAGAAAAAAAATGGAGCTAATGTAATAAAATAGTCTTCTCTACAGATCAGAATTGATTGGGTAGGAATGGTCAGGGAACCGTTGTTTTTTCATATAGGCCTTTCTGTATTATTTTTTAAAGCTATATACATATACTTTTTAAATAAATCTTTTAGAAATAATCTAAAGTTGAGGTGCTACCAGGCCTGTAAGAATGAGGCTTGGGTAACCCTGTATGGGGGAAGACACTAAACTTGGTAGTCTCTTTGTATTTCCCATGGTATTTCTAATTGAGCTGCTTTTCCAGGAGTGCTGTGACCTACTTATCAATGAAACGGATAGAGGGTCAAAGCATGGCCCTTTGCTTCCTTGGTGAATTGCTTCCTTGACTCTATACCTCCACCAGTAATATCTAGATGGTGACTGTTAGAGCTTTCGTCAGGATCGCTTTAGTCTTATGGTTAGGCTTTCTTTAAATATGTATACTCTTTTTTTTTTTTGAGACAGTCTCGCTCTGTCACCCAGGCTGGAGTGCAGTGGCGTGATCTCAGCTCACTGCGACGTCTGCCTCCCAGGTTCAAGCAGTTCTCCTGCCTCAGCCACTCGAGTAGCTAGGACATGCCACCATGCCTATCTAATTTTTGTATTTTTAGTAGAGATGGGTTTCACCATATTGGTCAGGCTGGTCTTGAACTCCTGACCTCAGGTGGTCCACCCACCTTGGCCTCCCAAAGTGTTGGGATTGCAGGCGTGAGCCACCGTGCCTGGCCTTGCTTGCCCTTATACTTAAAGGAAGGCCTTTATCTTCCTCTTACCTTGAAAAGGCCTCTTTGATCTTTTCATAGTTCCTGGTCTCTTCCATTTCCACTTTATAGTCCCAACAAGGAAGGATAATTTGCTTCCCATCAGCTTTCTCTTCTGCCTGTGAATCCTGAGGCTGTTACTTTCCGTTTCCTTATAGTGGTTTTCCTGAGCCTGCTTCCCGACTTCAGTTGCAAGCCTTTGCTTACTTCACTGCTACATGGCTCTGAAATTGGTCCTCTTAAAGAACACATTGCCTTTTTTCATGATCTCAGTATTAAAATATATACATATATTTTGAGACGAAGTTTCACTCTGTGGCCTAGGCTGGAGTACAGTGGCGTGATCTCTGCTCACTGCAACCTCTGCCTCCCAGGTTCAAGTGATTCTCCTGCCTCAGCCTCCCGAGTAGCTGGGATTATAGGTGTGTGCTGCCATACCCAGCTAATTTTTGTGTAAAGTAGAGATGGAGTTTCTCTATGTTGGCCAGGCTGGTATCGAACTCCTGAGCTCAAGCATTCTGCCCACCTCGGCCTCCCAAAGTGCGGGGATTATAGGCATGAGCCACCACACCTGGCCAATATTAATGTACTTCTAAAAAATTCTAGCATAAAAAATTAAAGTTGAAGCCTGGGCAACATAGCGAGACCCCATGTCTACACAAAATTTAAAAATTAGCCAGGAGGCCGAGTGTGGTGGCTCACACCTGTAATCCTAGCACTTTGGGAAGCCGAGGCAGGCAGATCACCTGAGATCAGGAGTTCGAGACCAGTCTGGCCAACATGGTGAAACGCCACCTCTACTAAAAATACAAAAATCAGCCAGGCACAGTGGCATGTGCCTATAATTCCAGCTACCTGGGAGGCTGAGGTAGGAGAATTGCTGGAACCTGGGAGGCAGAGGCCTCAGTGAGCTGAGATCGTGCCACTGCACTCCAGCCTGGGTGACAGAGCGAGACTCTGTCTCAAAAAAAAAAAAAAAAAGAAAGCCAGGCATGGTGGCGTGCACCTGTGGTCCTAGCTACAGATGTTGAGGTGGGAGGATCACTTGAGCCTGGGAGGCCGAGGCTACAGTGAATTGTGATTATGCCACTACACTCCAGCCCAGTCAACAGAGTGAGACCCTGTCTTTAAAAAAAAAAAAAAAAGAAGAAGAAGAAGAAAAGAAAGTTGGGATGGGCAAGATCCTTCATACCTGTACTCCCTGCAGGTTGGGAGGCCGAGGTGGGAGGGATTCTGGGCTTGAACTCAGGAGTTCAAGACCAGCCCAGGCAACATGGTGTGACCGCATCTGTACAAAAAAACTTTTTTTTAAAATCAGGCCAGGCATAGTGGCTCATGCCTGTAATCCCAACACTTTGGGAGGCCAAGGTGGGTGGATCACTTGAGCCCAGGAGTTTGAGACCAGCCTGGGCAACATGGCAAAACCCTGTCTCTACCAAAAGAAACCACAAAAATTAGCTGAGCGTGGTGAAGCATGTCTATGGTCCCAGCTGCTTGGGAGGCTGAGGTGGGAGGATCACTTGAGCCTGGGAGGTCGAGGCTGCACTGAGCCATGTCCATGTCACTGCCCTCCAGCCTAGATGACAGAAAAAGAACCTGTCTCAAAATGGAGTGGAGGAAGAAAGTTGCTTATAATGCATTTCCTCAAAGGGGCAATTACAAAAAGTCATAAATAACTGTGAGAGAGGGAGGGTTAATTTTATTTATTGATGAAAATGGCCTGTAATCCCAGCACTTTGGGAGGCCGAGGCACGCGGACTACCTGAGGTCTGGAGTTCAAGACCAGCGTGGCCAACATGGCAAAACTCTCTCTCTACTCCAAAAAAAATTAGCCAGGCATGGTGGCAGGCCCCTATAATTCCAGCTATTCAGGAGGCTGATGCAGGAAAATTACTTGAACCCCAGAGGCAGAAATTTCAGTGAGCCAAGATCGTACCAGCACTGTAGCCCAGGCAGCAAGAGCGAAACTCCATCTCAAAAAAGAAAATGAATCATATATTATTTTTTTCTTTATAAAACAGATTTACTGAAATATAATTGACTCCCTTTACAACTATACAGTTCATCCCTTTAAAGTGTACAGTTCAGTGATTTCTAGTTGTGCATCATCCATCACCATAGTCAATTTTAGAACTTCCATTATCCCGGGAAGAGACCTGGAGACCCTTAGCCATCACCCTGCAACCCTCACCATTCTCTCTATTTCTAGGCAACCACTAATCTACTTTCTGTTGCTATAAATTTCCCTATTCTGGACATTTAATAAAAATAGAATCTTACAATATTTGGTCCTCTTTCATTTAGCATACTATTTTCAAGGATCATTTATATTACAGCTTGTATCAGTGCTTCATTTCTTTTTATTACTGAATAACATTCCACTATATGGATAGATCACATTTTAATCATTTCTACTTGCTGCTTACATTGAACTATATATTTTGAATATTTTTCCATGGCATGTATACATAAATGGACCTCATTCTTTTATTTTGAGTCGGGGTCTTGCTCTGTCAACCAGGCTGGAATACACTGGTCTGAGCCAATAGCTCACGGCAGCCTCAACCTCCAGGTCTCAAGTGATCCTCCAGCCACAGTCTCCCAAGTAGCTGAGACTACTGGAAAGAGCCACTATGCCTATTTTATGCCTGGCTATTTTATTTATTTATGTTTTGTAGAAACAAGGTATCAATCATGTTGCTCAAGTTTTGTTTTTTTTTTAAAGACAGGGTCTTAACTCTGTCACCCAGGCTGTAGTACAGTGGTGTGATCTCAGCTCACTACAGCCTCTGCTTCCCGGATTCAAGCAATTCTCATGCCTCAGCCTCCCACTAGCCGGGATTGCAGGTGTGTACCACCACACCCACCTAATTTATTTATTTATTTTTTTTTTGTGGCAGAGCCTCACTCTGTCACCCGGGCTGGAGTGCAGTGGCGCAATCTCGGCTCACTGCAACCTCTGCCTCCAGGCTTCAAGTGATTCTCCTGCCTCAGCTTCCCAAGTAGCTGGGATTACAGGCATGCACCGCCATTTTGTATTTTTAGTAGAGATGGGGTTTCACCATGTTGACCAGACTGGTCTCGAACTCCTGACCTCAGGTGACCCGCTCGCCTCAGCCTTCCAAAGTGCTGGGATTACAGGCGTGAGCCACTGTGCCCAGCCCTAATTTTTATATTTTTAGTAGAGATAGGGTTTTGCCATGTTGGCCAGGAATTCTTTTTTAGAGTCACATATGGCCGGGCGCGATGGCTCACGCCTATAATCCCAGCATTTTGGGAGTTCAAGGCAGGTGGATTGCTTCAGGTCAGGAGTTCAAAACCAGCCTGACCAACATGGTGAAACCCCGTCTCTACTAAAACTACAAAAATTAATTGGGCGTGGTGGAGGGCGCCTGTAATCCCAGCTACTCGGGAGGCTGAGGCAGGAGAATCGCTTGAACCTGGGAGGCAGAGATCACGCCACTGCACTCCAGCCTGGGCAACAAAACGAGACTTGAGACTTCCTCTCAAAACAAAATAAAAAATGAATAAAGTTACATACTATAATCGCTTCTCAGCCTTTTGGCTAAGATCAAATGTAAAGTTACATACTATTCTATTGTTTAAATACATAATTTTTTAAACCCAGTATCTTATTAGGTATTTGGATTATTTCCAGGTTCTACCCAATTAACAAGTCTATAGTAAATATCCTTATGAATATGTCTCCGTAAGAGTGTATTTCTTTAGGATACATTGTCTAGAAGCTGTATTATATATCAAGGGATTTGTGTATTTTTAATAGGTATTGCAAATTTGCCCTCAAATAGTTATACTAATGTATATACCTACAAACTTAGCATGAGAATACTTGTTTCCTCAATATTGGGTATTTTCTTTTTTCTTTTCTTTTTTTTTTTTTTGAGATGGAGTTTCGCTCTTGACACTCAGGCTAGAGTGCAATGGCATGATCTTGGCTCATTGCAACCTCCATCTCCTGGGTTCAACTGATTCTCCTGCCTCAGCCTCCCAAGTAACTGGGATTACAGGTGCCCAACACCATGCCCAGCTATTTTTTTTATTTTTAGTAGAGACGGGTTTCACTGTGTTGGCCAGGCTGGTCTCGAACTCCTGACCTCAGGTAATCTGCCTGCCTCAGCCTCCCAAAGTGCTGGGATTATAGACGTGAGCCACTATGCCTGGCCAATATTGGGTATTTTCATCTGTTTAATCTTTGCCACTCTTCTATGTGCCACTCTTCCCAGTCTTTGGCCCAACAGACTCAGTTCAAATGTTGGCTTTACCATTTGCTATCTATTTAGTTAACTTCTTTGTGTCTCAGGTTCCTCACTTCTAAAATAGGGATGATGATTTTTTTTTTAAATTTATTATATGGCTTTCTTTTTATGTGATCAGATTTACATTATCTGGCTAATTTCATGGCTTCTTGTGGTTCACATTTAAATTTGATTTCATCTAAGCCAGGCACAGTAGCTCATGCCTGTAATCCCAGCACTTTGGGAGCCCAAGACAGGAGGAGTGATTAATCCCAGGAGTTCAAGACAGCCTGGGCAACATGGCAAAGCCCCATCTCTACCAAAAAAAAAAAAAGGTTTTTTTTTAATTAGCTGGTCATGGTGGTGTGTACCTGTGATCCTAGCTACTTGGGAGGCTGAGGTGGGAGGATCATTAGAACCCAGGAGGATCACTGGAACCCAGGAGGTCGAGGTTGCAGTAAGCTGAGATCGTGCCACTGCACTCCAACCTGGGCAACAGAGCAAGACTCTGTCTCAAAAAAATAAAAATAAATAAATTTTTTCCCATCAGAAACTTACATTAATATAAAAATAATGATGGAGTTCAGCTTAGTTTTTTTTTCCCCAGATATGTTTATAACAGGGAATCTGCGATTTGGGGTTGGGACAGTCTTAGTTTCTTAGGGATTTCTTTTTTTTTTTTTGAGACGGAGTCTCGCTCCATCGCCCAGGCTGGAGTGCAGTGGCGCGATCTCGGCTCACTGCAAGCTCCGCCTCCAGGGTTCATGCCATTCTCCTGCCTCAGCCTCCCAAGTAGTTGGGACTACAGGCGCCCGCCGCCACGCCCGGCTAATTTTTTGCATTTTTAGTAGAGATGGCGTTTCACCGTGTTAGCCAGGATGGTCTCGATCTCCTGACCTCGTGATCCACCCGCCTCGGCCTCCCAAAGTGCTGGGATTACAGGCGTGAGCCAC
>NW_012102343.1:1185523-1186299 GCF_000951045.1 Mandrillus leucophaeus
ATCAGGAGTGATCCTGAACTTGGTGAAACCCTATCTCTACTAAAATACAAAAATTAGCCAGGCATGGTGGCGGGCGCCTGTAATCCCAGCTACTCGGGAGGCTGAGGCAGGAGAATCGCTTGAACCTGGGAGGCAGAGATCACGCCACTGCACTCCAGCCTGGGCAACAAAACGAGACTTGAGACTTCCTCTCAAAACAAAATAAAAAATGAATAAAGTTACATACTATAATCGCTTCTCAGCCTTTTGGCTAAGATCAAATGTAAAGTTACATACTATTCTATTGTTTAAATACATAATTTTTTAAACCCAGTATCTTATTAGGTATTTGGATTATTTCCAGGTTCTACCCAATTAACAAGTCTATAGTAAATATCCTTATGAATATGTCTCCGTAAGAGTGTATTTCTTTAGGATACATTGTCTAGAAGCTGTATTATATATCAAGGGATTTGTGTATTTTTAATAGGTATTGCAAATTTGCCCTCAAATAGTTATACTAATGTATATACCTACAAACTTAGCATGAGAATACTTGTTTCCTCAATATTGGGTATTTTCTTTTTTCTTTTCTTTTTTTTTTTTTTGAGATGGAGTTTCGCTCTTGACACTCAGGCTAGAGTGCAATGGCATGATCTTGGCTCATTGCAACCTCCATCTCCTGGGTTCAACTGATTCTCCTGCCTCAGCCTCCCAAGTAACTGGGATTACAGGCATGCGCCACCGTGCCTGACTGATTTTTGTATTTTTAGTAGAGATGGGGTTTCACCATGTTG
>NW_012102343.1:1187271-1198867 GCF_000951045.1 Mandrillus leucophaeus
GTGTTAGCCAGGATGGTCTCGATCTCCTGACCTCGTGATCCACCCGCCTCGGCCTCCCAAAGTGCTGGGATTACAGGCGTGAGCCACCGCGCCCGGCCGTGTCCTGAGTCTTTAAAACTCTGAGCTGGGATATAATTCAGGGATAATTTCTTTACAAATTCTGTCCTTAATGTGAATTTTTTTCCCTGGCAGGTATCCCTTGTATAACTGACTGTGTAATGGCTGAAATTGAGAAATTGGGGCAGAAGTATCGAGTGGCTCTAAGGTAGGAAGGAGGTAGACTAGATCTGTTCTAGATTAGTATACTGAAGATTCATCTGTTTGCTGTTTAAAGATTTCTTGGCCAGTTAGTTTAAATGAAAATCGTGTAAAACTATCATTTTTGGGGAAGTTGTTTTGGTCTTTCTGTCACACAAAAATCAGTTCCAGTTGGAGTAAGTATCTAAACTTTTAATAGAAAATACAGAGAATATCTTGGCCATGTTCAGTGGCCTGTAATCCCAGTACTTTGGGAGGCCGAGGCAGGCGGATCACCTGAGGTCAGGAGTTTGAGACCAGCCTGACCAACATGGAGAAACCCTATCTCTTCTAAAAATACAAAATTAGTCGGTCGTGGTGGCGGGTGCCTGTAATCCCAGCTACTGGGGAGGCTGAAGCAGGAGAATCGCTTGAACCCAGTAGGCGGAGGTTGCATGAGCCTAGATTGTGTCATTGCACTCCAGCCTGGGCAACAAGAGCAAAACTGTCTCAAAAAAAAAAACAGAAAAAAAAGAGTATCTTAATGAAATTGAATATTTGTGTATAGCAAAACTTATCATTAACAAAGTAAACAGACATACATAATCAACAAAGGGCTTATTTTCAAAATGCATAAAGAACTTCACATCCATAAGAAAAACACAATTCTTAAATTTACAATGAGTTGTCATTTAATGCCCATTAGATTGGCAAAAATTTTTTAATGAGCTTGACAATGCCAAGAATAGTTAAGGCCGTGAAGCAATGGAAATTCTCATACTTAACTACTAAGGGTATAATAAATTGGTCATCACTTTGGAGAGCAATTTGACAATATCTGGTAAAATCCAGGTTGTTCATACTCTTAACAACACAGTCTTTTAACCTGGAGATCACAGTCTGTAGGTAATTATATCAGTTTAAAGGATCACGATGCATGGTGGGTTTGGGGGTTTTTTTGTGTTTGTTTTGTTTTGTTTTTGTTTTGTTTTTGAAGCAAAGTATTGCTCTGTCACCCAGGCTGGAGTGCAGTGGCACAATCAGGGCTCACTGCAGCCTTGACCTCCTGGGCTTAAGCAGTCGTCCTGCCTCAGCACCCTCAAGTAGCTGGGACTACTTATGCAACACCTTACATGGCCAGTTTTTTAAAATTTCAGTAGAGACGAGGTCTCACCATGTTGCCCAGACTAGTCTTGAAGTTGTGGGCTCAAGTGATCCTCCCACCTTGGCCTCTCAAAGTGCTGGGATTATAGGCATAAGCCACCACGCCCGACCCCTGAGTATATTTTTTAGTGTAATAGAAGAAACTATAGGCTGGGCATGGTGGCTCATGACTGTAATCCCAACACCTTGGGAGGCTGAGGCAAACAGATTGTTTGAGCCCAGGATTTCCAGTCCAGCCTGGGCATCATGGTGAAACCCTGTCTCTACAAAAAGTAAAAAAATTAACCAGGCGTGGTGGCACACACCTGTAGTCTCAGCTACTCGGGAGGCTGAGGTGGGAAGATTGCTTGAGCCCAGGAGGCAGAGGTAGCAGTGAGCTGAGATGGTACCACTGCACTTTAGCCTGAGTGATAGAGTGAGACTCTGTCTCAAAAAAAAAAAAAAAGAAAGAAATTATAAAATATTAGTATGAATATGTAGAAAAAATTGGGTACTACCTCACAAAAGTTTTTTTGCTGTTATATGTGTGTATATGTGTATGTGTGCATACTGTATGCTAGATAAAATCTAATGCTATGGGTTCTGGTAAAAAAAGAAAAGAAAAGAAAAAAAGATTGCTATAGAGAAGTTCACCTACTATTGGAGTCAAATATTGGCATCTTTTTATGTATGTAATAGCAAAAAATTGCAGGCAGCCAAAAGAAATGACTTTTCTTAAGCCATTAAGAAAATAAAGGATGGCCAGGCATGGTGGCTCATGCCTGTAATCCCAGCACTTTGGGAGGCCGAGGCAGGCAGATCATTTGAGATCAGGAGTGATCCTGAACTTGGTGAAACCCTATCTCTACTAAAATACAAAAATTAGCCAGGCATGGTGGCGGGCGCCTGTAATCCCAGCTACTCTGGAGGCTGAGGCAGGAGAATCATTTGAACCCAGGAGGCGGAGGTTTCAGTGAGCCAAGGTCGTGCCACTGTACTCCAGCCTGGGCTACAGAGCAAGACTCTGTCTCAAAAAAAAAAAAAAATAGGACTGGGTACAGAGGCTGATGTATAATCCCAACACTTTGTGAGGCCAAGTAGGGAGGATTGGTTGAGCCCAGGAGTTTAAGACCAGCCTGGCCAACATAATGAGACCCTGGCTCTACAAATTTTAAAAAATTAGCCAGGCGTGGTGGCATATGCCTGTAGTCATAGCTACTGTGGCGGTTGAGCCAAGAGAATTGCTTGAGCCCAGGAGTTCGAGGTTGCAGTGAGCTATGATCACACCACTCCACTCCAGCCCCAAAAACAAAGTGAGACCTTGTCTCTTTAAAAAAGAAAGAAAAGAATAGGTAAGCTGTGGAATGCTTGTTAATAAAATACTATACAAGAGTGAAGATGAGTGAACTAGAGTTATGTGTCAGTATGGATAAATCTCAAAAACAATATAAAATATATTAAAAAAAGCAGCAGTCAGGCACTGTGGCTCACTCCTGTAATCCCAGCAGTATTGGGAGCCCGAAGCGGGAGGATTCTTTGAGCCCAGGAATTTGAGACCAGCCTGGGCAACATAGTGAGACCCAATGTCTATGAAACATTTTCAAATTAGCTAGGCATGGTGGCAGGTACTTGTATTCCTAGCTACTTGGGAGGCTGAGGTAAAAGGATTGTTTGAGCCAGGGAGGTTTGAGATCATACCACTGCACTCTAGCCTGGGAGACAGCGAGACCCTGTCTTAAAAAAAAGAAAAAGAGCAATGCTGAGCACTGTTACACACACCTCTAGTTCCAGTTACTTGGGAAGCTGAGGCAGAAGGATCACCTGAGCCTAGGAGTTTCAAGCCAGCCTAGACAACAAGACTGCAGTCTCTTAAAAAAATTAAAAAAAAATTTAAAAAAGGCAAGAACATATGTGGAGTACACCATTTATCTAAAGTCTAAAAACATGCAAACCAGTTCTGCATTGTTTATAGATATGTGTATATGCTTTTTTTTTTTTTTTTTTTTTTAAACACATTCTCACTCTCTCACCCAGGCTGGAGTGCAGTGATGCTATCACACAGCTCACTACAGCCTTAACCTCTCTGGCTCAAGTGATCCTCCTGCTTCGGCCTCCCAAGTAGCTGGGACTACAGGTGCATACCACTATGCATGTCTGAATTTTTTTTTTTCCTTTTGCATGGCTAATTTTTTAAAAATTTGCTTGGTAGAGGCCGGGCATGGTGGTTCATGCCTGTAATCCTGGCACTTAGGAAGGCTGTGGTGGGCGGATCACCTGAGACTAGGAGTTCAAGACCAGCCTGACCAATGTGGTGAAACCTCATCTCTGCTAAAAACACAAAAATTAGCTGGGCATAGTGGCAGGCACCTATAATCCCAGCTACTAGGGATGCTGAGGCAGGAGAATTGCTTGAGCCTAGGAGGCAGAGGCTGCAGTGAGCCAAGATCATGCCACTGCACTCCAGCCTAGGCAACAGACCAAGACTCCATCTCAAAAAGGCTGGACATGGTGGCGCACGCCTGTAATCCCAGCACTTTGGGAGGCTGAGGTAGGCAGATCATCTGAGGTCGGGAGTTCCAGACCAGCTTGGCTAACATGCCCATAATCCCAGCTACTCAGGAGGCTGAAGCAGGAGAATCGCTTGAACCTGGGAGGCAGAGGTTGCAGTGAGCTAGGATCGTGCCACTGCACTCCAGTCTGGGTGACAGAGTGAGACTCCATCTCTGGGAAAAAAAAATTTTTTTTGGTAGAGATAGGGTCTCACTATGTTGCCCAGCTGGTCTCAAACTCCTGGTCTCAAGTGATCTTCTTGCTTTGGCCTCCCAGAGTGCTGGGATTATAGTCATGATCCTCCACACCCAGCCTGGCAATTTTTAAAACAATAAAAACAAGGAATGAGAGGGGAGAAAATAGAGGCACCAAGTGGAAACACTAAGTTTGGCTGTCAAGAGATGCAGAAATGGGGTGTTAGCTGGAGGGGGGTATAGGTAAAAAGATTATTTTTCTTTTTTTAAGACAGAGAATATACGACAGCATGTTAGTGTGTTTCTGGGAAAGAGCTAGTAGAGAGGAGATAAGTGATTTCAGGAGTAAAGAGATAACCGAAAGAGCATAGTCTAGACTGTTGCCCACCTAGTTTGTCAGCAACCAGTCCATCCTCCCTCTAGCATATCCTCCCCAGCACAGCCTGCTTAGTTTTCCAAGACAGAGCTTTGTTCTTACCACTTTGTCCCCCAGAAATCTTTAATGACTCCTCGTTACCTGTGTCATCACACTTCTCAGCCTAGCACTGGAGACTTTCTAGTCCCATTTCATTCTTCTCTCCACAAACACTCTTCCCCCAGCCAGAAAGATGTGTTTACTCTTCCCCAAATACCAAGAAACCATTTTACAGTTGTCTGGTGTCCTATTTGGTACCCTCACATTGCTTGGCACATTCTTTAATCTTGTTTCACCCCTATGTCATTTTTTTCTAAATATTCCCAACCCACATTGACCTAGCACTGAACTACTGCAATACGGAGGAGTATTTGTGTTGTACTTGATACATATGTGCTGTCTTGTATTTTTCTTCATTTTGGTGACTCATCATCATTGTTAATAGAAAGAGCATGGCTCTCAGAGTCACACAGAGTTGGGGTTTTTCTTTTTCAAATATGTATGGAAATAATACATGTTTGAATGATTTATGGCAAACAATATAAGCATATACATATAGTAAAAGGTAAAAGTCTGCCTCTACCTTCATACTTTGTCCATTCTAATACTCCAAGAGTGACAACTGAGAAAGGTTAATATATTTTGTCAGACCTTTTTCTGTGCAAATGCAAATCTAGATAAAGAGTATTGGAAAGAAGGATTTGTATTTTATTAATTAAATTATATATATATATATATATATATATATATGCGCATGCATATGCCCTGCTTTGTTTATTCAACAATTTAGCATAGGTCCTTCCACATTGGTACGTACAGCTGTACCTCATTTTTTTTTTAATAGGATAAGGGCACCAAAATATGTTTAACTTTTACCTTTCTAATGGATATTTTGATTTTTTCACTTACTGTAAACTGCTGAGGGATCATCCTTGTGCCTATATTCTTGTTCATTTGTGTGTAAGACAGCTTCTTAAAAGTGTAATGGTTAGGTTAAAATGGGTTTTGTTTTTGAATCCTGGCTTTTCCCAGCTGTATAGCTTTGAATAAAGTAATTTAATCTCTCTAAGCCTGCTTCCTCGTCTGTAGAATAGATATATAATAACTCAGAATTTTGTGATGATTAAATGATCGAAAGCACACCAGCTGTCAGGCAGGAAGCCTTCATTCCCTGTCCCGTGAATTGTCTTTCCAGTGAGAGGATAAAGTTCAGGAGAGTAGTGCCTTAAAATCTCTGCGTAGATCATGTTACTTTTATTGCACTGATTAAAACTCAGAAAGTTATCCAGTTGATTGAACGTTTTCTTTAATCCACCTACAGGATCGCCAAGGATCCAAGATTTGAACGATTACCATGTACACACAAAGGGACTTATGCAGATGACTGCTTAGTACAGAGAGTAACTCAGGTATTATCAGTTCATAACTGTTTACTTTGTGCTTTAAAAAAACAATGTAAACTATTGTCTCCTGAATGTTCATGGTCAGTAAAGCATCTAGGAATATACATTGTGGTTTTAAAAAAAAATGGCATAGCATTCCTTCATAAAAAGCATAGGTGTCTTCATTTACTTGAGAAAGTGGATTGAAAATGTATACTCTAACCATAATGGAAAGAGCACAGGCTTGGGGAGGAGACACGGGTTTCACATCTCAGCACCTGCATTTACAGGCTATGTGATTTGGAACATTTAACTGATTCTTTATCTCACAAATCTCTGTAAAATGATTTTAAGTGAGTTAATGTGGAACCCATTTACTTTTGATGTAGGAATTTTGTTTCCCTTCATGATGCCTAATCCAAAAGTGCTTCTTAGTTATGTCTGAGAGTCTCCCAAGGTGCTATTTCACACATACCCTAGAATAAGTAGGTTTTTAATTCCTTCATTAAGCACCACAAGGACTTCTGCTACTGAGTGCTTTTATAAGGGCCTCTCTTTGCTGATGATAATCTTCATCTGCTGACCACAGAGCCATCCCTTTAGTCACTTCAACCCATAGGTGGGGCCAGTATTTCCCACAGCACAGCTGACACCACTCTGCCACTTTATATAAAACTCAGTAGGAGAGTCAGACATGACAGAAATGAAGCTTCCTACAAAATAGCTTTCACCTGACAGCTAAATGTTACTGCTTTTATAACCGCTAGGCTCTAGTTTCAGGCCCTGAAAATCCTATTTAGGCTTCCTGTTTCGGGGGTAGCCTACCTCTAACATCAGTAGGCCCAGAGCACACCCAAGCCCCAAGATCTAGGGAAAGGAGGGAGCTATGGCCTCCAAATTAAGGCACTTTTTATCTCCATGGAGTTCCTCGGAGGATTTTTCCCAAAACTAAAGAATTGTCTGCCCCAAGCGTGAAAGTCCCTTTCATTTATGAGCAGAAAACAGTTTGCAGCTTGTGAATGCTTTTCAACCTTCTCCTCCTCAAGATTCTTAATGCTGCATTCAGCCCAGGCAACTTGTTTATTTTATATAACAAGATTAAGAGCTCCTAGATCATAGTAGCTACTCAACAAATTGTTACAGCCTGCCCTTCGCTACTTACTGTGAAAATGAACTATTCTTAGATTAGTCAGTGGTTGTGCCATTATCCAGTAGTCACTAAGCGTGCTCAATGACCTCAGTGTGAACATCACTCCATGTCTCTTACAGCATAAGTGTTACATTGTGGCCACAGTTGACCGGGACCTTAAAAGAAGAATCCGTAAGATTCCTGGAGTTCCTATCATGTACATTTCTAACCACAGGTGAGAGATTTCTCTTGGGGAAGGGAATAGAAATATATAATTGATATCAATTGAAAATGAGGACAAGTGATAAGGTTATAAAGGATTTGAAAGAAATTGTTGTGTCAAATGTTTACATAGTTATATTTGAAAAAATGAGACAAAGCAAGAGCTAGGGCAAAAGAGAGAGGATTTAAGGAATGAGGCAAACATTTAAATTGTTAGAATAAGATTACTGGAAGAAATAGATGTATTGTTTTAAACAAAAGCAGTAATTTAAATCAAGCTAATCTTTTTGGCCAGAAATGCCTATTTTGAAAGATTTTTTTTTAATTAACACCTCATCTGAGAAATGGAAAGCTTATTTTAAAAAAAAAAAAAAGCTATTATCCTTCTTGGCTATTTTATGTCAGTCCTGAGACTTATTTTCCAGCTTTTCAACTTGGGGAGAGCACAATGTGGTAGGAAATCTATGGACTAAGAAGTTGGACTTACTGATCTCAGATCCTCGGTTCCCCTCTTGCTGACTTGTGTGACTTTGAAAAAACAATCATCTTGTATTATAGTCAGCATTTTGCTGTGAATCATTCATTATGATGCTCCCCTAAATTGTTCCCACTGACAAAAAGGATTCAGAGCGGGGGTGAGAGTATTGCAGTCTGTAAAGGATGGGTTTTTAGATGGGTTCTCTTCCCATCTTTCTTACCAGTGTTAATTTTTTGTCCTGGTCAGATACAACATTGAACGGATGCCAGATGATTATGGAGCCCCTCGATTCTAATTCTTATAAGACACAATTCCTCTACCTTTCTTCAACCAGCTTTCTCTTGTTGCCAGTTCATTACACGAAATGTAGTGGGATTTTTAAGGAATCAGAGAGACCGATGGAGTTCAGGAAGATATTTATTATTTAGGTGCACTGGACCAGTTGGATTAACATCCAAAGGACTGAGCCCTGAACAAAGAGTTAAGTTACCTTTTAAGCATTTTGTGGGGCGGCGGGGCGGGATCTGTGCAGGGGGAAGCATATTATAGAAGTGAGAAAGACAATTAATTGAGACATGCATTACATCATTTCTTTCTTTTCAAGGAAAAACATGTTTTATGACTTGAGTTTATCTGTCTAGTTACCTTGCAGCTGCACAGCTAGAGAAACGGTATTTACAATGCCTGGGAAAGGAGGAGAGCTAAGGCTCACTAGCCACAGAAAATAGGCAGTTAATTTTTAAAGGACTCCAGCTCTTTCTCTTTCTCTCAGGGATTTGGGTTCTCTTACATACAACTGAGTTTCTGCTTACACATTTTTAAATTTCTTTTAATTCCTTTTCCAGTGCAATAGCATGAATTATTATTCTGTTGACCTATTTGCCCTGTTATGAGCTGAGGGTAGTTAGATATGCTCACTCTTTTTTTTTTTTTTTTTTTTTTTCTTGAGACGAAGTTTTGCTCTGTCACCAGGCTGGAGTGCAGTGGCGCGATCTGGGCTCACTGCAACCCCTGCCTCCCAGGTTCAATTGATTCTCCTGCCTCAGCCTCCTGAGTAGCTGGGATTACAAGTACATGCCACCATGCCCAACTAATTTTTTTTTTTTATTAGAGACAAATACTTTCGTATTTTCAATATAGAAAAATATGCCTCGGCCTCCCAAAGTGCTGGAATTACAGGCGTGAGCCACCGTGCCTGGTGTGCACACTTTCTGTTGCTGCTTTTTTGTTGTTTGTTTGTATGTTTGTTTGTTTTGAGACGGAGTCTCGCTCTGTCACCAGGCTGGAGTGCAGTGGCGTGATCTCAGCTCACCGCAACCTCCGCCTCCCAGGTTCAAGCGATTCTCATGCCTCAGCCTGTGGAGTAGCTGGGACTACAGGTGCACGCCACCATGCCCAGCTAATTTTTGTATTTTTAGTAGAGACAGGGTTTCACCATGTGGGCCAGGATGGTCTTGGTCTCTTGACCTCATGATCCGTCCACCTCAGCCTCCCAAAGTGCTGGGATTACAGGCATGAGCCACTGTGCCTGGTCACTGATGCTGTTCTGAAATTGATATTTTGTCTCATAAAAATTAGGCCAGGCACGGTGGCTCACACCTGTAATCCCAGCACTTTGGGAGGCCAAGGTGGGTGGATCACCTGAGGTCAGGAGTTCGAGACCAGCCTGGACAACATGGCAAAACCCCATCTCTACTAAAACTACAAAAAAATTAGCTGGGTGTGGTGTCACGTGCCTATAATCCCAGCTACTGGGGAGGCCGAGGCAGGAGAACCTCTTGAACCCAGGAGGCGGAGGTTGCAGTGAGCTGAGATTGCACCACTGCATTCCAGCCTGGGTGACAGAGTGAGACTGTCTCAAAAAAAAATTAATGCTGGTCAAAGGGTATAAAATCTCAGACAAGAAGAATATGTTTCATACTTTTTTTGAGTTCTGTTGTACAGTGTGGCACATTATACTTAATGGAGCATTATACATTTCAAAATTGATATTCTCATCACAGAAATGTATTTGAAGTATTGGATATGTTAACTAGCTTGATTTAACTATTCCATATTCTATCCACAATTTACGACATCACTTTGTAACTCATAAATTTGTACAATTATAAACTGTCAATTTACAATAAAAAAATTTTGTTGCATCTTTTTAGAAATCAGATATTCTGATGATTGCTCACATAATTTGATGGTCATTGTTTTATACTGACTTACTCAATAAACATTTATTAAATGTATACTAGGTGCTTAATAAGATATGGTCCTGCCCTCAAGACACTCATTATGGTGGGAGAGAAAAACATGTAAATGAATAAATACCGTAAAATAGCAGTGTTAGGGTAAAAGTTTCAGAAGCATGTCATGGGCACATAAAGGTGGAATGATTTTTTTCTACTGGTTGGGATGGGGAGGGAGGAAAGGCCAGTGGTCATGTGGTTTGAGCTAGTCTTGAAAATGAATAGGTGCTTCTCCAATAAATTAGGAATAGAAGATGAAGCATAGGAAACAATATGAACAAAAGCAAGGACGTACAGTGTTACTCAGAGTGAATGTGCTTGGCCTGTTCAGATAGCTACCAGAAGGTTTTTATGACTAGAATATAGGGAATCTCATCAGGGAAGGGTTCTGTACCCACATGAGACTCCAGAGGAAGGAGGGGGTCTTACATGACATGCCAAAGGGTCTGGACTTAATCCATAGGTCAATAGGGTGCTATTGGCCGGGCATGGTGGCTCATGCCTATAATCGTAGCACTTTGGGAGGCCGGGGTGGGCGGATCACCTGAGGTCAGAAGTTAGAGACCAGCCTGGCCAACATGGTGAAACCTCGTCTCAATTAAAAATACAAAAATTAGCCGGGCATGGTGGCAGAAACCTGTAATCCCAGCTACTTGGAAGGCTGAGACAGGAGAATCGCTTGAACCTGGGAGGCGGAGGTTGCGGTGAGCCGAGACCACGCCATTGCACTCCAGCCTGGGCAACCAGAGTGAAATTCCGTCTCAAAATAAATAAATAAATAAATGAGGTGCTATTAAAATTTCAAGCAGAATGGATAACATGATCAGATTGGGGGGGGGTGTGTTGTTTTTTCTTTTTTAGGGACAGGATCTGTCTCTGTTGCCCAGGTTGGAGTGCAGTGATGGAATCACAGCTCACTGCAGCCTCAATCTCCTGGGCTCAAGTCATCCTCCTGCCACACTCTGGAGTAGCTAGGACTATAGGCATGTGCCACTACTCCCAGCTAATTATTTTATATTTTTGTAGAGACAGGGTTTCACCCTATGTTGCCCAGGCTGGTCTCGAACTCCTGGGCTCAAGCTATCCTCCTGCCTCGGCCTCCCAGAATGCTGGGATTGCAGGCGTGAGCCACTTTAGATTAATCTGCAGCCCAGATTAGATTTTTTAAATGATCACAGGTAGTGTAAGAATAAACAAATAGTTGGGCGCGGTGCCTCATGCCTGTAATCCCAGCACTTTGGGAGGCTGAGGCAGGCAGCTGAGGTCGGGAGTTGGAGACCAGCGTGACCAACATGAAGAAACCCCATCTCTACTAAAAGTACAAAATTAGCCGGGTGTGGTGGCACATGCCTGTAATCCCAGCTACTCAGGAGGCTGAGGCAGGAGAATTTCTTGAACCTATGAGGCAGAGGTTGTGGTGAGCCGAGATCACACCATTACACTCCAGCCTGGGTAACGACAGTGAAACTGTCTCAAAAATAAAAAATAAATAGAATAAACAAATAGATCATTGAAACAACACAGAAAATCCATTAGCAAACCTATATATAATCCCAGCACTGGCTGGGCGCTGTGGCTGAAGCCTGTAATCCCAGCACTTTGGGAGGCC
>NW_012102343.1:1199852-1200987 GCF_000951045.1 Mandrillus leucophaeus
GAGGTAGAAGAATCACTTGAACCTGGGAGATGGAGGTTGCGATGAGCCCAGATCATGCCATTGCACTCCAGCCTTGGCAAGAGTGACACACTGTCAAAAAAAAAAAAAAAAAAAAAATTGATTCCTACTTCACATGATTCATAAAAATATTCCAAGTGGATCAAAGACCTACTTTTTTTTTTTTTTTTTTTTGAGACAGTTTCTCACTCTGTCACCAGGCAGCAGTACGTTGGCACAATCACGGCTCACTGCATCCTTGACCTTCCCAGGCCCTAATGATCCACCCCAGCCTCTCAAGGAGCTAGGATTTTTGTATTTCTTATAGAGATGGGATTTTGCCATATTGCCCACCTTGGCCTTCTAAAGTGTTGGGATTATGGGCATGAGCCACTGCACCCAGCCTAAACTTATTTCTAAGCTATGGAAGCATTAGGAAAATAAATATAAAGAAAAATGTGTTTATCGCCTTTGGATAGAATTCTTAAGCAGAATCTAAAAAGATTGAAAAGTTTGAATATATTAAAATTATAGATTTCTGTGCAAGACACTTCCCTCCCCTAAAAAACAAGTGACTGATCAGATTTTCCAATACATATAACAAGGGTTTGGAGAAATGAGTACTGACGTCATGCTGACAGAAGTACAAATATTTATGACCATTTTTTACAGCTGTTGGCAAGATCCACTAAAATAAAAATTGCGGATACCTGTGAGCCCAATTCTATTGTTTTGGTTACTTAATAGTATCATACAGGTGATTTACTTTAAAATACCTCTGCATGGACAATGTGATATGTATGTGAAGAAACATTCATATGTGTACAAGGAAGCAGGCAGAAGGATGTTTACTGCACTGCTGCTTATAAGAGAAAAACTTAAACTAAATGTCCATCAAAAGGATCTTATAGCCAGGCATGGTGACTCACACCTGTAATCCTAGCACCTTGGAAGGCTGAGGTGGGTGGATTGCCTGACCTCTGGAGTTCAAGACCACCCTGGGCAACATGGAGAAAACCTCTCTCTACTAAAAAACAAAAAGTTAGCCGGGTGTGGTGGTGCACACCTGTAGTCCCAGCTACTCAGGAGGCTGAGGCGCAAGAATTGCTTGAACCCAGGAGACGGGTTACAGTGAGCC
>NW_012102343.1:1203707-1204929 GCF_000951045.1 Mandrillus leucophaeus
ACTGGCTGGGCGCTGTGGCTGAAGCCTGTAATCCCAGCACTTTGGGAGGCCGAGGCGGGAGAATCACGAGGTCAGGAGATGGAGACCATCCTGGCTAACACGGTGAAACCCTGTCTCTACTAAAAATACAAAAAATTAGCCGGGCATGGTGGTGGGTGCCTGTAGTCCCAGCTACTCGGGAAGCTGAGGCAGAATTACGTGAACCCAGGAGGCGGAGCTTGCAGTGAGCCAAGATCACACCACTGCACTCCAGCCTGGGCAACAGAGCGAGACTCCGTCTCAAAAAAATAAATAAATAAATAATTTTTTAAAATCCCAGCACTTTGGGAGACTGAGGCAGGCAGATCACTTGAGGTCAGGAGTTTGAGACCAGCCTGGCCAACATGGTGTAAACCCCATCTCTAGTAAAAATTTCCAAAATTAACTGGGCATGGTGGTGCATGCCTGTAGTCCCAACTACTTGGGAGGCTGAGGCAGGCGAATCGCTTGAACCAGGGAGGCAGAGGTTGCAGTGAGCTGAGATTGCACCACTGTATTCCAGCCTGGGCGACAGAGTGAAACACTGTCTCAAAAACAAACAAACAAAAAAACCTATGTATTTGTGGGAATTTGGTATACTATTAAGGTGGTATTTCATTTCTGTGGGAAAAGGAAATTTTCTTAAAAGGGCAAATAGTCTGGAGTCATTCCGTTAGTGTTAGAATACTAATTCCACCAGTTAGTATCTGTATGAATTGGACAAACCATATAACCATTTGTTGCCTTCCTTGTTTCCTCTTTAAAATGCTTAATCCTCAAAGCAAACCTGATAAAGTGAGATTAAATTGAATAGTACCTGGCCCAAGGAAGTGTTGTTCAGTAAATGTTACTGATTATTACACCATGGCAAGGTGGCTATCCATTTGAAAAAAAAAATTAGGCTGGGCGCAGTGGCTCATGCCTGTAATCCCAACACTTTGGGAGGCCAAGGCAGGCAGATCACCTGAGGTCGGGAGGCGGAGACCAGCCTGACCAACATGGAGAAACCCCATCTCTACTAGAAATACAAAGAAAATTAGGCAGGCATGGTGGCGAATGCCTGTAATCCCAGCTACTCAGGAGCCTGAGGTAGAAGAATCACTTGAACCTGGGAGATGGAGGTTGCGATGAGCCCAGATCATGCCATTGCACTCCAGCCTTGGCAAGAGTGACACACTGTCTCAAAAAAAAAAAAAAAAAAAAA
>NW_012102343.1:1205929-1213172 GCF_000951045.1 Mandrillus leucophaeus
TGGAATGTCATGAACATCTACAAAAAATGAGGGAGGTTTAAAATGGGCAAAGGACTTAAACATTTCTCCAAAGAAGGTACACAAATGGCCAAGAAACATGCGAAAAGATGGTCAATATCACTAATCATTAGGGAAATGCAAATTAAAACCACAATGAGATGCTACCTCACACCCCTTAGCCACTATTAAAAGAAAGAAGCAATAGTTATTGAAAAGTATTTGTGAGAATATGTAGGAATTGTAACCCTTAGCTGTGCACTGCACATGCCCATAGTTCCAGCTACTCTGGAGGCTGAGGTGAGAGGCCTGTGCCCAGGAATTCCAGGCTGCAGTGAGCTATGCTTGTGCCACTGCACTCCAGCCTGGGCAACAGAGCAAGACACTGTCTCTAAAAGAAGCAAATTAGAACTCTTGTGCACTGTTCATGGAAATGTAAAATGATATAGCCACAAAGAATATGGCAGTTCCTCAAAAAGTTAAAAATGGAATTACCACATGATTCCGGCAATTCCACTTCTTGACATGTATTCAGAAGAATCAAAAGAAAGATCTTAAAGAGAGTATTTGCACACCCATATTCATCACAGCATTATTTACAGTAGCCAAGAGGTGGAAGCAACTCAAGTGTCCATCAACAGATGAATAGATCAACAAAATGTGCTCTGTACATACAATGGAATGTGAGTCACCCTTACAAAGGAAAGAAATTCTGACACATGCTGTAACATCGATGAACCTTGAAGCCATTGTGCGAAGTGAAATAAGCCAGTCACAAAAAGACACATACTGTATGATTCCGCTTATATGAGGTATCTAGAGTAGTCAAATTCACGGAGATGGAAAGTACTGTGGTGGTTGCGAGTGGCTATGGGGATTGGGGAATAGACAGTTGTTTAATGAGTGTGGAGTTTCAGTTTTGCAAGATGAAAAGAGTTCTGGAGATTGGTTGTACAACAGTATGAATGTACTAAAGCCATTGAACTGTATGCTTTAAAATGGGTAAGATGGCTGGGCAGGGTGGCTCATGCCTGCAATCCCAGCACTTTGGGAGGCCAAGGCAGGCAGATCACCTGAGGTCAGGAGTTCAAGACCAGCCTGGTCAACATGGCAAAACCCAGTATCTACTAAAAATACAAAAAAATTAGCTGGGTGTGGCAGCACGCACCTATAATCCCAGCTACTCAGGAGGCTGAGGCAGGAGAATCACTTGAACCTGGGAGGTGGAGGTTGCAGTGAACCGAGATTGTGCCACTGTACTCCAGCCTAGGTGACAGAGAAGAACTCCATCTCAAAATAAATAAAATGGTTAAGATGGTAAATTTTCTGTTATGTGTCTTTTACCATAAATAATATAAATGAGATTGAGCTATATCACTTAAATGGAAATAACTATGACCTATTTATTATTAAGAGAAAGTAAATTGTAGAACAGTTAGGTACAGTGTGATATTGGTTTTAAGTTTTAATATCACAAAAATATTTAATTGTTTATTTAGAAATATACAATAGATAGAAAGAAAGAAAAAGGTCTGAAGATAATTCTTTCTCTTCCCTCATCACTGGTATAGAATTCCTTAAATAAATTAACGTCAGGCTGGGCGTGGTGGCTTACGCCTGTAATCCCAGCACTTTGGGAGGCCGAGGCAGGTGAATTGCCTGAGCTCAAGAGTTTGAGACCACCCTGGACAACATGGTGAAACCCCGTCTCTACTAAAATACAAAAAATGAGCCACGCGTGGTGGCACGCACCTGTAGTCCCAGCTACTCAGGAGGCTAAGGCATGAGAATCGCCTGAGCCCGGGAGGCAGAGGTTGCAGTGAGCCGAGATCACACCACTGCACTCCAGCTTGGACTACAGAGTGAGACTCTTTCTCAAAAAAAAGTTATAGGACTGGATTGTGGCTCACTCCTCTTGCTGCCCCCCACCCCAATAATATGGGTGGAATCATCCTGGATAGGCCAATTATGATATTCTTATTCCCATTGCCATTGTGATTATTTCAAACCTGAATATCAAAGACAAGCCAATTAGTTGTAACGAGAGCTTTCACTGGAGAGTTACGCTCTTTCTGTGGGAGAACTGTTCAAAGTTTTAAATATAAGCTTTAAAATTGAAAGACCATATTTACTAACACATTGGAAGTGCCTACCTGGGTTTTACTTTACATAGCCAAACCCAATAGTAATTAATATGGAATGTATGTCTCCTAAACCAAGAGACAACAGAAAAGAGAAATTCAGCTCATTAAAAAAAGCAGAATTTGTCAAAATGTATGGAATTGCACCATTACGAACTGTATGTTTCATTATGTGTAAATTTTTTAAAAACTAAAAGGAAAAAGAAATGCAGAAGAGGAGAGGGAAGCAGCAGCAATGGTAAATACAAAACAAAGGAAGATAGGCACTGGGCGCGGTGGCTCTCACCTGTCATCCAGCACTTTGGGAGGCCGAGGCGGGTGGATCACGAGGTCAGGAGATTGAGACCATCCTAGCTAGCATGGTGAAACCCCGTCTCTACTAAAAACATACAAAAAAAATTAGCTGGGCATGGTGGCGGGTGCCCGTAGTCCCAGCAACTTGGGAGGCTGAGGCAGGAGAATGGCACAAACCTGGAGCTTGCAGTGAGCCGAGATTGCGCCACTGCACTCCAGCCTGGGCGACAGAGTGAGGCTCTGTCTCCAAAAAAAAAAAAAAGAGTAAGATGGTGGGAATAATGACATGACTACATGCAGTAGTCATGATGAATGTGACTGGGTTGAATAGCCTTATTAAAATAAGGACAATGACTACATTGGGAATAATGACATGACTACATGCGGTAATCATGATGAAGGTGACTGGGTTAAATAGCCTTATTAAAAGACAGATAGGTTGGATTTTTTTTTTTTAATCTTGTGGCTGTACTTCATTTACAGACATAGCTAGAACAGAATGGCACAGAACAGCTGGAAATAAAGAGAAGGGAAAAATAAACTTACCATACAACTCAACAATTCCTCTCCTAGGTATCTACCCAAGAGAGAGGAAAATACATGTCCATACAAAGACTTGGACACAAATGCTCATATTATTATTATTTTTTATTTTTTATTTTTTTGAGACAGAGACTCTGTCACCAGGCTGGAATGCAGTGGTGCGATCTCAGCTCACTGCAACCTCTGTCTCCCTGGTTCAAGTGATTCTCCTGCCTCAGCCTCCTGAGTAGCTGGAATTACAGGCACATGCCACCATGCCCAGCTAATTTTTTTGTATTTTTAGTAGAGATGGGGTTTCACCGTGTTAGCCAGGATGGTCTCGATCTCCTGACCTCATGATCCGCCCACTTCGGCCTCCCAAAGTGCTGGGATTACAAGTGTGAGCCACCGTACCCAGCCGCTCATATTATTTTTCTTCATACTAAACAAATGTGGAAACAAACCAAGCAACCATAAACACAGTGGTCCCCAATGTTTTTGGCACCAGGGACTGTGGAAGACAGTTTTTCCACAGATGGCAGTGGGGCATGGTTTCTGGATGATTCGAGCACATCACATTTATTGTGCACTTTATTTCTATTATTATTACATTGTAATACATAATGAAATAGTTATACAACTCACCATAATGTAGAATCAGTGGGAGCCCTGAGTTTGTTTTCCTGTAACTAGACAGTCCCATCTGGGGTTGATGGGAGGCAGGGACAGATCATCAGGCATTAGCTTCTCATAAGGAGCACACATCCTAGATCCCTTACCTGTGCAGTTCACATTAAGGTTCACGCTCCTATGAAACTCTTAATGTCGCCGCTGATCTGACAGGAGCTCAGGCGGTAATGCGAGCGATGGGTAGTGGCCGTAAATACAGATGAAGCTTCACTTGCCTGCCCACCATTCATCTCCTGCTATGTGGTCCAGTTCCTAACAGGCCGCCAGCCACTAGTGATTCGTGGCCCATGAGTTGGGGACCCCTGCATAACCAGATAAATGGATAAACAAAATGTGATGCATTCACACAATGGAATATTGTTCAGCAATAAAAGGTATAAACCACCGATAGAACAACATACATGAATCGCAAAATCGAGTCAAGCGAAAGAAGCCAGATATAAAATATACAGATGGTGCCTGACTTAGGATGGTTTGACTTAGGATTTTTTTACTTTACAATGGGTTTACTAGGGTATGCATTTTCAGCTTACAGTATTTTGATTTACACAAGATTTATTGGGGCTGGGCATGGTGGGCTCATGCCTGTAATCCAGCACTTTGGGAGGCCAAGGCAGAAGGATCACTTATGCCCAGGAGTTTGAGACCAGCCTGGGCAACATAGGGAGACCCCATCTCTGTAAAAAATAAAATAAAAAGAAGGTTTATTGGGATGTAGCTCCATCATAAGTCAAGAAGCATCTACACACTGTATGATTCCATTTACATGAAACTCTAGAAAAGACAAATCTAATCTATAATGATAAAAAGTAAATCATTGTTATGGTATTAGTGGTGTCCATGAAAAAAAAAGAAAAAGAAAAGAAGAAAGTAAACATTGTTCACCTGAGGTGGAGGTAGGGTATTGGCTGGGTACAGGCACAATGGAATTAGTGGGGAGGGGAATTCATTGTTTCCAAAAATTATCTATTTTGATTGTTGTGATGATTGCTTGATATATTGATTTGTCAAAACAAAGCAAAATGCACACAAAATGATTGCATTTTATTGTGTGTAAATTATGCTTCATTAATTAAAAGATGGAAAAGGACACACAAAAGAAAAGATAGGCCAGGCTCATTACTATAATCCCAGCACTTTGGGAGGCTGAGTGGGCGGATCACTTGAGCCTAGGAGTTTCAGACCAGCCTGGGCAACATGGCGAAACTCTGTCTCTACAAAAAATTTAAAACTTTGCTGGGTGTGGTGGTGCAATTGTATAGTCCCAGCTACTAGGGAGGCTGAGGCAGAAAGATCGCTTGAGCCAAGGAGGTCGAGGCTACAGTGAGCTGTGATCGCGCCACTAAACTCCCGCCTGAACAACAGAGTGAGACCCTGTCTCAAAAAAAGAAGAAAAAAATGGAAAAAGAATATGCTGTTTGAATATGCAAGATGGAAAATATTGAGGTTTTCTTTGTGGGCTAACACATGGAAAATGTCATGAAAGTACAATGTACACTTGAAAAGGAGGTGCACTCTCTGTTATGTAGGTTTAATATTTATCCATAAGATCTACCTAATTATTTAGGTCTTCTGTATGCTTATATATATATATATATTTTTTTTTTTTTTTGAGATAGAGTTTTACTCTTATTGCCCAGGCTAGAGTGCGATTGCGTGATTTCGGCTCACTGCAACCTCCACCACCCAGGTTCAAGCGATTCTCCTGCTTCAGTCTCCCAGGTAGCTGGGATTACAGGCATGCGCCACCATGCCCGGCTAATTTTGTATTTTTAGTAGAGATGGGGTTTTGCCATGTTGTCCAAGCTGGTTTTGAACCCCTGACGTCAGGTGATCCACCCGCCTCAGCCTCCCAAAGTGCTGGGATTACCCACCCATGCCCAGTCTATGCTTATACTTTTTATTTTTGACTCAGAAGTCAAAAGCAGAAAAATACATTAGAGTGTCCTAATACTCGTGCATTCTTTTTTTTTTTTTTTTCCCCTTCTTTTTGAGACAGAGTCTTGCCCTGTCACCCAGGCTGGAGTACAATGGCACGATCTCAGCTCACTGCAACCTCTGCCTCCTGGGTTCAAGCGATTCTCCTGCCTTAGCCTCTCAAGTAGCTAGGATTACAGGCGTACGCCACCATGCCTGGCTAATTTTTTGTATCTTTAGTGGAGATGGGGTTTCACCATGTTGGCCAAGCTGGTCTCGAACTCCTGACCTCATGATCTGCCCACCTCAGCCTCCCAAAGTGCTGGGATTACAGGTGTGAGCCACCACACCCGGCCTTTTGGTTTTTTTGGGTTTTTTTTTTTTTTTTACTACTTAGTGTTTCCATTTCATGAAAGTTGCTACTGTATTGTTTTGTGCATGGATACTTATAACTGATACAGTTCTTCCTAATTGTAGCCTTTGGCATTGTACTAGTCCACTTGCATGCTGCTGATAAAGACATATCAGAGACTGAGTAATTTATAAAGAAAAAGAGGTTTCATGGACTCACAGTTCCATGTGGCCGGGGAGGCTTCACAATCATGATGCAAAGTGAAAGGCATGTCTTACATGGTGGCAGAGGAGAGAATGAGAGCCAAGTGAAAAGGGAAACTCCTTATAAAACCATCAGCACTTTGGGAGGCTGAGGCGGGCAGATCACGAGGTCAGGAGATCAAGACCATCCTGGCTAACATGGTGAAACCCCGTCTCTACTGAAAATACAAAAAATTAGCCGGGCGTGGTGGCGAGCGCCGGTAGTCCCAGCTACTCAGGAGGCTGAGGCAGGAGAATGGCGAGAACCCAGGAGGCAGAGCTTGCAGTGAGCCTAGATTGCACCACCACACTCCAGCCTGAGCAGCAAAGCAAGACTCCGTCTCAAAAACAAACAAACAAAAAAACCCACAAAAACCAAAAAACCATCAGATCTCGTGAGACTTATTCACTACCACGAGAACAGTATGGGGGAAATTGCCTTCATGATTTAATGAACTCTCACCGGGTCTCTCCCACAATACATGGGAATTATGGGAGCTACAATTCAGGATGATATTTGGGTAGGGACACAGTCAAACCATATCAGGCATTATAATGTATCCTTTTGCCTCATTTAATGATTTTTGGCCTAAATTCTACTTTTTCTGATATTAAGAACAGGACTTCTGCTTTCTTTTTATTTTTCTTTTTGTATTGCATTTGCCTGATATATTTTGTCCATCTTTTTATCTTTACCTTTTCTAAATTCATTATCCCCAAAGTAGGGTGCTCCAGACTAGTCACTGCTGTGTGTCCGTTGTTTTCTTTTTCTTTTTCTTTTTTTTTTTTTTTTTGAGACAGAGTCTCACTTTGTCACCAGGCTGGAGTGCAGTGGTGCAATCTCAGCTCACTGCAACCTCTGCCTCCCAGGTTCAAGGGATTCTCCTGCCTCAGTCTCTCGAGTAGCTGGGATTACAGGCATGCGTCAACACACCCAGCTAATTTTTGTATTTTTAGTAGAGATGAGGTTTCACCATGTTGGCCAGGATGGTCTTGATCTCCTGACCTCTTGATCCACATGCCTCAGCTTCCCAAGTGCTGGGATTACAGGCATGAGCCACTGTGCCTGGCTGCTGCTGCTGCTGCTT
>NW_012102343.1:1213222-1221016 GCF_000951045.1 Mandrillus leucophaeus
TTTTTTTTTTTTTTTTTTTTTTTTTTTTTTTTTTTGAGGAATCTCCCTCTGTCACCCAGGCTGGAGTGCAATGGGGTGATCTTGGCTCACTGCAGAGTCTGCCTCTCGGGTTCAAGCGATTCTCCTGCCTCAGCCTCTGGAGTAGCTGGGACTATAGTTATGCACCACCACACCTGGCTAATTTTTGTATTTTTTTTTAGCGCTCAGGGTTTCGCCATGTTGCCTAGGCTGGTCTTGAACTCCTGACCTCAAGTGATCCTCCCGCCTCAGCCCCCCAAAAGTGTTGGGATTACAGGCATGAGCCACCACACCCAGATTTTTTTCTTTTTTAAAATGGGAGTGTTCACTGTGGATGTTCTGTTCCTATTCTGCCATTGTATATGTGATGTTTGAAGGCAGATTATTTGTCCTTTTGGCGCATAGGTCTCTAGATCAAGTGAAGCCACACCTCCTGATATAGAAACTACTACATATACCCCTTGCTTGCATCACCTACATATACCTCTACTCTGCATCACCTAGATGTGGTGGTCCTTGAGCATGATGCCATTACTGGACAGGACTTTAAGATTGTCTCTATGGGTGAGGGAATTGTGTATACGTTGCCTGTGATTGGAAAAGTGAGTTCAACATTTGGTAAACAGAAAGGTAGAGTGTAGCAATGGCTTGTGCTGGTCACCAAGTATTTCTGGCTCTCTACTTTATGGACCAAGGTAGCATTGCTCTTTCCCACCACCTTTAAAGTCAGGTGTGGCAAGTTGACTTGCTTTGGCCAATGAAATGTAAGTGAAGATGACGTATCATTTCTTGACAGAAGCTTTAAGTCATTGTGTGATTAGCTGTGCCCCCTTTGCCCTGAGTTGGTAATCATGAAAGCCTGGAAATGGAACTTAACTTGGCCTGGCTCCCACAGAACATCTTAGCCAGTTCATGGTGGTAACATTAGGGTGAATGATAAATAAGCATTTCTTGTTTTACGCCACTGATATTTGGGTTGTTGTTTGTTTGCTTTTATTACTGCAGCATGACCTTGGCCTATACCAACTGATAAAGTATATGTTAAAAAGTTGGAGTTGGAGCAGTTAGAAAAGAAAAACAAGTAAAAGATATCCAAATTGGAAAGGAAGTAAAATTATCTCTATTCACAGATGATGTGATCTTTTATGTCAAAATCCCTAAAGAATTCACAAAACACTGTTACAATGAATAAATGATTTCAGCACAGTTTCAGGATACAAAATCAACACACAAAAATCAGTAGCATTTTATATAGTAATAATCACATGACTGATCTGAAAAAGAAAGTAAGAAACCAATCCCATTTGCTATACATCAAAAAGGATAAAATACTTAGAGTAAAACTAACCAAAGAGGTAACCGACTTGTACACTGAAAATTATAGAACATTGCTAAAAGAATTTTTTTAAAAAAGATAAAAAATATAGAAAGACGTCCCACATTCATGGATTAGAAGACCTCGTATCATTAAAATGTCTATACTATCCAAAGCAATCTACAGGTTCAGTGTAATCCCTATGAAAATTCCAATGGCAGGCGGGTCACGGTGGCTCATGCCTGTAATCCCAGCACTTTGAGAGGCCGAGGTGGGCGGATCACTAGGTCAGGAGTTCAAGACCAGCCCGATCAACATGGTGAAACCCCATCTCTACTAAAAAATACAAAAATTACCCAGGCGTGGTGGTGCGTGCTTGTAGTCCCAGCTACTTGGGAGGCTGAGGCAGGAGAATTGCTTGAACCTGGGAGATGGAGGTTGCAGTGAGCCAAGATTGCACCATTGCACTCCAGCCTGGGCAACAAGAGCAAAACTCTGTCTCAAAAAAAAACCCAGAAATTTATTTTTTCACAGTTAGGGAAGTCCAAGATGAAGGCACTGGCATCTGGTGAGGGCCTTTTTGCTGTGTCCTCACATGGAAAACAGATGACAAGCTAGTCGAAGGCTGCATAAAGCTTCTTTTGTAAGGGCCTTAATCCTGTTAATGAGGGAGGAGCCCTACGGGCCTAATTACCTCTTAAAGATCCCACCTCTTGGCCAGGTGCCATGACTCATGCCTGTAATCCCAGTACTATGGGAGGCCAAGGCAGATGGATCACCTGAGGTCAGGAGTTCGAGACCAGCCTGGCCAACATGGTGAAACCCCATCTCTACTAAAAATACAAAAAAATTAGCTGGGCATGGTAGCGCATGCTTGTAATCCTAGCTACTCAGGAGGTTAAGGCTGGAGAATTGCTTAAACCTGGGAGGTGGAGGTTGCAGTGAGCCAAGATCATACCATTGCACTCCAGCCTGAGCAACAAGAGTGAAACTCTATCTCAAAATAAAAAACAAAAATGCCACCTCTTAATACTATCACAGTGACATCATGTAGATTTTGGAGAAGAGACATTCAAATCATAGCAGATGGTAAATTTAATGTTATCTTTTAAAAAAAACACAAAAGTAAATATAGATATGTAGATCAAAGCAATGCAGAGTGGGAAATGAAAGTTTAATTATCAAAGGAACTGTTGCTCTGAACATCATATCCATTTAAGGTTGTTTTATTGGTTTTTGTTTGTTTGTTTGCTTGCTTTTGAGGCAGGGTCTGGCTCTGTCACCCAGACTGGAGTGCAGTGGCATGATCTCAGCTCACTGCAACTTCTGCCTCCTTGGCTCAAGCCATCCTTCCACCTCAGCCTCCCAAGTATCTAGGACACCACACCCAGCTAATTTTTGTATTTACGTAGAGATGGAGTTTCGCCATGTTGCCTAGGTTGGTCTCAAACTCCTGAGCTCAAGCGATCGCCCACCTCAGCCCCACAAAGTACTGGGATTACAGGCATGAGACACCATGCCTTCCCTAAGCTTTATTTTAAAGGCTGTTTTCAATATTATTTGAAGATTGGGCAATACATGATGCAATCAAACAAAACATAGGTTTCAGGTATGTATAAATACTTATGCTTTATTTCATATGTAATGCTATGTGTTCCTTGACACACACAGTTCTATGTATTCCAAGTGGTCACTGTAGTTTATCACAGCAAATACATCTTCAAAAGGAAAATGTTAATGCCCTAGAAATTTTCATCTGTGGTATCTAAGCTCATAATAGGTCATCATTAAATAGTCTCTGAATTATTATTGTGTATTATATACTGTGTGTATTGTGTGTATTATATATTGTGTATTATAAGTTACACCACAAATACTACACAATATGTTCGCTCACTCTAGAAATTTAAAAGTGGGAGATACACTTTAATAAGTATAACGGATTGACCCATAGATGACTTTTTATTACATAAACTACTGAAGACATATTCTTTGTGCTGCTTTTCTAAAATAGAATATGTTAATATAAACATATTTGAAATTCAAAAAACTTGGCCTGTGTCTGTTTTGTTTCTCAGTACAATTTCTGTTATCAATGTACTTGTAAGTAATAATTTATTAATACTACTACTAAAAAATTAACATGATTGAGAGGAAAAAATCTGGATTAATTAGCTAAAGAAATACAGCATGTAAGGCTGGGCGTGGTGGCTCATGCCTGTAATGAGGCCGAGGTGGGCGGACTACGAGCTCAGGAGATGAAGACCATCCTGGCTAACACGGTGAAACCCTATCTCTACTAAAAATGCAAAAAATTAACCAGGCGTGGTGGCGGATGCCTCTAGTCCCAGCTACTCGGGAGGCTGAGGCAGAATTGCGTGAACCTGGGAGGAGGAGCTTGCAGTGAGTCAAGATCAAGCCACTGCACTCCAGCCTGGGCAACAGAGCAAGACTCTATCAAGAAAGAAAGAGAGAGAGAAGGAGAGGAGAGGAGAGGAGAGAAGAGGAGAGGATAGGATAGGAGAGGAGAGAAGAGGAGAGACTGAATGAGACAGGAGGATCACTTGAGCCCCAGGAGTTTGAGATCAGCCTAGGCAACAAAGCGAGACCCTGTCTCTATAAAAAATACAAAAATTAGTTGGGAGCAGTAGCATGCACCTGTAGTCTTAGCTACTTGGGAGACTGAGGCAGGAGGATTCCTTGATCCCCTGAGTTGAGGATGCAGTGAGCTGTAATCCTCCCACTGCACTCCTGCCTGGGTAACAGAGTAAGACCCTGTCTCAAATAAATGAATAAATAAATAAATAAATAAATGGCCGGGCGCGATGGCTCATGCCTGTAATCCCAGCACTTTGGGAGGCCGAGGCGGATCATTTGAGGTCAGGAGTCTGAGACCAGCCTGGCCAACATGGCTAAACCCCGTTTCCATTAAAAATACAAAAAATTAGCCAGGCGTGGTGGCAGGTGCCTGTAATCCCAGCTACTCAGGAGGCTGAGGCAGGAGAATTGCTTTAACCCAGAAGGCGGAAGTTGCAGTGAGCCGAGATTGCGCCACTGCACTCCAGCCTGGGTGACTGAGTGAAACTCCATCTCAGAAAAAAAAAATAAATGTATCTGTCTGTTCTCACACTGCTATAAAAATCTATAATACCTAAGATTGGGTAATTTATGAAGAAAAGAGGTTTAATTGACTCACAGTTCTGCAGGCTGTACAGGAAGCATGGTGAAAGGAGGCCTCAGGAAACTTACAGTCATGGTAGAAGGTGAAGGGGAGGCAAACACGTCTTACCATGGCAGAGCAGGAAAGAGAGAGCGAGCTAAGAGGGGAGTGCCACACACTTTTAAACCAGCAGATCTCATGAGAACTCGCTCACTATCATGAGAACAACATGGGAGAAGACTGCCTCCATGATCTAATCACCTTCCACCAGGTCCCTCCCCCAATATTGGGAATTACAATTCAACATGAGATTTGGGTGGGGACACAGAGCCAAATTACATAAATAAATAAATAAATAAATAAGAAACTAGCAATCTAAAAGAGAGGAAGAGAAGAGAAAAAGACAGGACAAGTGCAACAACTGAAAAAGCACAAAATAAACTTGTTAGATCTTCTCAATCTTAAAATATATATTTTTTATATATATATATATGTAATATATTTTTTTTTATTTCTGAGATGGAGTCTCGTTCTGTCACCCAGGCTGGAGTGCAGTGGCGTGATCATGGCTCACTGAAACCTCCACCTCCCAAGTTCAAGCAATTCTTGGGCCTCAGCCTCCTGAATAGCTGGGATTACAGGTACATACCACCATGCCTAGCTAAATGTGTATTTTCAGTAGAGATGGGGTTTTACCATGTTGGCCAGACTGGTCTCGAACTCCTGGCCTCAAGTGATCCGCCCACCTCAGCCTCTCAGAGTGCTGAGATTAGAGCCATGAGCTACCACACCTGACCTCAATCTTATAAATATTTTGACCTCTTTTACGTATTTTCCATTTCCTTCTCTTGTGTGCATTCTGGATCTTTCCCCAATTCTATCTTTCAGTTTTCTGATTCTCTCTTCAGCTTTGTCTAATATGCTGCTAAACTGTTAAATTCACTTATTCAGTTTTTTATTTCAATTAGATTTTTTATTACTAGAAGTTCTGTTTTGTTCTTTTTCAGATCTGTGTTTTCTTAGCTCATTTTTTCAAGCCTTTTTTTTTTTTTTTTTTTTGGAGATGGAGTCTTGCTCTATTGCCCAGACTGGACTGCAATAGTATGATCTCGGCTCACTGCAACCTTCACCTCCCAGGTTCTAGTGATTCTCCTGCCTCAGGCTCCCGAGTAGCTGTGACTACAGGCATGCACCACCACACCCAGCTAATTTTTGTATTTTTAATAGAGGTGGGATTTTACCATGTTGGCCAGACTGGTTTCCAACTCCTGATCTTAGGTATTATGCCTGCCTCAGCCTTCCAAAGTGCTGGGATTACAGGCGTGAGCCACTGCACCCGGTTTAAATTACTCTAAGTATATATTTATACTCCCATCAACACTATATGTAAATTTCAGTTCTACACAGCCTCATTAGAACTTGGTATTGTCAGTGTGAGATACTGCCAGTTGTCCCAGGATCTACTTTCCCCTTCTTCCTTTAATAACAGATTTGATGAGTTTCACCTGGATTGCAGCTAGGCCTGCCCAACCAAATCATAGACAAGATGATGTGGCTGAAAGTAATATGCATCACTTCTGGGTCATGACCTTAGGAGGAAGTATGCTCCTTAGAAGGTATGCTCCCCAAACTCGAGATCTTTTTGATTCTGTTCTTTTTGTATTTGGTCTATACTTCCAAATTCCTTTTTATGTCCCTGTATTTGAACACATTTGCCTGACAATGAAGGCCCCTTCCCCAGGGTAGTGAATATTTATTGTTTTTGCTTGCCTACATCCACTCCTTCTTCCTACTAGTACCTAAATTTTTTTTTCTTGAAATGTTACATTTTCCTCAATATAGTAGTAGAATCTAGATCAGAGTGCCCAACCCTTTCCCTATAGAAACTGAAGGGAAGCACTGAAGGCTCTTTCTTTCAGAACCTTTCTCTCACCATCATCCCATATATCTAAAAAGGCATTGAGTGGCTTAGGGAGAAAAAAAAAGAGTTGAACCTTGTTTCTTCCAGCATCCAGAGCCTTGATGGTGAAAGGGAAGAAGCACAGCATGAATATTGCCAAAGTTATATATGACCAGGTTACTCTGAGTCTGGACACAATCCATTGAGAATCCTGGTGAAATGCCTGCCTAAGGATAGACCCCATAGCATTTAATCTGCATCTAGATCCTATTGTTTCCAATTGCATAAGCTACAAGAGCTAGCAGAGGTTTTATTCCACAGAATGGTATGTAAACCACGAGCCAATCAGAATATGTCCTCAAATCACTAGCTAATAAAATGTCACGTCCTCCTGGAGGCCTCATTCAAATCACTCTAGTAACCCCAAGAATGAAATGTAACAAGTAAGAAATGCAGCTGGGTTATAAACCTAGTCTGGAGGAGACTCATGGTAGTTGACTTTGACAGCGCTGACAATTAGCAGCTGACTTCTCTGGGGTCTCCCACACAAATCCTTCTGTGTGTTTGTGCTTTAACTCATCTTTTAGACCATTCTGAGTCAGAGCACTTTATATTTTTATTGTTCTTTACTTTTTGCATTCTGAATTGGTGAAATTAATCTCTGAAAACTGGGCTAGGTTGGTCTTTATAATGTGAAGTCGACGTTACTAAGCTGTCGTGAGGAGACCATTATACCAACAATGAGGCTTCCTTTAAAGAATTTTTTGGGCTGGACGTGGTCATTCACACCTGTAATCCCAGCAATTTGGGAGACCAAGGCAGGAGGATTCCTTGGAGCCAAGAGTCTGAGACCAGTCTGGGCAAATAGTGAGACCCTATGTCCACCAAAAAGTAAAAAGTTAAAAAATTAGCCAGGAATAGTGGCGAATGCCTGTAGTTCCAGCTACTCTGGAGGCTAAGGCTGTGGGATCGCTTGAGCCCAGGAGGTCAAGGCTGCAGTGGCTGTGATTGTACCACTGTACTCCAGCTTAGGTGACAGAGTGAGCTCCTGGTGCGGTGACTCATGCTTGTAATCTCAGCACTTTGGGAGACTGATCACCTGACATCAAGAGTTCGTGATCAACCTGGGTAACAGGGTGAAACCCCGTCTCTACTATAAATGCAAAAATTGGTTGGGCGTGGCGGCTCAAGCCTGTAATCCCAGCACTTTGGGAGGCCGAGGAGGGTGGATCACCTGAGGTCAGGAGTTTGAGACCAGCCCAGCCAACATTGTGAAACCCTGTCTGTACTAAAACTACAAAAATTAGCTGAGTGTGGTGGCACATGCCTGTAATCCCAGCTACTTGGGAGGCTGAGGCAGGAGAATCGCTTGAACCTGGGAGGTGGAGGTTGCAGTGAGCT
>NW_012102343.1:1221776-1232951 GCF_000951045.1 Mandrillus leucophaeus
GATCCGGCCACTGCACTCCAGCCTGGGCGACAGAGCGAGACTCCGTCTCAAAAAAAAAAAAAATGAACAAATTTTTTGGAGACAGGGATTCTGTATAACAAAAATGACTGCCGGGCGCGGTGGCTCACACCTGTAATCCCAGCACTTTGGAAGGCCGAGGCGGGTGGATCACCTGAGGTCGGGAGTTCAAGACCAACCTGACCAACAGAGAGAAACCCTGTCTCTACTAAAAATACAAAATTAGCCGGGGTGGTGGCACATGCCTGTAATCCCAGCTACTCAGGAGGCTGAGGCTGGGGAATCGCTTGAACCCGGGAGGCGGAGGTTGCGGTGAGCCGAGATCGCGCCACTACACTCCAGCCTGGGCAAAAAGAGCAAAACTCCGCCTCAAAACAAAAAACAAAATACAAAAATGACTACGATCTTTGAAAAATAATTTTGTAGGCTAGAAGCTTTGAGTGGCTGAAGTATATGTTAGTTCTACAAGAGTAAGAATCTAGGGCCGGGCGCGGTGGCTCAAGCCTGTAATCCCAGCACTCTGGGAGGCCGAGACGGGCGGATCACGAGGTCAGGAGATGGAGACCATCCTGGCTAACACGGTGAAACCCCGTCTCTACTAAAACATACAAAAAACAATAACTAGCCGGGCGAGGTGGTGGGCGCCTGTAGTCCCAGCTACTCAAGACGCTGAGGCAGGAGAATGGCGTAAACCCGGGAGGCGGAGCTTGCAGTGAGCTGAGATCCGGTCACTGCACTCCAGCCTGGGCGACAGAGCTAGACTCCGTCTCAAAAAAAAAAAAAAAGAGTAAGAATCTAGGGGATAGGATCCCTATGGCATCTAGCACAATGCCTAACTTTATATTGAAACAATGACGGGAATGTGAAAGGGCCTGTTTAAACAGTGGTGCTGTCTCCCAGCTAGGTGCTGAAAGACCCTTTGTGTCGAGGGCAGGGATCTGGTTAGAGCACCTGAGAGCCGTAAGCTATCAGGCCAGATGGGAAAGGAAAAGGTAAAGAGAAGAGTTTACACCCACCTCCACCTAATCTTATCTTTCTGTGTCTTCCACTACCATCACTTTTTTTTTGTATTTCCCACCTTGTTTTTTCAAAACTTTTTTTTTTTTTTCCTCGATACAGGTTCTCACTCTGTTGCCCAGGTTGGAGTGCAGTGGTGTAATCTCAGTTCATTGCAACTTCTGCCTCCTGGGCTCAAGCCATCCTCCCACCTCAGCCTCCGGAATAGCGGGAACTACAGGCATGCACCACTATGGCTGGCTAATTTTTGTATTTTTTGTAGAGACAGGGTTTTGCCATGTTGCCCAGGCTGGTCTTGAACTTGTAAGCTCAAGCAATTGGCCCATCTCGGCCTCCCAAAGTGCTGGGATCACAGGTGTGAGCCACTGCACCCAGCTTAAAATGTTTTTTAAAATTGTAACATACAGTACACAGACAGGAAAGCACAAGGGATAAATGTACAGCTCTATAAGTTTTAACAAAGAAAATATTTGTGAAATTACCACTTAGTTCAAGAAATCGGCTGGGTGCAGTGGCTCACACCTGTAATTCCAACACTTTGGGAGGCCAAGGTGGGTGGATCACCTGAGATCAGGAGTTCAAGACCAGCCTGGCCAACACGGTGAAACCCTATGTCTGCTAAAAATACAAAAATTAGCCAGACATGGTAGTGGGCACTGTAATCCCAGCTACTCAGGAGGCTGAGGCAGGAGAATCACTTGAATCCAGGAGGTGCAGGTTGCAGTGAGCCGAGAATGTGCCACTGTACTCCAGCCTGGATGACAGTGCTAGACTCCGTTTCAAAAAAATAAATAAAAATAAAAAGGAATAGAACATTGTCAGCACCCTAGAAACCCACTCAGGTCTCTTGCTACCAGGCCTATTCTTTCCCTTCTTCCCAAAGGCAACTACCACCCTCACTTCTAACATTTTAATTTGTTTGCTTATTTTTGAAATATATGTAAAGTTAATTGCACAATAAATATTATTTTGAACTACTGTTGTTCAATATTTTCATGAAGGTACATTTATTAAATTATAGCACATGGAAAAATGCACAAATCATAAGTGGTACCGCTTGACGAATTTTTCACAAACTGAATGTATCTATGTAACTAGCATGCAGATCAAGAAATGGAGCATTGTCAGAAGTCCCCTTTGTTCCTCTTTCTAGTCACTATCCCTCTCTCCCAACAGTAGCTACTATCCTGAGTTCTAACAGTATAAATCAGTTTTATTGTTTTACCTTATATACGTGAACATATACAGTATAAACTCTTTTCTTTCTAGCTTTTCTTGCTCATTATTATTTGTGAGGTTCATCTGCATTGTTGCACATAGTTGTAGATAACTCATTCTCATTGCTGTTTTGTATTCCATTGTATAAATGTACCACAATTTGACAATTCATTCTAGTGGGGGTGGATATTTGGGTTGTTTTTTTCCATTTTCAACTATTACAAATACTGCCAGTATGGGCAGACATAGTACCTTACACCTGTAATCCCAGCAAATTGGGAGGCCTAGGCAGGCAGATCATCTGAGTTCAGAAGTTTGAGACCAGCCTGAGCAACATGGTGAAACTCTGCCTCTACAAAAAATACAAAAATTAGCTGTGCTTCTTGCCGTGCACAGTAAGTAGTAGTCCCAGCTACTTGGGAGGATGAGGCGAGAGGATCACTTGGGCCGGTGAGGTTGAGGCCACAGTGAGCTGTGATCATGCTACTATTTGCTTGTATATAAATAGTGTATTTGTGGCCAGATGCAGTGGCTCATGCCTGTAATCCCAGCACTTAGGAAGGCTGAGGTGGGCAGATCATGAGGTCAAGAGATGGAGACCATCCTGACCAACATGGTGAAACCATGTCTCTGCTAAAAATACAAAAATTAGCCGGCCGTAGTGGTGTGTGCCCATAATCCCAGTTACTCAGGAGGCTGAGACAGAATTGCTTGAACCTGGGAGGCAGAGGTTGTAGTGAGCCGAGATCATGCCACTGCACTCCAGCCTGGTGACAGAGGGAGACTCCATCTCAAATAATAAAAAATAAATAAATAAATAAATAAATAATAAATAAATAGTATATTTGTGCACTGTTAGAACTCAGGATAGTAGTGGGAGAGGATAGTGACTAGAAGGGGCACAAAGGGGACTTCTGGCTATGCTTCCTTTCTTGATCTGGGTGATAGTTAAATAGATGCATTCCGTTTGTGAAAAATTCATCAAGCTGTACCACTTATGATTTGTGCCTTTTTTTTTTTTTTTTTTTGAGATGGAGTTCACTCACTCTGTCGCGCAGGCTGGAGTGCAGTGGCGCTGTCTCAGCTTACAGGTCACTGCAACCTCTGCCACTTGGGTTCAAGTGATTCTTCTGCATCAGCCTCCCCAGTAGCTGGGATTACAAGTGTGTGCCACCACGCCTGGCTAATTTTTCTATTTTTGGTAGAGACAGGGTTTCACCATTTTGACCAGGCTGGTCTCAAACTGGTGATCTCAAGTGATCTGCCCGCCTTGGCTTCCCAAAGTGCTGGGATTACAGGAGTGAGCCACCGTGACCAGCCTGTGCACTTTTTTATATGCTATGATTTAATAAATGTTTCTTCATGAAAACGTTGAACAATGTGATCACTCCAGCCTGGGTGACATGGCGAGACTCCGTCTCAAAAACAAAAATGAACAAATACTGCCAGTATGAACATGCTTATTTATGTCTCCTGGTGAACATATCTATGCATTTCTATTGGTTATATGCCTTAGAGTAGGATTCCTGGGTCATGGGCTATGAGTCTGTTCGGCTTTGGTAGATACTACCAGACAGTATTTCCGAGTAATCATCCCAATTTACTTTCCCACCAGCAGTGTATGAGAATTTCATTTGTTTCACAGTCTTGCCAACTTTCAATATTACATCTCATAATTTAGCCATGTTGATGTGTTGTATATATACTGGTATCTCATTTTGGCTTTAGTTCACATAACCCTGGTTTCTGAGGTTGAATTCCTTTCATGTGTATTGATAATTTAGCTTTTATTTTATATGAAATACCTTCACGTCTCATTTTTCTCTTGTAAGTTGTCTTTTTCAAATTGATTTGTGGGATTTCTCTACATTGTCTAAATGAGTCTTTTGCAGGTTAAATGCATCACAAATATTTGCTTGTACTCTGTAGTTTCTCAGTTTCTTTATGAAAGGTATCTTTGTATAGATTATATATGTACATGTTTATTTGTATATTGGCTTTATGCCTAGCAATCTTTTAATTCCCATAATTTACCTGTAGATTATTTTGGATTTTGAATGTACACAATATAAATAAACAGTGATGATTTTGTTTTTTCCTCTCCAATACTTATTTCTTTCCTTCCTTCCTTCCTTCCTTCCTTCCTTCCTTCCATCCTTCCTTCCATCCCTCCTTCCTTTCTCCCTTCTTCCCTCCCTCTTTCCCTTTTCCTTTCTTTCTTTTTATACCGATTGCATCAGTAGGGCCTGCATTACAATGCTGATAGATATTGTATTAGTTTCCTAAGGCTGCTGTAACAAAGCACCACAAACTGGGTGCCTTAAAACAACAGAAATGTATTCTTCACAGTCCTAGAGACTAGAAGTCTGAAATCATGATATTGGCAGGGTCATGCTCCCTCTGAAACCTGTAGGTGAATTATTTCCGGCTTCTTCTTAGCTTCTGGTGGTTTGTGGCCAATCTTGGGATTTCCTTGTCTTGTAGCAGCATAATTCCAGAATCCCAGTCTCTGCCTTCATCATCACGTGGTGTTCTCCCTCTGTCTCCGTGTCTTCACATGACCATCTTATTTTAAGGATACCAGATAAATTGGATTTGGGGCCGACTCTACTCCAACGTGACCTGATCTTAACTAACTACATCTGTAACTACCTGATTTCCAAATGAGTTCACACTCTGTAGTACTGGGTGCTAGAACTTCAATATATTCGACTCATAACAGCTACAATGATAGTGGACGTCTGTACTTGATCTTAGTGGGAAAACTTACAACTTTTCACCATTAAATATGATGTCAGCCAGGCGCGGTGGCTCACATCTGTAATCCCAGCACTTTCAGAGGCCGAGACGGGTGGATCACTTGAGCCCAGGAGTTCAAGACAAGCCTGGCCAACATGGTGAAACCCCGTGTGTGTGTGTGTGTGTGTGTGTGTGTGTGTGTGTGTATTTTTTTTTTTTTCCTTTGTTTTTGAGACGGAGTCTTGCTCTGTTGACCAGGCTGGAGTGTAGTAGCATGATCTCAGCTCACTGCAACCTCCACCACCCGGGTTCAAGCAATTCTCCTGCCTCAGCCTCCTGAGTAGCTGGGATTATAGGTGCGTGCTGCCACACCCAGCTAATTTTTGTATTTTTAGTAGAGATGGGGTTTCATCATGTTGGTCAGGCTGGTCTTGAACTCCTGACCTCAAGTGATCTGCCTGCCTTGGCCTCCCAAAGTGCTGGGGTTACAGGCATGAGCCACCATGCCCGGCCTAAATTTATACATTTTTCAAAAGATAATGTTAGCCCAAAATGTTAAAAACACAACTAACTAGGATTTCTGGGTTGGCTTCCTGATCTGGGTGCTGATTTCACAAGTGTGATTGGCTTGTGAAAATTTACTGTGCTGTATACTTAAGACATGTATTAAATAAAATTTATAGCAAGTCTTGGGTTTAGACTAAACTGCATTGGGCCCAACAGAACAAACCAAAATGGAATTTATTGATGCTGCAGTTCCACACCACCATGCCAAAATTAAAATCTTTATCTGCCCATTCAATAAACCAGGAGAGAGAGAAATAATAACCAAGTCTGCAAACAGTCCATTTTTAGCCAGCATGATAAAGAAGTCCTCTTTGCTTTAACCTTATAAGAAAAGAAACTTTGAAACAATCTACTTTTAGTTTTCTGTTTCTCTCTCTCTCTCTCTCTCTTTTTTTTTTTTTAATTGAGATGGAGTCTCGCTCTGTCACCCAGGCTGGAGTGCAGTGGCACGATCTCAGCTCACTGTAACCTCTGCCTCCTGGGTTCAAGTGATTTTTCTGCTTCAGCCTCCTGAGTAGCTGGGATTACAGGTGAGTGCCACCATGCCTGGCTAATTTTTTTTTAGTAGGGATGGGGTTTCACCATGTTGGCCAGGCTGGTCTCGATCTCCTGACTTCCTGATCCACCCGCCTCAGCCTCCCAAAGTGTTGGCATTACAGGAGTGAGCCACCACCGCGCCCGGCCTCTGCGTTTCTTTTCTGTCTATGAAATCATCCCGATTGTTCTGCTTGTTGGAACACTGTTTCTGCTTTATAGAATGAGATGTTGCCTGATTCTAGAATAGCAGGTAAAAGTTAATTAAGATCTTTAAATTAAATTTGTTGTAATTTTGTCTTTTGACGTGTAATTTTCTTTATATTCGTTATACTTCAATACAAAGTTAAAAGAAACATAACTACATTTCTATTTGAGAACAGAAGCTCTTCCGTCTGAAGGATGCCTTGCTGCTCCACTTTCCATTCACATTCACCTCCTGAGAGAGGTGAAGATCTGGGTTGCTAAGATGGAAGAAAGGTCAACTCTTTGCATGTTACTCAAGTGATGCACTGACACAATCTTCTCACAGTTCTCCCACCACACACACACAACCAACAGAATTCAGTGTATTAGCTTTGTTTTCAGTGATTCACTCAAGCTAAATAAAGAGTTTATGTTTGGTATTATGTTGAGAGTTTTTGGAAGATTGTCTTCCAGGTTGTCTTTAGACCATCTTTTTTTTTTTTTTTTTTGAGACGGAGTTTCACTCTTGTTGCCCAGGCTGGAGTGCAATGGCGCGATCTCAGCTCACAGCAACCTCCACTTCCTCAGCTCAAGCGATTCTCCTGCCTCAGCCTCCCAAGTAGCTGAGATTACAGGCATGCACCACCATGCCCGGCTAATTTTGTATTTTTTTAGTAGAGACAGGGTTTCTCCATGTTGGTCAGGCTGGTCTCGAACTCCCGACCTCAGGTGATCCGCCCGCCTCGGCCTCCGAAAGTGCTGGGATTACAGGCCTGAGCCACCACGCGCGGCTAGACCATCTTTGTATCTGGTTTTTGCTCTTTTCGCTTTCGCTCTGAGATTCTGCAACACAGATTTATAGTTGCTGAGATAGTCTAAAAAATTCTATTTCTCGCCTTTTACAATTCCTGCAGATGTTATTACTATGTCTGCAGGAATTGGTGTAATCTTACACGCAGCCTTGAAAACACCTTTCCATTCTTCACAACTTTGTTCCCAGTAGAATTTTTGGGTAGACCTGAGTTGGGTCTATTCATTTAATTTGGGAGAAACTGACATCTTTACAATTTTTCCTCTTTTCACCCAGGATCATGGTAAGCCTCTCCATTTTTTGAAGTCTAATTTCATCCTACGTGGATATGCTTCTTTATGACTCTGTAGTTTTCTGCATATAAATCCTACATCTTTCTTGTTAAGAGTTTTTCCTAGTTACGTTATTTTTGTTGTTGTTGTTGCGATTGTTGCTATTGTGAATGGAACCTTTTTTTTTTTTTCATTCAAAAATGAACCCGTGGAGCGATAGGATCTCTACCACCCCTTTCGGCTGAGAGACTCTATGGTTTTTCAGTTATATGAGAACATTCTACTCGCGCTTACATTATCTGAACTCAAAGGAAGATGGCAACCACGAGTCTCCAAGTAAAGGGCCGCTCTATCTCGCCTTTGTTCTCCTCTCGGTGGTTACTGCGCAGACGTAGTCGCCCAAGTCGCGTCCCCGCCTTCCCGGTCGCGGGCCCAGCTAGCGAGCGCCGGCGCACTGGCGCGCTCCGTTTACACGCTCCGGGGCCTGTAGGCGCCGCGAGTTCCGGCTGTCGCCGTCGCCGCCGCGGCTCCTGGAGGTCGGTTGCGACTAGTAACGGTGCCAGGACGAGCCCTACGCCTTCTTTTTCGATATGTACCCGAACTGGGGCCGGTATGGCGGGAGCAGCCACTATCCGCCGCCGCCGGTCCCACCGCCGCCGCCAGTGGCGCTTCCTGAGGCCTCGCCGGGGCCCGGGTACTCGAGCTCGACGACTCCCGCGGCCCCCTCCTCCTCGGGCTTCATGAGCTTCCGCGAACAGCACTTGGCGCAGCTCCAGCAGCTGCAGCAGATGCACCAGAAGCAAATGCAGTGCGTGCTTCAGCCCCACCACCTTCCTCCGCCCCCCCTGCCGCCCCCGCCGGTGATGCCAGGGGGCGGCTACGGAGACTGGCAGCCGCCACCGCCACCGATGCCCCCACCACCTGGGCCGGCCCTCAGCTATCAGAAGCAGCAGCAGTACAAACACCAGATGCTCCACCACCAACGAGACGGGCCTCCTGGTTTGGTTCCAATGGAGCTGGAATCCCCCCCTGAATCTCCCCCTGTGCCGCCCGGGTCTTATATGCCACCATCTCAGTCTTACATGCCCCCACCTCAGCCGCCACCCTCTTACTACCCCCCGTCCTCATCTCAGCCCTATCTGCCTCCTGCTCAGCCGTCCCCTTCGCAGTCCCCACCTTCCCAGTCCTACCTGGCGCCCACCCCTTCTTACTCATCCTCCTCCTCTTCCTCGCAATCCTATTTGAGCCATTCCCAGTCCTACTTGCCCTCTTCTCAGGCATCTCCTTCCCGCCCCTCCCAGGGCCATTCTAAATCCCAACTACTAGCTCCACCACCACCGTCCGCCCCCTCTGGAAATAAGACAACTGTCCAGCAAGAGCCTTTGGAGAGTGGGGCCAAAAACAAGAGTGCTGAACAGCAGCAAGCCGCCCCTGAGCCAGATCCCTCTACGATGACTCCACAGGTAAGAAAGCATCTGCCTGAGCCTCATCTTTCACCTAGAGGGCCCTGAGTGAGCAGGCCTCAGGGCTTTAACCAGTGCTTAGTCTAATTCCAACACACAATGACTAGCTAACACTCCAAAGGATTCCACGAGAGTCAGAGGGCTGACAGCTCAGCTTTTTTAATTAGCTAGATGTGAATTACTGAAAAAATAGCGTTTGTAGATGTGTATGGATTACATACAGTGGTGGGGTGGCTTAAAAGTTACCTCTCAGATATATCCCTTGGTTTCTTTGACCATCCTCTTAGATGGGAATTGTTGCTGTTGCAAATAGATTTTGTTGCAGAGGGTCTTGTTTTAAAACTGTATTTTAAACTAAAAATTCCATTTGAGAGAAAGCATGAAAAAGAGGCCTCTCCAAGGGCTGACGCAAATGTTTGCAAACCTTATGACCAGTTAGCTTCTTTTAAAAATACTACTTAGGGGCCAGGGATCGCTGTCAGCTTCCTGAATTAAGAGGTTTCAGAAAAAGGATGGAAATCTTGTCTTACCAGAAGCATCCTAATTATGTTTATAGGTACATATACAATACATAGGTGACCCTAGACCCTTTTGGGGATCGGTTGGTCCATTTTAGGAGTTTACCCAGACATCCTTTTCTCATATTATTTAAAGATTGTTTTAAGATAATGAGCAATTTTCTGCATTTTATTGTCATTACCATTCACTCCAAACAAACAGCCTTGGAATATGGCCAACGTAAAAAAAAGTTTGGTGATACCTTTTCATGAGAGAGCCAGCCCTTCTTATCCCACAGAACAGACAAATTGCCAGGGTAACAGTAATAAACGAGTTCCCCCTTGAAAGAGGGAAGGTCAAACTAAAGCAGAATAAATCAGTTATGATTTCCTAAAGCAATTACTAATTTACCTTAGATTCATTAAGGAAAAAAGAGAATCTTGTAATATAAACGCTCAAATTTACCTATAAAAGATTTCCAAAAGATAGGGATGCAGTATTATAATTTTACGATAGTTTGGCATTAGAAATTAAGAACAGAAGCAAGTTGTTTTAAGAAATGATGCTTGGCATATCTTCTGGAGAAAACACTTGGGATGCTGAAATAAAGTAGTAGAATAATGATTCTCTTGGCTTACATCAAATTTGTACCATCTCCCCAGTTTATTTTCCCCAGATTGCTCTATTATAGAGACAGAATTTTGTCCTCTTTCCCACCCCACTCTGAAGTCTTTAGTGCTTTTGTTGTCAAACATTCTCAGAGTTAGTCTGAGCCAAAATAGGACATTTGTGTTCTCACTCTACTGGACTGTTTTTCCAACCTTACAGAGAGACAAATTAGTTGTATTTTGGCTTTTTTTGGGAGGAGTGTTTGTGTCAGATCAGGCCTTAATATGTATAGTTACCATGAACAGTGCTATTACTTTTCTGCCTTGTACTCTTGTCTGTAATGAACTCAGTGTCTTGAATATTCAGTGCCTGCAATTCTTCGGTGAGAGGCAGAAAGAGTGGTGGAAAATGAGACTTGTGGTGCACATAGACCAGATCAAGAAAAGCCTTGAAGCCTGTGGCTTTCTTACTTCTTTCTAGAATTCATCCTAACCTCGTCAACCCTCTGTTTCCCCTTAGAGTTGTATTGCTTTCAAGGCATATCTCAAATACCAAGGTTTCCATGAAGCCCTGCTTGCGCTCACCCATCTGGTTTGGTTCTGTTCTTCAGATTGTAAGTCCGTTGCAGGCAGGAAGTATCTTGCTTATCTTATCACTGTAGCACCTAGGACAATGCCTTGCAAATTGTAGGCTCTCCACAGATTTGTTGAATAAAATATGAGAGTTGTCATGTTCTAGACTTAGGATATCTTGGTTTATTAGATGATAAATATTTCTTCATGCCAGTGACAGACTCTGTCAGTCCTTCTACATATTTATTATTCTTTGATTCATATTTTGTTTTTGGAATGTGTCATTCAAAATTTCTTATTGTGAAATATTTTTAAAATACACGAAATAGAGAAAACAGTTTGATTCCCCATATATACCCATCATTCAGATTCAACAGCTATCAAGATTTTGCCATGTTTGCTTCACCTAGACCTTTTTTTATTATTGTTGCATATATATATTGAGACAGGGTCTTGCTCTGTCTGTCTCCCAGGGTGGATTGTAGTGGCATAGTCTCAGTTTACTGCAACCTCTGTCTCCCAGGCTCAAGCCATCCCAAGTAGCTGGGACTACAGGTGCATGCCACCATGCCTATTTTTTTTTTTTTTTTGGTAGAGATGGGATTTTGCTATGTTGCCCAGGCTGGTCTTGAACTCCTGAGCTCAAACAGTGCACTGCCTTGACCTCTCAA
>NW_012102343.1:1235836-1239570 GCF_000951045.1 Mandrillus leucophaeus
TTTTTTTTTGTATTTTTAGTAGAGAAGGAGTTTCATCATCTTGGCCAGGCTGGTCTTGAACTCGTGACCTCGTGCTCCACCTGCTTCAGCCTCCCAAAGTGCTGGGATTACAGGCATAAGCCCCCACGCCGGGCCTATAAAGTGATATTTAAATGAACTCTAAAGAATAAGTAGGAGGACTGGGTGCTCACACCTGAGGAGTTCAGGGCCAGCCTGGGCAATTAAGTGAGACCCCCTCTCTACAAAAAATTTAAAAAACTAGCCAGGCATGGTGTTGTGTGCCGGTAGTTCCGGCTACTTGGGGGTGGCTGAGGTGGGAGAATTGTTTAAGCCCAGGAATTCTCATGCCACTGCACTCTAGCCTGGGCAACAGAATGAGACTTAAAAAAAAAAAAAATGAGTAGGCCAGGTGCAATGACTCATGCCTGTAATCCCAGCACTTTGGGAGACTGAGGCAGGCAGCTCACTTGAGGTCAGGAGTTCAAGACCAGCCTGGCCAACATGGTGAAATTCTGTCTCTACTACAAATACAAAAAATTAGCTGGGTGTGGTGGTGCTTGCTTTTAATCTCAGCTACTTGGGAGGCTGAGGCGGGAGGATCACTTGAACCCAGGAGACAGAGGTTGCAGTGAGCCAAGATTGCCCCACTGTACTCTAGCCTGGATGACAGAGTGGGACTCCATCTCAATTAAAAAAAAGAAAAAGAATAGAAATTAACCAGAAGTTAGAGTTCAAAGAATTAAGTTCTGTAAGGCTCACCGAAAGCTCAGGGTGAGGATGGTAGGTATGAACTAGATCAGGGAAGGCCTGTAAGGACTTTATTCTAAGGGCAGTAGGAAGCCATTGAAGGATTTTGCATAGGTGAATGTGACAGATTGGCATTTTTGAAAGCTCACTCTGCTTGCAATGTGGAGAGTAGAACTAAAAGGAGCAAGAGTGATTTAGAGAGAATAGTTATTGAAGTAATCCAGGCAAGAGATAATAGTGATTTGGACTTTGATGGTATTAGTTGAGATGGAGAGAAGTGGGAAGAGTGGAGAAATATTTAACTGTTAGAATCCACTTTGAGGTTGAGTAGTTAGGGAGAGGGAGGCATCAAGAATGATTCTTAGGTTTCTGGGATGGGCTGCAGGGTGGATGGTAGTCAAATTTACTAAAACAGAAAAACCTAAAGGAGAAAGAGGAAGAACATTTCTGGGGGTGAGGGGGAAATGATGAGTTAAGTTTCATACATAACTGAGTTTGGGGTTCTTGAGACATAGATTCCAAATGGAAATGTCCAGTTGGAAGTTAGATATAGCTCTGGAGTCTAGATGTAAGATCTGGCAGACATAGATTTATAAGTCATCAGCATAAAAATGGTATTTGAAGACACAGAAATAAATGAAGCCTCTCAAGGAATGTGTGTAGAGTAAGAACTGAGGTTAAAGGACATTAAGCCTAGCTCCACAGAATAGCAGTATCTAAGGGAACCAATGAAAGAATGGCCAAATAGGTATTCATATTAGGTTGGTGCAAAAGTAATTGCAGTTTTTGCTATTACTTTTAATGGCAAAACCACAATTACTTTGGCATCAGTGTGACAGATGGAAAAACAAGATAGTGGATAGTGTGGTGCCATGAAAATGAAGGAACAGACTGTAGGAGGAGGGAGTCGTCAGCTGTGTCAAGTACTGCTGAGAGGTCAAGCAAGATAAAGACTGCGAGTTATCTTTTGCACCTACTGACATGTAGATTATTGTTGACCTTGGCAGGAGCAGTTTCATAGTGACTGAAGCCATATTGCATTGATTTGAGGAGTGATGGAAGGTGAGGAAATGGGGATGGTGAGTATAGACAACTCTTTCAAGAAGTTTGACTGAAGGAGAGAGAGAATGAGGGAAGGAACTGGAGGAATAGATGAAGTAAATGAGCATTAAAATAATCGATGGGGACTAAGCTTATCTGGTGACCCAGATTATTACAGTAGAACGTGAATCTCAAAAATATTTAAGCCTGTTTTAAATAAATTTCTAAAATGGAAAGCCAATTCATTATTTTACCAAGTGTCCTCCTTGCCCCCTGCTTTAGAATGTAAGGCATAGAACATTGTCTTGTCAGCAGTTATGATAACCTGGATAGGGAAGGTAATCTTCCAAAATTAATCTTTAAAACATTACACACAAACACTCACCTCCTTTGTATTTCTCCACTTGGAAAATCATTTAGTATCTAGTTCATTACTAGAAGCAAGTGGTCAGTAAGTGCTTCCTGAGTAAATTAAAATCAACATCTTTCTTTTTTTTTCGTAGAGATGGGATCTTGCCATGTTGCCCAGGCTGGTCTGAATTCCTAGGCTCAAGCGATATTCTTGCCTCGGCAGCATCTTTCTTAGTAACAATATTTGTGACAAATAGTTCTACATTCTTTTTTTTTTTTTTTTTTTTTAATTAGAGGTTAACTCTGGAACCTTCATTTAAGTTCAGCTTTCTTTTGGGAAGTGCTGCATTCCATCATGGGACACCCGATGCCTGGTTGTCCCACTGTTAGTAATGCCATTGGTCCCTCCACTGTAAAGCTTTCTATCAATCTTGCATCTAATGTTTCAGTCTGCTGGTCCATCAGTTGAAGGTCTTTGCCTAAGTATATTATTTCATTAGACAGAGGTTGCAACCTGGTGATTTTTTTTTCTGCCATTTTTTCCACATTTACTATATAGTGTTCTATAAAGAAAAACTTTTGCCACAGATATTTGACTGGAAATACAGTTGGTATAGGAAGGACAAGATAAATACTTGATATTTTTCCAAGTGTTTTCTAGTTTTTCGGGTAAAGCGTTGATGATTTAATGGAATGTGTTTTTTGTTTGTTTGTTTCTGAGAGACAGTCTTGTTCTGTTGCCCAGGCTGGAGTGCAGTGGTGAAATCTTGGCTCACTACAACTGCTTCCTGGGTTCAAACAATTCTGCCTTAGCCTCCCAAGTATATGGGATTACAGGTGCATGCTATCATGCCTGGCTAATTTTTGTATTTTTAGTAGAGACAGGGTTTCACCATGTTGGTCAGGCTGGTCTTGAACTCCTGACCTCAAGTGATCCACCTGCTTTGACCTCCCAGAGTGCTGGGATTATAGGAGTGAGCCACTGCACCCAGCCGGAATGTGTCTTTTTGAATAATTAATTTTTCTATGTGTTTGAAGGACTGATTTATTTATTTAGTTAAAGCTGTTGGCTTTGATTAGTTTTTAGAGGTATCATTTATTTAATGTTTAAGTACTTACTAGCAACTATGTGCCAGGTACTATGAGTACTGTGCTTAATACTGGAGATGAAATGGTGAACAAGTTAGACATGGGAACTGCCCTCATTGACTTCTTGTTTCAGTTGTGGGGGAAGGGAGAAGACATTTAGTAAGAGGAGACATACAGAGTGCTATGGGATTATAAAATAGCACTAGATTATTCCCCAAGGAACTGGCAAAGGCCAGTTGGTTGTTTTTTTTTTTTTTAAGTTACCACTGTATTCCCGGTACCTTGCATAGGATCTAGCACATAGGAGGTGGAGAACAAATATGTTTTAAATAATTGAATATAGCTGGGAGCTCTAACCTAATTAAAGAGGGTTCCCTTTGTAAAGTGATATTTTTTGTTTTTTATATGTATTTTATTTTATTTATTTATTTTTTGAGATGGAGTCTCGCTCTGTTGCTTAGGCTGGAGTGCAGTGGCGCAATCTTGGCTCACTGCAACCTTTGCCT
>NW_012102343.1:1242600-1243467 GCF_000951045.1 Mandrillus leucophaeus
ATGTTGCCCAGGCTGGTCTGAATTCCTAGGCTCAAGCGATATTCTTGCCTCGGCAGCATCTTTCTTAGTAACAATATTTGTGACAAATAGTTCTATATTCTTTTTTTTTTTTTTTTTTTTTTTTTTGAGATGGAGTCTCGCTCTGTCACCCAGGCTGCAGTGTAGTGGCGCGAGAATCTCGGCTCACTGCAACCTCCGCCTCCTGGGTTCAAGCGATTCTCCTACCTCAGCCTCCCGAGTAGCTGGGATTACAGGCATGTGCCACCATGCCCAGCTAATTTTTGTATTTTTAGTAGAGACGGGGTTTCACCATGTTGGTCAGGCTGGTCTCGAACTCCTCACCTTGTGATCCTCCTGCCTTGGCCTCCCAAAGTGTTGGGATTACAGGCGTGAGCCACCGCACCTGGCTAGTAGTTCTGCATTCTTTATGTTTGAAATCCCTTCATTCAATCTCATTTTAAATCTGACCTATACTATGATTTCCCTCTACCTATAAAACAACATCCCATATGAAATGGAGTTATCTGATATGATGGGACATTCAGAAGAACTGGCGTCGTTAGCAAGTTCAGGCATTTTTTTTCTTTCTAAAATAGAGATAATCACACTTCTCTTAGGGTCACTAAGGACATTTGTGAGTGATACCCTTATTATTTATTTCTAGAGCTTCAAAAATATGCTGAAACCTGTCCTAGGATTGAAGTAGATCTGGTTACTACTTATAGGGTTCATATTAAGTAGAAATTGACCTACAGGGCATACTGTCAGTACTTACATTATCCTCAACTTACAATGGGTTTATTGAGATGTAACCCCACTGTAAGTCAAAGAGTATCTGTACTTTTACTATTCAATGTAAGAAAACAG
>NW_012102343.1:1243517-1244834 GCF_000951045.1 Mandrillus leucophaeus
TTTTTTTTTTTTTTGGTAGAGATGGGATTTTGCTATGTTGCCCAGGCTGGTCTTGAACTCCTGAGCTCAAACAGTGCACTGCCTTGACCTCTCAAAGTGCTGGGATTACAGGCATGAACCACCACACCTGGCCGCTGCTGAAATATTTTAAAGCAAATCTTAGCTCTTAGGTCATTTCATCCCTACATTCTTAGTCAAGTACCTCTATAAGTCTCACTCTGTTGCCCAGGCTGGAGTGCAGTGGCGTGATCTCGGCTCACTGCAACCTCCGCCTCCCGGGTTCAAGCTATTCTCCTGCCTCAGTCTCCCGAGTAACTGGGATTACAAGTGCATGCCACCATGCCTGGCTAATTTTTGTAGAGACGGGGTTTCACCATGTTGGTCAGGCTGGTCTTGAACTCCTGACCTCGTGATCCACCTGATCCACCTGCCTCGGCCTCCTAAAGTGCTGGGATTACAGGTGTGAGCCACCGCACCTGGCCAAGACCTTTTCTTAGATAAACACATTGTTAACACCTAAAAAAATTAACCGTTTCTTGGTATCATCTAATAACCTGATCCATTCAGATTTCCTTTATTGTTTCATCATACTAATGGAATTAAAAGTAATTCTTTGATACCATCCATGTTAAAATACCCCAAATTGACTCAACAATGTTGTTGTTGTTGTTGTTGTTTTCTGTCCTCACAGTCTGTTCCCAAACAATGTTTTGTTGGCGTGTTCAAATCAGAATCCAAACAGAATACTGAAAAGACTCTTAGTATAGATCAGGGTTTCTCAACTTCGGCACTAATGGATATTTTGGGCAGGATGATTCTTTGTTGTGGAGGGGCTTGTCCTGTGCGTTGTAGGATGTTTAGCAGCATCCCTGACCTCTACCCATTAGATGCCAGTGGCACCCCCAGTTTGACAACCAAAAATGTTTCCACACATTGCCAAATATCCCCTGCAGACAAAATTGCCCTCAGTTGAGAACCCCTGACCTAGGTCAGTCCCTCCTATTTTCTTTTTCTACCTCATGCCATTGAACTTGATGAAAAATCTGTGTCAGTTGTCCTGTAGAATGTCTGACATTCTGCATTGTCTGCTTTTTCATGGTATCATTTGACTTATTCCTCTGTCTTCCATGGTTTTTTTTTTTTTTTTTTTTTAATTAGAGGTTAACTCTGGAACCTTCATTTAAGTTCAGCTTTCTTTTGGGAAGTGCTGCATTCCATCATGGGACACCCGATGCCTGGTTGTCCCACTGTTAGTAATGCCATTGGTCCCTCCACTGTAAAGCTTTCTATCAATCTTGCATCTAATGTTTCAGTCTG
>NW_012102343.1:1250914-1255110 GCF_000951045.1 Mandrillus leucophaeus
CTAGGATTGAAGTAGATCTGGTTACTACTTATAGGGTTCATATTAAGTAGAAATTGACCTACAGGGCATACTGTCAGTACTTACATTATCCTCAACTTACAATGGGTTTATTGAGATGTAACCCCACTGTAAGTCAAAGAGTATCTGTACTTTTACTATTCAATGTAAGAAAACAGCACACTTGGCCGGGCATAGTGGCTCATGCTTGTAATCCCAGTACTTTGGGAGGCCGAGGCGGGCAGGTCACCTGAGGTCAGGGGTTCGAGACCAGCCTGGCCAACACGGTGAACACAGTACACACAGTGAATCAACAAGTACTTCAGCCCTTAACAAGTTCTTAACCCTGGTCTGGATCTAAGACAAAGCATGAGAATAGGTGATAAAGAAGAAGCTGATAAAGAATCTCGACCTGTACAGTTTTCATCCTATACAGTCTTCATATCTGTAGCATTGGCTTAGTTTGTGAAAGATAGTTTGCATCTTTGTATCTTTTAATAATACTTTCAAAGCAACTTTTAAAAAGGAAACTTTTAACTTTTACTTGAAAGAGAATGAATTTATTGTTTTTTTTAAAACTGAAGGATAAGTCTGTTGATGTTTTCAGTATTAAAATAATGGAAGAAAGTGTTTTAATGCGACATTGTTATTGACCTTCATGGTCAGTGTGCTGTTTTTTTTCTTTCTTTCTTTTTTTTTTTTTTTGAGACAGAGTCTTTCTCTGTTGCCCAGGGTGGAGTGCAATGGCATGATCTCGGCTCACTGCAACCTCCGCCTCCCAGGTTCAAGGGATTCTCCTGCCTCACCCTCCGGAGTAGCTGAGATTATAGGTGCGTGCCACCACACCCGGCTAATTTTTGTATTTTTAGTAGAGGCAGGGTTTCACCGTGTTGGCCAGGCTGGTCTTGAACACCTGACCTCAGGTGACCTGCCCGCCTCGGCCTCCCAGAGTACTGGGATTACAGGCATGAGCCACTGTGCCCGGCCAAATGTGCTGTTTTCTTACATTGAATAGTAAAAGTACAGATACTCTTTGACTTACAGTGGGGTTACATCTCAATAAACCCATTGTAAGTTGAGGATAATGTACGTTGAACATTTAATACACTTAGCCTACTAAATACCATAGTTTAGTGTAGCTATTAAATGTGCTCAGAAAATTTACATTAGGCAAAGTCATCTGACCACACAGTACACAGTAGAGTATTGGTTTTTTCTTGTTTTGTTTTGTTTTCTTTGAGATGGAGTCAGTGCAGTGGTGAGATCTTGGCTTACTGCAACCTCCACCTCCTGGGTTTAAGCGATTTTCCCATCTCAGCCTCCCAAGTAGCTGGGATTACAGGCACCCGCCATCATGCCCAGCTAATTTTTTTGTTTTTTTGTTTTTTTTTGAGATGGAGTCTCGCTCTGTCACCCAGCCTGGAGTGCAGTGGCGTGATCTCGGCTCACTGCACCTCCACCTCCCAGGTTCATGCCATTCTCCTGCCTCAGCCTCCCAAGTAGCTGGGACTACAGGCGCCCACCACCACGCCTGGCTAATTTTTTAATATTTTTGGTAGAGACAGGGTTTCACTGTGTTAACTAGGATGGTCTCGATCTCCTGAGCTCGTGATCTGCCTGCCTCGGCTCCCAAAGTGCTGGGATTATAGGCATGAGCCACTGCACTTGGCCTTTATTTTTTTGTATTTTTGTAGAGACAGGGTTTCACCACGTTGGCCAGGCTGGTCTCGACCTCCTGACCTTAGGTGATCCGCCCACCTCGGCCTCCCAAAGTGCTGGGATTACAGGTGTGAGCCACTGCACCTGGCCCAGGATTGGTTGTTTGCCCTCATGAGGCATGGCTGGCTGGGAGCCCAGGGCTCACTGCTGCTGTCCAGCATCACAAGAGAGTATCATACTGAATATTTTGAACCTGGCAAAAGATCAAAATTCTTGGTATGGTTTCTGCTTTCACACCATCATAAAATTGAAAAATCGTAAGTTGAACCATTGTTACGTCAGGGACCATCTGTAATTATATCCTGGGAGCTGATGATTATATGTATAATAGTTAAAAACAGAAAACCCAGTCATGGATTAAACGTCAAGATAGAGTTCATGAGATGGAATTTATTCTTCCCAATAGATTGGAGCAAGTTTCAGGTAATAGAAATGAGTGACTGAGAGGGAAGGGCTTCAGTTGATCAGTAACCATTTATTGGCATCCTACTGTGTGCTCCAGCACTATGCTTGACTACCAGATAAGATATAAAAAGAGCGGAAGGCAGCTGTCCCCTAAGAAAAATTATATTCTTTGAATGAAAAGTAGGTAACAAATCAGTATGTTTGGTGAGAAAAAGGTATGTATCATGTATGTTTAATGCATCTGTTTGCGTATGGAAAATTAGGGGGGGGTTATACTAGAAAATATTAACAGTGTAGGAAATCCTAGTTATCCAAAGATAATTGGATTAGAAAATAGGCAAGTAAAGTGAATTCATTTAACACAGGAACCAAAAGTTTATTATAAAACATAAAACATTTGATTGGGACCCAGTCTGGAAAAACAAAGCTCAAAGTGATAAGAATAAGGAGATTTTATATTTGATGGAATTGTTATAAATGAAATCATAGCCAAGTTTTAGAATGAACAAAGAATAAAGTGTAGATTGGGTTTCTTTGCTATAATTTTCATGGGAAAATTGTATGGCAACAGTATAAATCATCTTTTATTTCATTTTTTGACATGTTGAAAAAATACTTTAGGGATTTATTGATTTTTATAGGGACTGTTTTTCAACTTTTGGTATTCAGCCATTCTCTTATGTAGTTTCTACTGTAAAGTACTGTTTGGTTGTTAACTGGTAGGACTTCTATCAGATCCTCAGTAATAAGTTCCAGTGTTCTCCAACATCACTTTCTTAAAATACTACATCCATACAATTGTAGTAGAAACATATGCTTTTGTTAGTTATATAAGTATACAGGGCAGTTCATCAGTGAATATTTTAGTGTTATGATAACTTTTGGTTTTCCTTATGCAACCTTGTAACCATGGGAAATTATATAATACTAGGATAATGACACTCCTGTAGTTTTTTTCTGAGTGGTGAGATTTCTTTTATTGATTTTAATTAATTAGTTATTACTTACCTGTGTAGTCAGTTTTTTTTATTTGAGATTTTTAAAGTCACCATAGACACTGAATTAGTGAATACTGAACCATTGCTCCTTGGGGAAATACAGGGTTTGGTTCCTGTGAGTCTCTTGTCATATTTTTATCAACCGATGAACACATAGCCTTGCTTATGTGTGTTTCTGTTTAAAGACACCTTATTTAGTACATATTGTTGATTTATTAACATTGTACTCATGGCCAGCAGCACTGTAGCACTTGCCCAAACAAAGCTGACCTAACACAGATATTTTCTCTTTGAGACATAAGACTGCTTTCTTGCTCTCGGGACACTAGACAGCACCTCAGCTCTATGCCTGGGGGCCATTTTAAACAGTGAAATCAACAAAAAAAAGCACAAAAGTATGAAAAATGTGGCACTAAATAGACTGAAAAGGACACTTATTTATAGTATAGACCTGGAACAAGAAGGCAGAGCATCACCTTGCGATTCGTCTCAGCTGGGAATGCACACATCAGGGGACTCATGTTTTTCACTGCTCTCCACATGTTTGTGAATGACTGGGAAAGCTCAATGAGTATGGATTCTGGGTTTAGAAATAAATGTTAGGTTGGGCGTGGTGGCTCTTGCCTGTAATCCCAGCGCTTTGGGAGGCCAAGGCGGATCACTTGAGTCCAGGAGTTTGAAACCAGCCTGAGCAACATGGTGAAACCTATCTCTACAAAAAATACAAAATTTATCCAGATAGTGGCACATACCTGTGGTCCCAGTTACTCGGGAGGTTGAAGCGGGAGGATCATTTGAGGACAGGAGGCAGAGGTAGCAGTGAGCCGAGACTGCACCACTATACTCAGCCTGGGTAACAGAGGGAGATGACCCTGTCTCAAAAAAAGAAAAAGAAAAATTTTAGCAAGTAGGCAAATTTGCAAATACAGAATCCAAGAATAATGAGGATTGGCTGTATTTTCTAATATTTCCATATGAAGCTTATTGTAATTTTTAAAACATGAAAGCACAAAATAAGCTTTCAGAAAATTACAGTATGAAAGATAAAACTAAGGCTTTTTTTTTTTTTTTTTTTGG
>NW_012102343.1:1255675-1345540 GCF_000951045.1 Mandrillus leucophaeus
TAAGGAGTTTGAGACCAGCCTGGCCAACATAGTGAAACCCTCTCTCTACTAAAAATACAAAAATTTAGCTAGGTGTGGTGGCGGGTGCCTGTAATCCCAGCTACTCAGGAAGCTGAGGCAAGAGAAGCGCTTGAACCTGGGAGGTAGAGGTTGCAGTGAGACGAGATCACACCACTGCACTCCAGCCTGGGTGACAGAGCAAGACTCCATCTCAAAAAAAATAAATAAATAAAACACAGCATATTCTCTTACATGTGCGTACATCTGAGTATGGGTAGACTAATGCTACAACAGGTGTTTAAAAGAGGGAAGAGGCTGGATGCAGTGGTTCACACCTGTAATTCTAGCACTTTGGGAGGCTGAGGTGAGAGGATTGTTTGAGCCTAGGAGTTCGAGACCAGCCTGGGCAACACTGTAAGACCTCGTGTCTATAAAACATAAAAAGATTAGCTGGATGTGATGGTGCATGCTTACGAACACAACTGCTCAGGAGGCTGAGGAGGGAGGATTGCTTGAGCCTGGGAGGTTGAGGCTTCAGTGAGCCATGTTCAGGCCATTGTACTCCATCCTGGGTGAGAGAGCGAGATGCAGTCTTAAAAAAGAAGAAAGAAAAGAGGGAGGAGCGCTGGAGGAGAAAGAGAGAAGGCAGAGAAGATAGGTAGTACTGTTCGGTTCTATTCATTAATTACAAGACCCTTGTTGATAAATCTGAACAAACTGAAGCCAGGTTAGAAATAAGTAGCTGTGAATACTGAAGGGATTTACCCTGATCATTTATCAAATTCCAAAAGCATGTGTTTATTAAGAGTACAAAAGCATGTTGAATTAGTATCTATGGTTTAATTTAAATGTATAAATTTGCGGGAGGAACTGAAAATTTTCTGTAGCCTGTGTTTAAGGTCTTGTTAACTTATTTGTCTTCCTCAGTCTAGCTTTGCCTTTTCTTACATATAGACACATGAACACAGACATAAAGATAGCTCCTTGTCAACACCAAGTTGCAGAGATACATGATTGTCAACCAGAATTCTCAAAAATTGTTTCTGTTGTAGGAACAGCAGCAGTATTGGTATCGACAGCACTTGCTCAGTTTGCAGCAGAGGACAAAAGTTCATTTGCCAGGACACAAAAAGGGTCCTGTGGTAGCAAAGGATACACCAGAGCCGGTAAAAGAAGAAGTTACAGTACCTGCCACCAGTCAAGTTCCAGAATCTCCTTCTTCTGAGGAGCCCCCATTGCCACCTCCAAATGAGGAAGTGCCACCTCCTCTCCCACCTGAGGAACCCCAGGTAACCATATAATTAATCGTTTAGTGTTTATTAAATTATTTAGCTTTTTTCTGATTCATTTATGTATACTTTTATCATAAATGGATATATATTTTTGTTTTTTTTTTTTTTTTTTGAGACGGAGTCTGGCTCTGTCGCCCAGGCTGGAGTGCAGTGGCCGGATTTTTTTTTTTTTTTTTTAAGACAGGCAGTGGAACTCTAAAAGCAAGCACCTGCTCCTGCCTCAGCCTCCCAAGTAGCTGGGACTACAGGCGCCCGCCACCTTGCCCAGCTAGTTTTTTGTATTTTTTAGTAGAGACGGGGTTTCACCGTGTTAGCCAGGATGGTCTCGATCTCCTGACCTCGTGATCCACCTGTCTCGGCCTCCCAAAGTGCTGGGATTACAGGCTTGAGCCACTGCGTCTGGCCCTGAGCCACCGCGCCCGGCCCTGTTTTTTAAAGTACCTAGAAAGTTGCATTTGAAATAATCAGATGTCTGTTGTATCAGGTTTATTTACTTATTTATTTATTTATTTTGAGACAGAATCTCGCTCTGTTTACCAGGCTGGAGTGTAGTGGTGTGATCTTGGCTTACTGCAACTTCTGCCTCCCAGGTTCAGGCAATTCTCCTGCCTCAGCCTCTTGAGTAGCTGGGATGACAGGCGCGCACCACAACCACCAGCTAATTTCTGTATTTTTTAGTAGAGACGGGGTTTCACTGTGTTGGCCAGGCTGGTTTTGAACTCCTGACCTCAAGTGATCTGCCTGCTTCGGCCTTCCAAAGTGCTGGGGTTACAGGCATGAGCCACTGCGCCTGGCCTGTTGTATCAGGTTTAGAAAAGGAAATTTTTCCTAGTTTGAGTGAAGAATTAGATACTCTTCTGAATTGAGTACCTCTAAGCACTAAAGGAAGATGCCAGCATATGTTCATAGTGACAGTACAGGGCAATAGTCGAGTGCTTGAGCTTTTAGAGTCCAGCTACCCAGGCTATAATTCAGGTACTACCACTTGCCGGTAGTGACTGGGCAAATCTGTTAACCATTCTGTGCTTCAATTTACTTCTCTGCAAAATGGGTGTATTCAATAGTAGCTATCACATAGAGGTATTGAGGCATTAAATGTGATAATGTCACTCCTTGTCACTCAGCATAGTGACTGGCACATGGGAGGTTCTTATATTGGTCCAAAGGTCATTGTTCTCCCAAGAGCCTTATATGAAGGATTTATCAAACCATAATGGTTATATTGTAGTCCATCGGTGAAAAGTGACAAAAAAAGAAAGGGATTTCTCATAGAGTGAAAAGATCTATAACTGAAGGATCACTTGTTTTTGTTTTTTGAGACAGGGTCTCACTCTGTCGCCCAGGCTGGCGTGCAGTGCTGTGATCTCAGCTCACTGCAGCTTCCGCCTCCCAGGCTTAAGTGATCCTCCCGCCTCAGCCTTCCAAGTAGTTGGGACCCTTTTCTTTTTTCTTCTCTTCTCTTTCTTTTCTCTTTTCTCTTCTTTTCTTTTCTTTTCTTTCTTTCTTTTCTTTCTTATGGAATCTCACTCTGTTGCCAAGGCTGGAGTGCAGTGGTGCGATTTTGGCTCACTGCAACCTCTGCCTCCCAGGTTCAAGTGATTCTCCTGCCTCAGCCTCCCAAGTAGGTGAGATTACAAGTACCCGCCACCACACCTGGCTAATTTTTGTACTTTTAGTTGAGACGGAGTTTTACCATATTGGCCAGGCTGGTCTTGGACTACTGACTTCAAGTGATCTGCCCGCCTTGGCCTCCCACAGTTCTGGGATTACAGGTGTGAGGTGTGGCGCCCGGCCTGGTACCACTTTCTACTAGGAAAATTGTTGTCATATTTAGGAATAATAAGGTTATTATTCTAGTGAAGACTATGGAATTTATAAACTCCTTTGTATTAGTATCCATAATAGTATACATAGAGCTATGTGTTTTATGTAAAGATAGAATAACTGTTCTCAATCCAAAAAGAACTAAAGATAACTGTGTTTCACAGTTAGATGTTTCTGAGTTGTAGGGATTCTGGACTTTGTAATACATTTATAAAATATTTTTGATTGCTGTTTTATGACTTACAAAAAGATGTGTCCTCTTTTATCTTTAGTCTGAGGACCCAGAAGAAGATGCCAGGTTAAAGCAGTTGCAGGCTGCAGCAGCACACTGGCAGCAGCACCAGCAACATCGAGTCGGTTTTCAGTATCAGGGAATAATGCAGAAGCACACTCAGTTACAGCAGATTCTACAACAGTACCAGCAGATTATACAGCCCCCACCGCATATACAGGCAAGTGCTTCCATAGTCCACAAATAGGAAGTTGCCCCAAGACATTGAAATGATTTGTTATTCTTGAAAGATTTAAGTGTGAAAAACAAAAGATATCAACTGTTGACAATTAATTGTTTCCCAAGGGGTGCCCAAGTAGTTATCTGCCACCTTACCTGGGGGACTGTGGAGGGATGGGTTATAGTAGAGTTTCCTGATCATGTCAACCCAGGCCAGGTGTTAGCTTACTATTGCTAAGGGTCTTAAGAGCTGGGGTTTTTAACCATATAGCTACAGGTTAACCTGTGTTTTGCCTATAAACTGCTACAGTAACAGATAAGCAAAAAGGCCAAAAACAGCCATCACAAAAAACCTAAGGAAATATACCATAAAAGATACAGTGACTTAGGTACTTGTTTGTCTTGTATCTTTGAGGTGTAATGTTGTGTCTGTATATCTATAATAACAGATCATTTTTCAAGTTCTTAAAATTATCCATATTAAAAACTTGAAAAATACTTATTGCTAAGATAGGTATTTGCTTTATTGTTTGGTTGGTTTTTCCAACTCTGTGGTAAGTCGTTTAAGCCAAAAGAAGAAAGAAGAAATGATCATCACTCAAAGAACTTGACAAACTTACTCTTAGCCTCCCAGTCTTTAGTGTTCTAATTTCCTAAAGTGTCAAATGCCCTTGATTCATTAAAATTTTAACCTGTGATTAATTCTCTTAATATGAATGTTTTGAAATAGTTTTTATCCTTTTATTTGTAGACCATGTCTGTAGATATGCAGCTGCGGCATTATGAGATGCAGCAGCAACAGTTTCAACATCTTTACCAAGAATGGGAGCGAGAGTTTCAGCTATGGGAGGAACAACTCCATTCCTATCCTCATAAAGATCAGCTTCAGGAGTATGAGAAGCAGTGGAAAACATGGCAGGGACATATGAAAGCCACTCAGAGTTATCTCCAGGAGAAAGTCAATTCATTACAGAACATGAAGAACCAGTATATTGGGAACATGTCAATGCCACCTCCTTTTGTTCCATATTCTCAGATGCCTCCACCTCTACCTACAATGCCCCCTCCAGTGTTGCCTCCTTCATTGCCACCACCAGTGATGCCCCCTGCCCTTCCTGCTACAGTGCCACCACCTGGCATGCCCCCACCTGTTATGCCACCTTCTTTACCAACCTCTGTTCCCCCACCAGGGATGCCTCCTTCTCTCTCTTCTGCAGGACCACCTCCAGTTCTCCCCCCACCTTCCCTCTCTTCTGCAGGGCCACCACCAGTTCTTCCCCCACCATCTCTCTCTTCAACAGCACCTCCACCTGTCATGCCCCTCCCGCCATTGTCTTCAGCTACACCTCCTCCAGGAATACCTCCCCCTGGAGTTCCACAAGGGATACCTCCTCAGTTAACAGCAGCCCCAGTTCCACCAGCCTCCAGTTCACAGAGCTCACAAGTTCCAGAGAAACCTAGACCAGCACTGCTTCCTACTCCTGTGTCTTTTGGTTCTGCCCCACCCACAACTTACCATCCTCCATTGCAATCAGCTGGTCCATCAGAACAAGTGAATTCAAAAGCTCCTTTGAGCAAGTCTGCTCTGCCATACAGTTCATTCTCATCCGATCAAGGACTTGGGGAGTCTTCTGCTGCTCCATCTCAGCCTATCACTGCAGTGAAGGACATGCCAGTGAGATCAGGTGGCCTGCTTCCAGATCCTCCTAGAAGTAGTTACTTGGAAAGTCCAAGAGGCCCAAGGTAGGTCTGCTTTTTTCTCTTTTTTTTTTTTTGGTTTGGCTATGTTATTGATTTAGGCTATTTGGTTCTCGATGGTATAAAAAGCTTCATTTATACAATTTTTATACTCTCTTTCTACTTACACTGTCTGCTTGTTAGACATCATGTATGTAATCTAGAAAAGGTAACATGCCCCTATTTCTTTGATGTCTCTGCTTTTGTCCTGTCTGTAGAGATTACAGTCCAGAATGAATGTAGTATTGTGGAGTAATGCTTATCATTTTGTATTGACTTACTAGCTTTAAAAATAATATTAAACTTTATCTTTTTTTGCTTTTTCATTCATTTGACAAATAATTGAATTAGCAATTACTATTTGTTAGATAATTTGTTAGTTGTTAGAGATAAAGATGAATAAGCCAATATTCTACTGGCTTGAGGCAATTAAATTTAGCATAAGGTAAGTAGGACTTTTATCCATTCAGCAAATATTTAAGTTCCTGGTCTTGTACTTAGAGCAGTGAATATAACAGAACACATAAAATTCCTGCCCCCATGGAGCTTACATCCTTTGTTTTTTCCCCAGTTAAGGAGATACTTCTGTTTTGCCAGAACCACATATTTAGAAAGAAAACAAATTGCTGGTGTGTAAGTTTTTTCTCTTTACCTTTTAAAAACTCTTAAGTTCATTTTTTCCAAGTTTGTAAAAATAGATTTTTCTCCCCAAGTTGACCTAAATGATAACTTTTCTATGGAAATTATTATTTTTTGAGGCAGGATCTCTCTTTTTCACCCAGGCTAGTGTGCAGTGATGCAATTATGGCTCAGTGCAGCCTCGACCTCCTGGGTTCAAGCAGTCCTCCAACCTCAGCCTCCTAGGTGGCTGAGACCAGAGGCACGCATCACTATATCTGGCCAATTTTTAAAAAATACTTCATAGAGATGGGGGTCTTCCTGTGTTGACCAGGCTGGTCTCAAACTCCTGGGCTCAAGCGATCCTCCTGCCTTCGCCTCCCTGCCTGCCTTGGCCTCCCAAAGTGCTGGGATTACAGGCGTGAGCCACCACACTCAGCCAGAAAAATACTTTAATCAGTTTTTTTCTCAGTTGGGAATTGTAGTAGAAATGCATACTCCTTATGCAAAATTCAAACATTACAGAAAAGTGTAGAAAAAAGTGAAAGTCACCTAATTCTACCATCTGGAGAGAATCATTTTAAAAATATATGTTACAAAAATGGGATCATACTGAGTAGATTATCTTGTAACTTATTTTTCTACCAATCTGCATGTTGCTTAGATTTCCATCTCAGTAGATCTACATCATCATTTTTTTTTTCAACCTCATTTTAACATTTGAAAACAAAATATCTTTTATTCCCCAAGTTTATAATTCTGAAAGCAGTGTGGCACAAAAAACTCCACAATCAAAGTTAAGAGAAAGGGGCAATTAACATGAATTCCTCTGTGTACCAAGAAGCCTTGCTGGAGACTTTACACACATTATTATCTCATGGGAGTTTTCTCAACAACCTGTGAAGTAGGCAGATTATTCTGTACTTACCCTTAACAAACTGGCACTGAGAGGATTGGGTAACTTGCTCAGTCAGGATTATTTAGCTGAGTGAGTAGAACCCCATTACAGGTACAGTTGAGTCTAGGGGGTCCCCAAAGCAAAAGCACTATTTAAGCATTGTTTACTGCTGTGATCCAAGCCTATACTGTCAGTGCTTATTTGGCACGTCTATCATCTTGATTTGAAATCGTACTTATCTCTGGGAATGAGCATTGCCTTTTAGATCTGGTGACTAATTCGCTGTCAGAGAAGTACATTCTTAATACCTCATGAAACATACATTTCTTTCTCCCTTGATTTCTGTCATGTTAATATTTTCTCTCTTTGCCTACTAAATCTTGGCTCTGTGAATTTAGGACCTATTTTAAGTTTTTTCTTACTTCAGAAGAAAATAACTTCTGAAGTTAATAATCTCAGTGCTGGGAGGATATTAGCAATTATCTAATATTATATCCGTCTACGGCAACGCACATTTGTATTCCATTTCAGTTTGTTACAAATGGGTCTTGCACATATCTTATTTATTCCTCTTAGTAATATCAGGAGGTAAATAAATACATAAGAAAAGCTGAGATTCAGAGAGGTTGTAAATACATTGCCTCATATAACACAGCTAGTAAATGGTCGAGATGGAATTAGAATCCAAGGACTTCTGATCCACTTTAAGTCCATTGTACTTTCTGTGATGAGCAGTTGTATGCTTGACATTGGCATTGTGATAAGGAACACTGCCATATAAGTCATTGATTCTAGAAAGTTTGTTTTTCACATTGAACCTAAATGTGATTCTTTAACTTTTATCTGTTGATTCTGGATTTGCCTCTGGAGCAACACAGAATGAATTATCCTATCCCTCTTCTACAGTGTGTCACTATGGTTATTTAAAAACTATTACCCTCATGTCTCCCTCACCCTTCCTTACCCAGTTTGCTCGCCAATCACAACTCAGATTCTTTTCATCTTAACATTGGTTCTAACCTCCTCCTGCTGTACTGCTCACTGTCCTTTGAAGGGCCTTTGGTTTGTTAGCCTCCTTCAGAATGAACACTTACTTCAGATGCAGAGGACCATGGGCCTAGTACCAACTTCATTATAAATAATGTGCTTATATTATATAGCTTAACAAATTGCTTTTTTGTTTGTTTTTTTCAGCACTCTCACAGTGTTGACTCTTGTTGAGCTGAACATCAATCTAGCTTCCCAGGTCTTTTTCGCATTAGCTTTCATTAAGCCAAGTCTCTCTTATCCCGAACTTGTGTGGTCGGTTTTTTGTTTTTGTTTTTCTTGTTTCTTTTTCTAAGACTTTACCTTTCTTTTTAGATTTTTTTCTAGTTAGGTTTGTACCATCATTTCAGTCTGCTGAAATCTTGGTGAATGATTATATTGTTTTAGGGATGTGATATCGCTCTTCAACATTTTCATCTGCAGCTTTGATAAGGATGACTTTTTAATCCTTAAATTGGATCCTGCTCACATTATCCCCCTTTTTTGAAAACCTTTCCCCACACTAGTTTATGTCATTGCCATTTCAGTCACCCCTCCGCTTCTTTTGCTCACGAAGCCCTTATAGAGTATAGTTTGGGGCTGTTACCCAGGCATAGTTATTTTTCTCCAATGTAACTAGGTAAAAAATCAGTGGGAAGCTGGTTAGTCAGTGAACATGACTGAGGTAAGAATAATCTATACTATTAAGGAAACCTGTGAACTTTCTTTATTCCTAATTCAGATTTTGCTATCAACATATAACTGATATGGTAAGCCACTTTTTTTTTTTTTTTAAATAATCAAAGCTAAGTAGAAAAGCAAGAGTTTAGAACACAGCTAAACAAATTTACTGATAACATGCTGTTACAAATAAAGTACTGTAAATGGCTTTGAGCTTTTGCAAAATCCAGATTTAGGCTGCTTTCTAAAAATGAGATTTTTAAAAAGTCACGTGACAAAACTGCATGACATGTAAATAGCATGTCACGTTGTTGAGCATCTAGGGGAGCTGTTTTGACACGGTGTGTATCATTGGATTCACTCAGTCTTCCAGAAGACTACTGTTGCTCCAGCAAACTGTCATATCAGTGGATGTTGGTTTTCCAGGACCTTTTATTTTTCACATATAATAAAACTTATTGAAAGGTAACAGAGAAGCACGCAATTTTAAGTGTTCAGCTTAGTGAATTTTCACAAAATAAAGACACACATTGGCCAGGTGTGATGGCTCACACCTGTAATCCTAGCACTTTGGGAGGCCGAGGTGGGCAGATCATGAGGTTAAGAGTTCGAGACCAGCCTGGCCAATATGGTGAAACCCCGTCTCTACTAAAAAATACAAAAATTAGCGTGTGTGGTGACACGTGCCTGTATTCCCAGCTACTTGGGAGGCTGAGGCAGGAGAATTGCTTGAACCTGGGAGGCGCAGGTTGCCTGAGATCATGCCACTGCACTCCAGCCTGGGAGACAGAGTGAGATTCCATCTCAAAAAAAAAAAAAAAAAGACACACGTGGTATCACTACTAGATCAAGAAGTAGGAATTACTAATGCGCAAGAAATCTCCCTCATCCCCCCCCAGTTATTTTGTAATACCCCAAAGATAACTGTTATACTGAGCTATAGGTTAGTTTTGCCTATTTTGAACTTTATATGCGTGAAATAATACCGTACGTACTCGTGAGTCTGGCATCTTTCACTTGACATTGTATTATTGTGAGAGTCATCCACGTTGTGTGTAGTAGTAGTTTGTTTATTCCCGTTCCTGTACAATAGTTCATTGTATGAATATACCACAATATGTTTCTCCATTTTAATATTAATGGTCATTGAAATTTTTTGGTTATTATGAAAAGTGCTGCTGTGTGTCTTTTGATGCTGTATGTGTCTCTTTAGATGTATGTGTTTGTTTGTGTATGTTTAATTTTGTTTGGATATCTATTAAGGATTGGAATTGCCTGATTTATAGAGTATATACATGTTCTGCGTTAATGGGTATTGTTAAATATTTTTCCAAAGTGGTTGTTTCAGTTTATACTCTCACCAGCAGTGTTTCAGTGTTTCAGTTTTTTTGCATCCTTTTCAACACTTGGTATTGTTAAACTTTTAGGATTTAGCAATCCTAGTGGATGTTCAGTGGTATCATGATAATGAATTTAATTTACATTTCCCTGATGACTAATGAGGTTTCACTTTTTTCATTTGATTATTGTTCATTTGGATTTCCTCTTTTATGAAATGCTGATTCAAGTCTTTTTCCCATTTTTTGACTGGGTTTTATGTCTTACTGATTTTGTAGGAGTTGTTAGTATATTCTACACGACAGTTCTTTGTCCATTATATGTATTAGAAATTTCTCACTGCAGGACTTTTTATTTTCTTAATGAGCACTTGAATGTAAATGCTGCAGACCGGGCACAGTGGCTCACGCCTGTAATCCCAGCACTTTGGGAGGCGGACATGGTCAGATCACTTGAGGTCAGGAGTCTGAGACCAGCATGGCCAACACGGTGAAATTCCACCTCTACTAAAAATACAAAAATTAGCCAGGCATGGTGGTGTGCGCTTATAATCCCAGCCACTCGGGAGACTGAGGCACAAGAATCACTTGAATACAGAGGTGGAAGTTGCAGTGAACTGAGATCAAGTCACTACACTGCAGCCTGGGCGACAGAGTGACGGAGCGAGAGTGAGACTTCGTCTCAAAAAAAAGTAAACTCTGCAGTATAACAGTTTGATTTCAGTATACTAGAAAAGTAATCTTTACCATTTACCTTTTAGGTCCAATGGACCCTTTTTATTTTAAAGTTTAAAGTAATTTTACAAATAATTTACAGAATTTAAGAATAAAGGGGCCAGGCATGGTGGCTCACATCTGTAATCTCAGCACTTTGGGAGGCCTAGGCGAGGGGATCACTTGAGGTCAGGAGTTTGAGACCAGCCAGGCCAACATGGCAAAACCCCGTCTCTAGTAAAAATACAAAAATTAGCTGAGCGTGGTTGCACACACCTGTAATCCCAGCTACTCAGGAGGTTGAGGCATGAGAATTGCTTAAGCTGGGAGGCAGAGGTTGCAGAACTGTGCCACTATACTCCAGCCTGGATGACGGAGTGAGAGTCTGTCTCAAAAGTAAAAACAAAATAAAATAAAGGGATAGCGAAAAAATGTTAAAGACAAACTCTTCTCATCCATTAAATTTGGGCACACAAACATCTTAAAAGATGAAATAATTCTGTCACATATACTCTTAGCAAATTGAGATGGTCCAGGTTCTTGCCACAAAATATGTGATAAGATAAGGTTCATCCTGTTTAATAACTAAGTGGATTACTGCACCACATTTTCTTTCTGTTCTTAGAAACATATTGTCAGCTGGTCATGGTGGCCCACACCTATAATTCCAGCCCTTTGGGGGACTGAGGCAGGAGGATTGCTTGAGTTTAGGAATTTGAGACCAGCTTGGGCAACATAGTGAGACCCTGTCTCTACAAAAAGTAAAAAATTAGCCTGGCTTGGTGGCATGTACCTGTAGTCCCAGTTATGTGGGAGGCTGAGGTGGGAGGATTGCTTGAGCCTGGGAGGTCAAGGCAGCAGTGAACTGTGCTCTGCACTGCAGCCTAGGCAATAGAGTGAGATCCTGACTCAAAAAAAAGAAAAGTAATCCCAAGGCTATAAATATTATTATTTACTTTTTCTTCTGTCTTTTATTTCTTTAACCTTTTATTTTTAAATCAGTACTCTATATAGAACTGATTTTATATAGTGTGAGGTAGGGATCAATGTTTATTATTTTCCAAATAACTATCCAGTTCACCCGAACACCATTTACTGAAGAAGTCATCCCTACTACTTTGCAGTGACTTCATCATAAATCCAATGTTTAAATGTGTTTGTTTCTGGACTCTCCATTCCTGTGGTCTATTTGTCTGTCTTTGCATTAGTGTCATATTGTTTTAATTACCGTAGCTTTACAATAAATTTATCTGTTAGTGTAGGTCCTCCAGTTCTGTACTTCTAGATGAGGGATTGGCAAGCTTTCTTTCTCTTTTTTTTTTTTCTTTTTCTTGAGATGGAGTCTGGTTTTGTTACGCAGGCTGGAGTACAGTGGCCCTCACTGCAACCACTGCTTCCTAGGTTCAAGCGATTCTCCTGTCTCAGCCTCCCAAGTAGCTGGGATTACAGGCATGCGCCACCATGCCTGGTTAATTTTTGTATTTTTAGTAGAGATGGAGTTTCACCATTTTGGCCAGGTTGGTCTTGAACTCCTGACCTCAGGTGATCCGCCTGCCTTGGCCTCCCAAGGTGCTGGGATTACAGGCGTGAGCCATTGTGCCCGGCCTGGCAAGCTTTCTATAAAGGGCCAGATGGTAAATATTTGTAGGCCTTGTGGGTCACATTTGGTCTGTTAAATATTTTTCTTTCTTTGTTTTCTTTTTCCTTTTTTTTTCACATTTAAAAAAAAATTTTATTGAGACAGGGTCTTTACTCTGTTGCCCAGGCTGGAATGCAGCAGCAGGATCATAACTCATTACAACTTTGACCTCCTGGGCTCAAGCATTCCTCCCACATCAGCCTCCTGTGTAGCTGGAACTGCAGGTGTGTCCCACCATGCTTGGCTACTTTATTTTTTGTAGAGGTGGATCTCCCTATGTTGTCCAGGCTGGTCTCAAACTCCTGAGCTCAGGCCATCTGCCCGCCTTGGCCTTCCAAAGTGTTGGGATTACAGGCATGAGCCACCATGTACAGCCTTTTTTTTTTTTTTTTTTTTTTTAACCTTCAAGAATGTAAAAAAGATCACTTTTAACTGTGTTTGGAACATAGACCATAGTTTGCTGCCCCCTGTTCTAGATTGTCTTGATTATTTTTATTAGAATCAGCTTGTCAGTTTTCAAAAACCTGCTGGAATTTTGATGAGCATTGCATAGAATCCATTGACCATTTGGAGGAAGAATTGAAATCTTTATAATATCAAGGCTTCTGATCAGTCACAATTACGTTTCGACTGGCTTTAGGATTGAAATTGTGGACTTCTTCCATTCTATAGGTATCTTACTAGGATTAGTAAGGGACTGTGAGTGCTATAGGTTTTCTTTATATTTCCATTTGTTATGATTGTTCCTGTTTATAGTGATTACTTATCTTTGGGAATTTTAATTTTAGGACCTTGGTTATACATATTTAGAAAACAGGTGCTATTTCACATGAAAACAAAACAGGAAGGAATTTTAATTCCAGAATTTCGTATCTTGTAATTCCCATGGTTTGTTAATTTTAGTATGTTTCTGCAAATAGTAGAATACAGAAAATATCGTCTTTAAAAGTATTTGTATAACCGCATCATACCTCTTAGGTTTTTACATTTTGGAGTTTTATATCAAATTTTGAAATTTTTATAATTCTAAGGTATTTATACCTAGTTTTAGGGGTTTTTAAAGGGAGTGTGTAACACACTTTACAAATAAACACTTTCTAAATACTTAAAACAAATATTTGCTTATTTTTCTTTTCATCTGACCAATGTACAATGCATGCGTTTTTATGTGATTGTATTTAGTGAATTTATGTAATGTTTCTACTATATTTTAAATACATGTTTTTATATGTCAAAAGGATCATAGTATTTCATTATATTGATTTAAAGGTGGCTTATTTTCATACAGATTTTTAATATGAGTATCTCTTGATATATTTGTTAAAAATGCTTAAAAGGTCTCTAGTTTTATAAATGAAAATGGTTTTGAGTCTGTTATTTTGTTACATCTTTGAACTTTGAAAATTTGAAAGTCCAGTAATAGCCAGGTGCAGTGGCTCATGCCTGTAATCCTAGCACTTTGGGATGCTGAGGCAGGTGGATTGCTTGAGCTCAGGAATTTGAGACCAGCCTGAGCAATTTGGTGAATCTGCATCTCTACCAAAAATACAAAAATTAGCCGACCCTAGTGACATAAAAAATTAACCAGGCATGGTAGCAGGCACCTGTGGTCCCAGATACTTGGAGGACTGAGGTGGGAGGATCGCTGGAACCCAGAAAGTCTAGGCTACAGTGAGCTGTGATCACACCACTGCATTCCAGCCTGGGTGACAGAGTGAGACCCTGTCTCAGAAAAGGGAAAAAAAAAAAAAAATAGTGATACATATTTGCCGTTTATATGTAGTGTTGAAATTGTATTTCAGATGGTTTCAATATTTTCTGGCCCCCAGAATGAAAATAAAATGATAGGCCTTGGCTGTTGGTCAGCAATTTGGTCTGAAAACAAAGCACCCTACCCTTTCAACTCTTTTGCCATGTCCTCTTGTCTGCACACCTTTTAATGCCTCCTAATTCCTTTGTCCTTTCCTCTGGCTCTTACACATGCTCTTTTCTTTGTCTGGAATTCCCTTCTTGCCATTCTTTGCTTTATTTATTCCTATTTTTCCTGCCCTGGAGCAGCACTTCAGTAATTACAGATCGGGATTCTTTAATGCAGTCAGACATTGAGAATACTTTGGATAGCAAGACAAACATGTTCCATATTTATCAAATTCTGTTCTAATTGTCGAGTTAATTGTCTCACTCTTCCTGTGGATGGTGAACTCCTTGAGGTTAGGCATGACTGTCTTTTTAGCACCAGCACATTACCTGACAATCAGTAGGTGTTCAATAAAAGTTGCTTCTTCCAAAATGTCAGTCATGGATAAAATTCTCAAGGCATTCACAATTTTGTTAGGAGAGACTTTGCTCCTACTTAGAATTTGATTAGAATACTAGATAATGTTGATAAGGTCTCTCATGGACTCTTGTACATTGTGGAAGATAGTCTTATCACTTACATGAACAAATAATTGCTGCATTTAATACATAGCAAATGACTTTATACAACTTTGATCCGATATATTATTGAAGCACTTTGAATTAATAAGTGTAATTCCAAGAAAGGAACCAAACCTTCATAAGCCCTAAAGTGGCATACTTTTTTTCCTTCTGTAAATATATACTCTCCATCCTTACTTAGCATTGTGTTGTATATACTTTGACAAGTTCCTGGTCACCTTCTTTCCCCTTTGCCCATTATAGCTCTGCCAAAGCTTCACTACTTCACATAGACCATCTACTCTAGTGCTGCTTTCTCGATGTTAGCAAATGTTTTTATTTTGCATTATATTTATAATTTAGCTTCCTGCCTCACAGGAAATCAAGTCTACCTATCAAGCTCAGTAAAACATCTCACTTCTAACCCTTAGCTGTACTTACCATGCTCATCACCTTGTAGTCTCAGGAGAACCAGCCCTTCTGATGAGGGCTAATCCTCTCTCTGTGCCCTTTAAAGAGATAACAGTTTACATTTTTATCAAAGTGATTCATATGCATGGTTTAAAAAAAACTGGGCCAAATGGCCACCCACTGCCTCATTCCCATGCCCCTCAAATGTTTTTTCCAGTGGCATCCTCTTTTAGTTATTTAGCTGTTTCTTTTGGTCGCCATCTTCATAGCACTAAATAATTATGCTGCTCTTTTCACGACTTACACACTTACACATTTTAGATATTATATATTTATTTAACTGTCCTGAAAAATAAAGTTTTCGTTCTTCCTCGACACTCTGCCATATGGGTGTTAACTACAGCATTCCCCTTGACGATCCTCCAGAATGTGATTCGCTATTTATCGAATCTCATGGCTTCCTGCTACCATTCAGTCCCTCTATTTCCTGGAGGGCATGCTCAGGTAACTTGCTAAGGAAGTGTGGGTGAGGGGTAAATTTTCTTAGTCATCCTGTATCTGACAATGTCTTTATTCTAATCTCACACTTGCTTGCTAATTTGAATATAGAATTTGATGTTGGAGATAATTATTCCTCAAGGTTTTAGGATCATTGTTCTATTTTGTTCTGTCACCTTGTGTAGGTGTTATGCCGTTCTGATTCTTTTCCTGTTTTGGTGACCTGCTCTCTCCCAAACTTAAAAAATCTCTGGTATTCTGAAATTTCAGTGTTTTTTGTTTTCTTATTTAGTTTTATTAATTGTACTGAGTACTCAGTATGCTGGACTCTTTCTTTTTTTTTTTTTTTATTTATTTATTATTATTATACTTTAAGTTGTAGGGTACATGTGCATAACGTGCAGGTTTGTTACATATGTATACTTGTGCCATGTTGGTGTGCTGCACCCATCAACTCGTCATTTACATCAGGTATAACTCCCAATGCAATCCCTCCCCCCTCCCCCCTCCCCATGATAGGCCCCGGTGTGTGATGTTCCCCTTCCTGAGTCCAAGTGATCTCATTGTTCAGTTCCCACCTATGAGTGAGAACATGCGGTGTTTGGTTTTCTGTTCTTGTGATAGTTTGCTAAGAATGATGGTTTCCAGCTGCATCCATGTCCCTACAAAGGACACAAACTCATCCTTTTTGATGGCTGCATAGTATTCCATGGTGTATATGTGCCACATTTTCTTAATCCAATCTGTCACTAATGGACATTTGGGTTGATTCCAAGTCTTTGCTTTTGTGAATAGTGCTGCAATAAACATACGTGTGCATGTGTCTTTATAGCAGCATAATTTATAATCCTTTGGGTATATAGCCAGTAATGGGATGGCTGGGTCATATGGTACATCTAGTTCTAGATCCTTGAGGAATCGCCATACTGTTTTCCATAATGGTTGAACCAGTTTACAATCCCACCAACAGTGTAAAAGTGTTCCTATTTCTCCACATCCTCTCCAGCACCTGTTGTTTCCTGACTTTTTAATGATCGCCATTCTAACTGGTGTGAGATGGTATCTCATTGTGGTTTTGATTTGCATTTCTCTGATGGCCAGTGATGATGAACATTTTTTCATGTGTCTGTTGGCTGTATGAATGTCTTCTTTTGAGAAATGTCTATTCATATCCTTTGCCCACTTTTTGATGGGGTTGTTTGTTTTTTTCTTGTAAATTTGTTTGAGTTCTTTGTAGGTTCTGGATATTAGCCCTTTGTCAGATGAGTAGATTGCAAAAATTTTCTCCCATTCTGTAGGTTGCCTGTTCACTCTGATGGTAGTTTCTTTTGCTGTGCAAAAACTTTTTAGTTTAATTAGATCCCATTTGTCAATTTTGGCTTTTGCTGCCGTTGCTTTTGGTGTTTTAGACATGAAGTCTTTGCCCATGCCTATGTCCTGAATGGTACTACCTAGGTTTTCCTCTAGGATTTTTATGGTATTAGGTCTAACATTTAAGTCTCTAATCCATCTTGAATTAATTTTCGTATAAGGAGTAAGGAAAGGATCCAGTTTCAGCTTTCTACTTATGGCTAGCCAATTTTCCCAGCACCATTTATTAAATAGGGAATCCTTTCCCCATTTCTTGTTTCTCTCAGGTTTGTCAAAGATCAGATGGCTGTAGATGTGTGGGATTATTTCTGAGGACTCTGTTCTGTTCCATTGGTCTATATCTCTGTTTTGGTACCAGTACCATGCTGTTTTGGTTACTGTAGCCTTGTAGTATAGTTTGAAGTCAGGTAGCGTGATGCCTCCAGCTTTGTTCTTTTGACTTAGGATTGTCTTGGAGATGTGGGCTCTTTTTTGGTTCCATATGAACTTTAAAGCAGTTTTTTCCAATTCTGTGAAGAAACTCATTGGTAGCTTGATGGGGATGGCATTGAATCTATAAATTACCTTGGGCAGTATGGCCATTTTCACGATACTGATTCTTCCTATCCATGAGCATGGTATGTTCTTCCATTTGTTTGTGATGCTGGACTCTTTCTATCTAGAGATTGGAATCTCTTAACTCTAGGATATTTGTTTGTGCTATTTATTCATTAATTTTTTTTTCTCTCATTTTCTGTTTCTGGAACTCTTCATTAGCAGGATTTTGGATCTGTTGGATTATCTTTGTGTCTTTTATCTTACATTTTGTTATATTTCCTGAGATACTTTAACTTCTAATCCTTTTATTGTATCTTTTATTTTGAGAATTGGAAAATTTTTTTCTGTGGTTCTTTTGGTGTTGATCTTTTTTATAAATAGCACATTGTTCTTGATTTATAGATACAGTCTCTTTAAGAATCTCTCTGAGGATAACAATTTGAGTTGAAAGTTCTTTTCTGCTTTATGCATTCTGTTTTCTCCAAATTCAGATCCTATTTATCTTTAGTTTTTCTTTCATTTTGGACGTGTTCCTCAAATATCTAGCAATCCTTGGCTGTCTATTTATGTTTAAGCATGGAAGATACTGACAAACTGATTGGGAGCTCTGTGTGTATGGGAGGGATTTGTTACCTGTCACGTTTCTGCTTTATGTGAATAGGGTAAGGAACTGTCACTACTCCTAGGGGACTCTCAAATTCAAGGATTTAAGAGACATTCAGCCTAAGGAAAGGCTGGTTGATGGTTCTGAATATAGATTTACATATTTTTAGCCCCAAGTTTTACTCCTTTCCTTCCCTAGCACCCCCTAGTGTCTGAGAATCCTGACCCTCTTTGATGTTCTCTGGGCAAGCCCGCCTCCTTTTGATTTTATCCCCTTCTGCCATCAGTACTCTAAACTGACTTCTTCCTCCTCTGTAAGTTACCGCTCATATTTGTTCTTTGTCTTTCAGAATTTACAGACAAGATTCTCATCTTCTGATTACCCCCTCTCTCTGTTTATTATGGATTTGTGTATTTTTAAGTTCCTTGCAATGGGTTTGTAAAAGGTCAGCTTGGCTAGGCTGAACTACATTTCCCAAAATTCCCTTTCTCTCTGTCCCTCTCTCTCTCTGTCTCTTTTTTTTTTTTTTTTGAGACGAAGTCTCACGTTGTCACCCAGTCTGGAGTGCAGTGGCACCACCTTGGCTCACTGAATTCTCCACCTCTTGGGTTCAAGTGATTCTTCTGCCTCTGCCTCCCGAGTAGCTGGGATTATAGGCGCACACCACCATGCCCAGCTTAAGTTTTCTATTAGTAGAGACAGGGTTTCACCATATTGGCCAGACTGGTCTCAAACTCCTGACCTCAAGTGATCCACTCGCCTCCGCTTCCCAAAGTGCTAGAATTACAGGCGTGAGCCAGTGTGCGTGGCGGCCTCTCCCATATGTTTCTGATTAAATTGGGTCACAGGGAGATTTTCACACCTAACATGAGGCATTTATTCCTGGACAACCAAAAACATTTTAACTCTTTCCCAGAAGAGCACAAAAAGTCTTTTTTTTTTTGTCTTTAGGATAATATTAGTTCATCCTTCTCCTACCTGACTCACATTCCCTCTTTCATGTTCTGTAACTTAAATACTGAAATAATGAAGTTAACTATTAACACATATTATGTTAGATAATAAGAAAGAAAAACAAATGAACCAAAAAATATTTGGTTAATACACACACACACACAAAAACACACATACATATTTAAACACATATATATCAAGGAAGAAATACTTGTAACTATTGTAGTCTGTATTTCTGCAATGGTCATGTGGTCATAGCTGGTATATATGTTCTTCCACTACTCATTCCATATTCCCTTTCCTCTAAGTAAGTACCTCAGCCGGTCCTGATTCCTTATCTGATGGGGTGACCCAGGCTTTCATTCTTGAAAGATACGGGCTATTAGCAGATTCTTTCTGAATTAGTTCTGCTATTTGCAGTTCTACAATACCCTTTGCAATTTTCCATAGACTTGAATCTCAGTACATGGGAAATACTAAGAGATGTCCTAGAGGATCTCTTGCATTTCAGATGTGCTCCACTTCACCTGTATTGTGTGGTAGTAACCCAAATTCCCCTTGAAAATTAGGATCAGTCATCCCCAGTGAATACAGTAACCCTCTCTCCATTGCCTCTTGATTTGAAACTTCCGAATAAAGTTGGGGTCTCAACTTCAGGTTAGTGGAATCATTTGTTGTGTCCCCTAGTGGAAGTATTCATCTCTCTGAAACTAGACTTTTAGAACAACAAAGCCTAAAGTCACAGGAATAGGAAATAAATATTTTGCCAACACTGAATTTATTAGTCTTCATTGATTTCTCAAAGAAATGAAAGAAAAAGCCTCCTAGCACTCATTAAAGGCATGAAAGGCATCGCTGTCTACTACTCAGTCATCTAAGCCAGAAACGTTGGAATCGTCTTAAATCTTCTCTTACCACTATCATTTTATTTCTACTGGTGACAAAATCTTACCAATTCTACCTTATTTTACATCTCTCACTTTTATCCCCTCCTCTGCATTCTCGTATCAGTCATTGCCTTAGGCTAGGCATCACCTTCACTTATCCAAATTGTAGAGATAATCTTTAAACTTTTTGTTTCTGTCTACTGTTTTTCTGCTAAAGCAATCTTTTTAAAATCAGACTATGTTTAGTGGCTCTAAGTGCTTATAAGGTGACACCAAACCTCCTTAACCAGCTGAATTAATTTGTCTGTTAAAATCGAGATCCAAGTCAGATGGCTTTAACAAGTTAGAAGTTTATTCTCTCTTAGGACTTAGATGATGGCTCAGGAATCCAGTTCCTTCTGATTTACCTGGTCCTGGATATTTCACCACCATGTCATAACCAGCATGAAAAAGGAAATCGTGAAGAGGAGGATGTGCTCTTTCCTTTAAGGGGACAACCCAGAGGATGTGCAAATCATTTTCACTCTCAGCTCCTTGGCCAAAACTTGGCTGTCAGTTCTAGCTGCAAGAGATATTGAGAAAGAGAGTCTCTTGTGTGGGGAGCCTTGTGTCTAGCTGAAAACAGGAGGCCTGTTACTGTAGATAAGTGGGGAATGGGTATTGGAAGACCACCAGTAGTCTCTGCCACATGAGGCATACACAGTCTTCTGGAGAGTGATCCTTGCTTACTCCTTTATTTTATTTTTTAGTGTGCTGCTTTTCCACACTTCCCTCTTTATCAGCTCTCTTGACTCTGTTTCCCCTTTGCATTAGCCATGCTAAACTATTTGCACTTCCAAACATGCTCTGCTGATACGTGTTTCTCTGCCTTTCCTCATCATGTTTCCTTAGCTTGAGGTGCCCTTGCCACATACTTTCGTCATCTCCAGCTCATTCTCTCAGCTTTATTTCAGAGAATTTGTCTTTCAAGACTCAACATAAGCCTCTCCAATTCTGTTGTCCTTATTGTATACACATAGACTTGAGACATTACACCTCTTGATATTTATTTACACTTAGATTATCTTTATATTTGGTTGTAAACTCTTTGAGGGCACAGATGACATTTTATTCTTGTATCTCTTGGATGTAATGTAATGCCTGACAGATAGGGGATGTGTTATCTGTTTACTGGATAAGAAAGTGGGTTCATAGCAAAAATAACTGTGCAGGCTTTTTAAAATGTCAGAGCCTACTCTTAAGATAGGGTTGCTGTTTCTTTTTTTTTTTTTTTTTAACTTTTTTTGATTGAAATGTTAGTGCCAGCTCTAACAATATAATCATCCTGTATTTTCTTGTTTGTCTTTTCATATTTAGTTTTTAGTTACAATTTAATTCCAGAAGTGCTCAGTTATGGTATTTGTTAATTTTTTTCTCTTTAAAATGAGTAGCCTTTCCTGTCTCCTAAGGCACAGTATTTATAATTGCTTTTTTTTTTTTTTTTTTTTTTAAGACGGAGTCTCGCTCTTGTCACCCAGGCTAGCGTGAAATAGTATGATCTCAGCTCACTGCAACCTCTGCCTACTAGGTTCAAGTGATTCTCCTGCCTCAGCCTCCGAAGTATCTGGGATTACAGGCACCTGCCACCACACCTGGCTAAATTTTTGTTTTTTGTTTTTGTTTTTTTTTTTTAAGTAGAGACAGGGTTTCACCATGTTGGCCAGGCTAGTCTCGAACTCCTGATCTCAGGTGATCCGGCCGTCTCTGCCTCCCAAAGTGCTGGGATGACAAGTGTGAACCACTGTGCCTGGCCTGTAATTGTTTTTTAACTGTTCAGTATATCAGTGACTTGCTGCAGGAGATGTGCTGAAGTAAATTAGATAATACTGACATGATTTCCAACACCTGTCCTAAGACCTTCTGAGCACTGCCACCTTAACATACTGGTTCAAAGATATTGGTGACTCAGGATTTATTTAATGACTGAAAAGAGTCATTGTTGTAAACAAATTCCAAGGCAAGAGTGCCTTAAATATTCTTACATGGAGAATTTTTTTTTCTGCTTTACTGTCTTGAGTAATATCTTTTGTTTTACTTGTAGATTTGATGGTCCTCGAAGATTTGAGGATTTAGGGTCAAGGTGTGAAGGACCGAGACCCAAAGGGCCTCGTTTTGAAGGAAATCGCCCCGATGGGCCAAGACCCAGATATGAAGGTCACCCAGCAGAGGGCACTAAAAGCAAATGGGGAATGATTCCCCGGGGGCCAGCATCTCAATTTTATATTACCCCCAGTACATCCCTAAGTCCTCGACAGAGTGGACCACAATGGAAAGGCCCCAAACCAACTTTTGGACAGCAACATCAGCAGCAACCTAAGTCACAAGCAGAACCTCTTTCAGGAAACAAAGAACCATTAGCAGACACCAGTAGTAACCAGCAGAAGAATTTTAAAATGCAATCAGCTGCATTTTCCATTGCTGCAGATGTAAAGGATGTCAAGGCGGCTCAGTCAAATGAGAATCTAAGCGACTCTCAACAGGAGCCACCTAAAAGCGAAGTCTCGGAAGGGCCTGTAGAGCCTTCTAATTGGGACCAGAATGCTCAAAATATGGAGACTCAAATCGACAAAGCCCAAGCTGTTACTCAGCCTGTACCCCTTGCAAATAAGCCTCTACCTGCTCAATCTGCTTTTCCTTCAAAAACAGGGGGGATGGAGGGAGCAGCAGCAGTAGCAACATCATCATTAACAGCAGATAATGATTTTAAACCTATGGGTATTGGTCTACCCCATTCAGAAAACAACCAAGATAAAGGCCTGCCTCGGCCAGATAATAGAGATAATAGATTAGAAGGCAATAGAGGCAGTAGCTCATCTTACAGAGGTCCTGGGCAAAGCAGAATGGAAGACACACGGGATAAAGGTCTAGTAAACAGAGGTCGCGGCCAGGCAATCAGTCGAGGCCCAGGATTGGTCAAGCAAGAAGACTTTCGGGATAAGATGATGGGTAGAAGAGAAGACAGTAGAGAGAAGATGAACAGAGGAGAAGGTAGCCGGGACAGAGGGTTGGTGAGACCTGGAAGCAGTCGGGAGAAAGTGCCAGGTGGTCTGCAAGGGAGCCAGGACAGGGGTGGAGCTGGCAGTCGAGAAAGGGGACCACCTCGGAGGGCTGGCAGTCAGGAGAGAGGACCTCTTCGAAGGGCTGGGAGTAGAGAGAGAGTACCACCCCGAAGAGCTGGGAGCAGGGAGAGAGGACCACCTCGAGGGCCTGGCAGTCGAGAAAGGGGACTGGGAAGATCAGAGTTTGGTCGTGATAGAGGTCCATTCAGACCAGAACCAGGAGATGGTGGGGAAAAAATGTATCCATATCACCGAGATGAGCCTCCTAGGGCTCCATGGAACCATGGAGAAGAGCGAGGGCATGAAGAGTTTCCATTAGATGGTAGAAATGCTCCAATGGAACGAGAAAGACTCGATGACTGGGATAGAGAGAGATACTGGAGAGAATGTGAACGTGACTATCAAGATGATACACTAGAGCTCTATAACAGAGAGGACAGGTTCTCGGCACCACCATCTCGGTCTCATGATGGAGATAGGCGAGGCCCTTGGTGGGATGATTGGGAGAGAGACCAGGATATGGATGAGGACTACAATAGGGAAATGGACAGGGACATGGACAGGGATGTGGATCGGATTGGAAGACCCATGGATATGTATGATAGAAATTTGGATAATGAGTGGGACAGAGATTATGGGAGACCACTGGATGAACAAGAATCACAGTTTCGTGAACGGGATATTCCATCTCTTCCACCTTTACCGCCCCTCCCTCCTCTTCCACCTTTGGATAGATATCGGGATGATAGATGGAGAGAAGAAAGAAATCGAGACCATGGGTATGATCGAGATTTCCGTGATAGGGGTGAGTTGAGGATTCGAGAGTATCCAGAAAGAGGAGATACATGGCGGGAAAAGCGAGATTATGTTCCTGACAGAATGGACTGGGAAAGAGAACGGTTGTCAGACAGATGGTACCCATCTGATGTGGATAGACATTCCCCCATGGCGGAACATATGTCCTCCTCACATCATTCCTCAGAAATGATGGGGTCCGATGCAAGCTTAGACTCTGACCAAGGCCTTGGAGGGGTAATGGTTCTCAGTCAGAGGCAGCATGAAATCATTTTGAAAGCTGCACAAGAACTGAAAATGCTTCGGTAAGTTGACTCCTTCAGATCTTTTCTTTTAATAAAAACCACATTCAGACTGCTCTTTTTAAAGTGATATATATTTGAATGGAATCATTTTACTTCAAGTTCTTATCACATACTTTTAATTTATATTTCTGGTCATTCAGTGCTGTTTTAGGGTTAGGATGGGTATTTAGGAACTGTGTTAATGATAAACTTATGCCCTAAGATGTGAAAATTGACTGCTCTCTTGGCCTTTGTAGATGTGTTGCTGGCATGCCATGCCTGTGCATGTTTCAAGTGTCAAACTTCAACTTTTCAGTGCTCTGGATTTCACAGGGTTCATGTGTAACCTTCATTTTTTCCAGTAAGCAGTTTGTTCTCTGGTATTAGATCTAATAGACTTTCTATTCACTAATCGTTGGTATAACTTTGGAAAGTGCTGTATTTTTCTTTGTTGAAGCTAAGAATGGTTTGCTTAGGAGCATCCTCAGATTTGTTTAACTATTGATGCTTTCTTTTGGGGATGTTTTATCTTGCATTATAACTAAAAGCAGATGTTTCTCCTTGAGGATGTTACTTGTTTCTACATAACCAAATGTTTTCTTTGTGAAATGGAAAATAGAATTTCTTGACTTACAATCAACTATGTATAGGTATCTACATAATTTTCCTCTTTTCCTGTAGTAACATTAATAACAAAAGCTAACATTTACTGCATGCTTACTCTGGGCCAGGAACTGTACTAAGTGTGTTGTATATAATAACTCATTTAATCCTTAAACCAACTGTATCTTGGGATAGGAATTTAGAAGTCAGTGACAGATTGCAGGCTTTTTTAAAGCAATTTTTTTGAGAAAGTCAATTAATGATTAGGTTTTGATAGATTCCAATGTATTATATTTCTTCCATTTTTCAATTCTGGTTTACAGTTGTGGATCTTACCAATAAATTATAACTTAAACTTTAGAACTAGGAAAGAAAAATATGGTGAAGAAAAGGTAATGATGAAAGATCAGGCACGGCAGGTTTGTGTGGTCTATAGCTGAGAGGTTTATTTTTTCCAGATTACTCATGAAGAAAATGTGGAAAGCATGCTATAGAATATTTAGCTACTACACTATTCACTTTTAAGTTATAGATACCTTTAATTTTAATTTAACACCTACCATGTAACTGGGCACTTGCTAATAATTGAGTGTATATATTATGTCAGTCTGTCTATCTCAAAGGCCTGCAAAGATAAGGTAGTATTATCCCCACTTCACAAATGACCCTAAAGTTCAAAGAGGTTAAGTTCACTTGGCTAGTAAGTGGCAAACCTGGCCTTTGAACTCAATCTGTCTAAAACTCTAAAATCTGTGTTGTTTATGGAGCATACCAAGCTGATTGGTGGTGTTAAGCTGCCAAAGTTTCTTTCTTTTTCCTTTTGAAATTTCTTTTTAATTCATTATTGCTTTGCATGGCAATGCTGGATAAAAGGTGCTGCTGCTGCGTCATCCTTTTTTTTAAAGCTTTCTAGGCAACATGAACATAATTAAACAATATATAGGGAGTGATGGATAATGTGGTCATAGCCAAATACAAGTAGTTTATGTTGTGTCAGTGTAAAGTCATAAGGAGTATCGTAAGGGATGTGATGATGGGATTTATGTGAGCAGTAAATAATCTTACATACTTGACCCTTACTTTGTGGTCCCTTGTTTGTGAACCCTCATTTGGGTCACTTACTTTAATGTAGGGAGAAAATTATAAAAGGTCTTAAAAAGTTGTAGTGAAGTTTACCCATGTTTAAGGTAGGCATTGTGAAGAAAAGTAAAAGTATTTTCATCAGAAATTTAAAGAAAAAACTGAAGGGTTACGTAATTATCTTCAGGAATATGAAATGTTGTTTTTAAAGATATAGACTGACAATTGTTCTCACCATCTACAGCAGGGGCCATAAATTAAAATGTCCTCAAGAATCAGATAACAAAAATGAGTGAAAGTGGGCCAAGTATAACTCTGTAGAGTATGGTGAAGATTGTGACAGGTTATTTCATCTAACATGGGCAGCTTCTGCTGCACTTGGCTGATTGTTGGCATGTGGGAACGTAGGCCTAGTGTTACCATATCTCTTTAAGGTTTGAATTTGTATATGAAGTATTTTGCTTTGTAAATATGACAGCTCATTCAAATTTTAAAAACTGATGTGAAAGCCACCTTTTAAAAACATTTTTAGGCCATATTTGGCCCATGGGCCACCATTTTGCAACCTCTGGTCTAAAGAGTTGAAAAAAATAAGCCGGGCGTGGTGGCTCACACCTGTAATCCCAGCACTTTGGGAGGCTGAGGCAGGCGGGTCACGAGGCCAGGAGTTTGAGACCAGCCTGGCCAATATGGTAAAACCCCGTCTCTACTAAAAATATGTAAAAAATTAGCCAGGCGCGGTGATGTGTGCCTGTAGTCCCAGCTACTCAGGAGGCTGAGGCAGGAGAATCACTTGAACCCGGGAGGTGGAGCTTGCAGTGAGCCGCGATCGTGCCATTGCACGCCAGCCCAGGCGACAGAGCGAGACTCGTCTCAAAAAAAATAAATAAATAAAAAGCAGGAGAGCTTTTGGTTGGATTAAAGAAAAACAAAACAAGTAGATGAGATAGTAGAAAACTACTAAGGCAAGTTGTGGAATCTGTTCTCGAGTATCTTCAATAATTTATAATTAATTATTTATATGTCTTGAATGACTGATGAGTTAGCTACATAAAAGCAAAAGAGGGTAATCCCAGAGCTGCCCAGTGTATGGCCACTGCAGAGAATTTTAGGACAAGGTTTTTTAGGTCTCTTCTTTTTAATTAAATATTAACTGTAGTCACTTAGGAATGGAATAAGCATGCTTTATGGACTATGTCAATTTTATTTGTTTGCAGGGAACAGAAAGAACAGCTTCAAAAGATGAAAGACTTTGGGTCTGAGCCACAGATGGCTGACCATCTACCACCTCAGGAATCAAGATTGCAGAATACATCTTCAAGACCTGGAATGTATCCGGTATGGGAGAATGTGTGCTCAGAAAATGAAATGGTTTCTACTTTGTATGTTTCTATGTTTGATTTTTTAAAAAATTGAATAAATACAAGTTTCCTCTATAAAATGTAAATTTTGGAGTGGCTCAAGCCTGTAATCCCAGCACTTTGGGAGGCCGAGACGGGCGGATCACGAGGCCAGGAGATCGAGACCATCCTGGCTAACACAGTGAAACCCCATCTCTACTAAAAAAATACAAAAAACTAGCCGGGCGAGGTGGCGGGCGCCTGTAGTCCCAGCTACTCGGGAGGCTGAGGCAGGAGAATGACGTAAACCCGGGAGGCGGAGCTTGCAGTGAGCTGAGATCCGGCCACTGTACTCCAGCCCGGGCGACAGAGTGAGACTCCGTCTCAAAAAAAAAAAAAAAAAAAAAAAATGTAAATTTTGGAAACTTAAAAGTTTATGGTAATTGAACTTTGAACACCTTAAAAGCATGTTCAAAAGTGTGGCAGAGATGCTCCTTTTCCCCAGATTTTGATATAGTATACCAAGTACACCTGAACTACATAGCTTCTGTTCACAAAATGGTAGAATTTTGCTAATACTCTTTTATGTTAAAATAGTCCTGTTGGCTGGACATAGTGGCTTACACCTGTAATTCTAGCACTTTGGGAGGCTAAGGCGAGAGGATTGCTTGAGCCCAGGAGTTTGACACCAGCCTGCGCAAGATGGTGAGACCTCCATCTCTACCCCAAAAAAAAAAAAAAAAAAAAGTCCTGTTTTCCATCTAGGCAGAGCTGGATGTGGGCCTCCTGATGCTTCCTACCTCTTCAGGCTACTAGTCCTTCAGATGGGGAAATACCATCGCCCAGTACATTCAGAACTGTTCAGGCAGTATGAAAAGGGGTGTTTATGTTAAAGACTTGAGTAATTAAGTTCTCCTTTTTTTTCCCAAGAGCATGCCAGAACTCCTTTTGTTTTTGTTATTTTACCTTTAAACCAGTAATGGGCTTTTCAAATGTTTTAAATGTTATCTTGCAAGTAGTTTTATGACAGCATAATGGAGAAAAGAGCTCTACTGAACCTCTACTGAACCATTTCATCAAATTAACACTTTTCATTTCTCAGTGTTCCCTTCCATCCTGGTCTAATACTTAACAGTAAGACATAGTTGTTGACATCAGCGACCACCATAGTGTTGTTGACTCCCCAGACTGGATCTCTTGATCTTTGTATGCATCTACCTGTCTGCAGGGTTTCTGTCTGTGAATGTGACTCCTGTCAAATGCAGCATGTTCAAAATGGGGCTCATTATACCCCATTAAATTGTCTTTTTTTTCATTATCACCTAGTCATGCTAACTTGAAACCTGAAAATCAGCCCTCCTTCTTGCCCATGTCCTACCCTGCCATAACCATTCTTCTGATTGATTTTACCTCCTTTGAATCAAATTCTCAAGTATAATTATACCCATTTTAAGCCTATAGTTCGAGTTTTTGACAGATGTATACCCAAAGATAAAAAAATTCTCGGCCAAGTGCGGTGGCTCACACCTGTAATCCCAGCACTTTGGGAGGCCAAGGCAGGTGGATCACCTGAGGTCGGGAGTTTGAAACCAGCCTGACCAACATGGAGAAACCCTGGCTCTACTAAAAATACAAAATTAGCCGGGTGTGGTGGTGCATGCCTGTAATCCCATCTACTCGGGAGGCCAAGACAGGAGAATCACTTGAACTCGGGAGGTGGAGGTTGCAGTGAGCCGACATCGCGCCATTGCACTCCAGCCTGGGCAACGAGCAAAACTCCATCTCAAAAAAAAAAAAAAAAAAGTTGTCATCACCCTAAAAAGTTCATGCCCTTTTGTAGTTGGGACTACCCCTACACTCCACTTCAGGCAGCATTGATGTGATTTATGGCCAGATGGACATTTTAAAACAAATCTCACCATGTGGCTACCTGGCTTTAAAACTCTTCAGTGTTCTCCCATGCCTTCAGGATGAAATTTAGAATCTCTTGCATGACTTTCTTGTTCTTCCTAAGCTGGCCTGACCTCTGCTGACCATTGCTTGCTACTCCACTCTCTGATGCTTCATTTTCCCTCCACATAGAGCTAGTTAACAATTTTGTGGCTATGCTAGATTCTTTTACTTCTTCATTCCTTTGCGTATGCATGTTGTTCTCTAAGCCTAGAGTCTTCTCTTTGCCTTCCCATCCCCTATTGCAACTGACTAATGCTTGTTTATCTTTTAGAACTCAGCTCTAGTATCTTTTCTTCCACCTATGTAAGGCAGTTACCCTCATACATACCCTGTAACATCTTGTGCTAGTCTCTATTGTCATCTTTATCATGTTGCATTTTGATTGTCTGTTTTCTTGTCTGTCTTTCCTTCTAAATTGAGTCCATAAGATAAGAACTATATCTTTCATCTTTGCATGTCTTAGTAAATAGTAGAAACGCCAGATTGTACATACACATTTCTGCTTTATTTGCTTAACAAATCATAATCATCTTTCCATATTGTTATATGCTGTATTATTTTTTGATTTATAATAATTTATTGAATTAATTCAATTTCTGTTTGAATTTGTTTCTAATCTTCCACTGTTCTCTTAATATTACCCTATTGGGTTCTTATTTTAGATAACTCCTTTTCTTTTTTTTTTTTTTGAGATGGAGTCTCACTCTGTTGCCCAGGCTGGAGTGCAGTGGCATGATTTCAGCTCACTGAAACCTCCGCCTCCTGGGTTCAAGCGATTCTCCTGCCCTGGCTTCCAAGTAGCTGGGATTACTGGCGCCTGCCACCACGCCCGGCTAAATTTTTTGTAATTTTAGTAGAGACAGGGTTTTACGAATTGGCCAGGCTGGTCTTGAACTCCTGACCTCAGGTAATCCACCTGCCTCGGCCTCCGAAAGTACTGGGATTACAGGCATGAGCCACTGCACCCAGCAGATAACTTCTTAGGAGTAAGTTTTATGTTTTTGTTTTGTCTCTTTTTTTTTTTTTTTTTTTTGCTCTGTTGCCTGGGAGGCTAGAATACAGTGGTACAGTCATAGCTCACTGGAGCCTCAAACTCCTGGGCTCAAGTGACTCTCCCACCTCAGCTTCCTGAGTAACTGGGACTACAGGCACACACCACTACGCCTGGCTAATTAACAAAAAAAATTTGTTAGTAGGGACAGTGTCTCGCATTGTTGCCCAGGCTGGTCTCGAACTCCTGGACTTAAGTGATCCTCACGCCTTGGCCTCCCAAAGTGCTGGGTTTACAGGTATGAGCCCCTGCACCCAGCCAACAGTGGTTTTAAAGTCCCAAAGTGGTATACTTCGGTCAAAGAATAAGCATACTTTTTTTTTTTTTTTTTTTTTTTAAACCGAGTGTAGTCTGTCACCCAGGCTGGAGTAGTGGCGCAATCTCAGCTCACTGCAATATCTACCTCCCAGGTTCAAGTGATTCTCCTGCCTCAGCCTCTTGAGTAGCTGGGATTACAGGTGCCCACCACCACACCTGGCTAAATTTTTTGTATTTTTAATAGAGGCAGGGTTTCACCACGTTGGCTAGGCGTGTTTCAAACTCCTGACCTCAGGTGATCCACCTGCCTCAGCCTCCCAAAGTGCTAGGATTACAGGCATGAGCCACCACACCTGGCCCAGAATAAGCATACTTTTTAAATGATTCCTGTCACATAGCCAAACAGCTGTCTATAATAGTTGTATAATGGCCACGCGCAGTGGGTCATACCTGCAATGCCAGCACTTTGGGAAGCTGAGGCAGGTGGATCACATGAGGTCTGGAGTTCGAGACCAGCCTGGCCAACATGATGAAACCCTGTCTCTACTAAAAATACAAAAATTAGCCAGGCTTGGTGGCATGTGCCTATAATCCTAGTTACTCATGAGACTGAGGCAGGAGAATCACTTGAACCTGGGAGACTCTGTCTTAGGTGCATCACCTGAGGTCAGGAGTTCAAGATCAGCTTGACCAACATGGTGAAACCTTGTCTCTACTAAGAATACAAAAATTAGCCAGGCATGGTGGTGTGCGCCTGTAATCCCAGCTACTAGGGAGACTGAGGCAGGAGAATTGCTTGAACCTGAGAGGCGGAGGTTGCAGATAGCGCCACTATACTCCAGCCTGGGCAACAAGAGTGAGACTCTGTCTCAAAAACCATATAAATAAATGAAAAAAAAATAGTTGCATAACATCTATACTATAGCGTCGTAAGCATTAGCTACTTCATATTTTTGGTATATTTAATAATTTTAATACAGCATTTTTGATTACTAGTGAACATGAATATTTTCCCATATTTGTTAATTATACTTTCCTCTTACAGAAATTCTATTAGTGTCCTTTACCCATTTATCTGTTTGAGTCAGGTTTTTTTTTTTTAATTAACTCATTATCCTTAATATAATATAAATATTAACCCTTTCTCATATCAACAATACTTTTAAAAAATGTATCTTTTACTCACTATATAGAATGGAGAAAGCACTTTAAAAAAAATGTATAAGTATACTTCTATGAGATCTTAAGATATTTAAAACTTGTCTTGATAGATATGCCCAGACAGAATAGCTTCATCCTGTATTGGCATTTTCTTAAAGTTTACCATGCCATACTTTAATTAAAAGTTTACCTTTAGATAATAGCCATTTGTATTTAACTGTAGCCAGTAGTTACCTCCAGTCAGTAATGTTCCTTCCATATTAGTCAACTCCATTTTATTATTCAGAAGGTTTATTTTTAAAGTACTGCCTATATATGGGCAAATATATAAATAATGTATATTGTGAGTTCTCCAGGGTCTAAAATAGCTGTCAATAAAGAGAAAACATCCTAGAATAACAGAGAAGTAAAAAACCAAACCAAAACAAAAAAACAAAAACCAAAACAAAACAAAAAACCCAACCAGCCAGACACAGTGAACTAAGAAATGGGAAATAAGTGTTTGAATCACGCTTACGAAGATTAAAATAGAGACTAGGCATGGTGGCTCACACCTGTAATCCCAGCGCTTTGGGAGGCTGAGGCCAGATTACTTGAGGTCTGGAGTTCAAGACCAGCCTGGGCAACATAGCAAGGCCCCATCTTTACCAAAGAAAGAATAAAAATAAAATGTATGTGGCAACTGGGTTTCAGTATTGAGTGGTTAGGACCTATCTGCTAAGAAGTCCCGCCATCTCTGTCATAGACATTTCTGATGGCACCTGGTGATGCTTTGGGAAAACAAATGTAAGCAGGGCACACAACAGTGGCACTCCTTAGATTACTAGATGTTCATTTAGTTTATTTTGTTGTTTCATAGAACTCATGTTCTCTGTTCATCTCAGCTTTACCACAGACTACTATTATCAACCGGATAACTGAAAGGAACAGAAGTATGGAGGCTATTTAGGATTTCTCTCACTGAAAATTTACTGTTTTTGTGGAGAAGATAGGTCTCTACAGTAGGAAGATAGTTCTTATTTATTTATTCATTTCTCTCCTTCCTGCACACTGAGAGTAGGAAGATAGTTCTTAACCAAGGGGTATAAATCAGAATAATTCATGGAGGGTTTTTTTTTTTTTTTTTTTGAGACGGAATCACGCTCTGTCACCCAGACTGGAGTGCAGTGGCCGGATCTCAGCTCACTGCAAGCTCCGCCTCCCGGGTTTACGCCATTCTTCTGCCTCAGCCTCCCGAGTAGCTAGGACTACAGGCGCCCACCACCTCGCCCGGCTAGTTTTTTGTATTTTTTAGTAGAGACGGGGTTTCACCGTGTTAGCCAGGATGGTCTCGATCTCCTGACCTCGTGATCCGCCCGTCTCGGCCTCCCAAAGTGCTGGGATTACAGGCTTGAGCCACCGCGCCCAGCCTATTTTTTTAAATTTTAAATTACTGGTGGGACACCACCTACAGAGGTTCTGTAGTTTTGGTATTGACCTGGGACATTTGAATCTTATGTGGCTACCACCCTAATTTGAAGTATGGAAATTTTAAAACATTTTCATTACCCCTGTAAGATCACTGCACCAGTTTACAGTTAGTTAATCCTCATTCCTACCCTAGTCCCAGCACTTTCTGTCTATATAGATTTGCCTTTCTGGGCATTTCATATAAATGAATTATATAATATGTAGTCTTTCGTGTCTATCTTCTTTTCAAAGTTTATCCATGTTGTAACATGACTCAGTACTTCATTTCTTTTTACTGCTTTTTAAATTTCTTTTTATTTGTAACCTGTTGCATGAATATACCACATTTTGTTTAACCATTCACCAGTTGATGGACATCAGGGTTGTTGAATAGTATGGCTGTGAATATTTGTGTGCAAGTCTTTGGATGGACATATGTTTTTATTTTTCTTAGATAGATACCTAGAAATGAAATTGCTGAGCCATGTGATAAATTTATGTTTGGCCGGGCGTGATGGCTCATGCCTGTAATCCCAGCATTTTGGGAGGCTGAAGTGGGTAGATTGCCTGAGGTCAGGAGTTCGAGACCAGCCTGGCCAACATAGTGAAACCCCGTCTCTACTAAAAATACAGAAAATTAGCTGGGCTGGTAGCGGGTGCCTACAAGCCCTCTCAGTTACTCAGGAGGCTGAGGCAGGAGAATCACTTGAACCTGGGAGGCAGAGGTTGCAGTGAGCCAAGATTGTGCCATTGCACTCCAGCCTGGGCAACAAGAGCGAAATTCCATCTCAAAGAAAAAAAAAAAGTTTGGCTTCTTGAGAGAAATTGGCAAACCATTTTCTATAGTGGCGCCATTTATTCCCACTAGCAATCTAAAAGGGTTTTTCTTTCCTATATCCTTGCCATCATTTGTTTTTGTCTCTCTTATTAATTATAGCCATTCCAGTGCGTATGAAAATGGTATCTCATTGGGATTTTAATTTGCGTTTCCCTAGTGACTAATGATGTTGAGCATCTTTTCATGTGCTCATTGGGCATTTATATATTTTCTTTGGAGAAATATCTATTCACATCTTTGGGCCATAGTTTTGTTTTGTTTTTTTTTTATGATTTGTCTTACTGAGTTTAAGTGTTTTGTATATTCTGAATTCAAGTTCTTTATCAAATATAAGATTTGCCTATGTTTTCTCCCTTTCTGTGGCTTGTCCTAATTTTTTTTTTTTTTTTGATGGTATGTTCTGAAGCATGAAACTTTGAATGAGTCCAAGGTGTTAACTTTTTTCTTATAAATTGAGAACCAGATTTTAATTTCCACTAATCTGTAAAAACATAGTGGTATGCTTGTTCGCTAAGCTGTTTATTCTATTCTCTAGCCTCCAGGGTCCTATAGACCTCCCCCTCCTATGGGCAAACCACCAGGTTCAATTGTAAGACCCTCTGCTCCACCAGCAAGATCATCTGTTCCTGTGACCAGGCCGCCTGTCCCAATACCACCACCTCCACCTCCTCCCCCTCTACCTCCTCCTCCTCCAGTGATAAAGCCACAAACATCAGCTGTAGAACAGGAACGATGGGATGAAGATTCTTTCTATGGGCTCTGGGATACAAATGATGAACAAGGACTGAATTCAGAATTTAAGTCAGAAACTGCAGCAATTCCATCTGCTCCAGTATTACCACCCCCACCTGTTCACTCTTCCATTCCCCCTCCTGGCCCAGTGCCTATGGGTATGCCACCAATGTCCAAGCCACCACCAGTGCAACAGACTGTTGATTATGGCCATGGCCGAGGTGAGTAGTGATAGTGAACTTGTATTTGGGATTCTACAGGAATTGTTAGCTTCAGCTTTAGCTTTCTCAAGCTTCACTCTTACAGTGCTTTATCTCTGATTTTGTTTACCAGATATATCCACTAATAAAGTTGAACAGATACCTTATGGAGAAAGAATAACTCTGCGCCCAGATCCACTACCTGAAAGATCAACTTTTGAGACAGGTAGGATTCCCGGAGAGGTCAGTATTTTTAAACATTTTAAGGCCTAATTACCACATTATTTTCCTTTTGATGAGATTATCTGAGCCTTCATTTAATATAGCTAAAAGATTCTTAAGTTGAATTTAGGGCAAAAATTTATACCAGCTCTGAAGTTAGATTTATACTTTTCTGCTTTTATTTCATAAAAGGGATATAGTTATGTTGTATTAATTGTTTTTATAGAGCATGCAGGCCAACGTGATCGTTATGATAGAGAAAGAGATCGTGAGCCTTATTTTGATCGTCAAAGTAATGTCATAACAGATCATCGAGATTTTAAAAGGGATCGTGAGACACATAGAGATCGAGACCGGGATCGTGGTGTTATTGACTATGACCGGGATCGATTTGACAGAGAACGCCGACCCCGAGATGATAGGTATGCTATAAAACAATCTTTGCTAGATGTGCAAATTACTATATACTTAACAGTAAAAGTTTAAGAAAAATTTAATAAGTAACATACTTTTCTCATGCATATGTATATGTAATTTGGAGGGGGAAGAACAATTCTGGACCAGTTTTCAGGAAAGTAGATCCTTGACTTGGTAGCTTGAATTCCAGAGAATTAAATGGGAGATGGAGATAGCCAGAAAGGAATGGAAATGGTATTGTCAATAAAGGTGCAGTCATACTCAGTGGGCAAGCAATTTATTTTTGCAGTTCATGAGCTTTTTATTTATTATTGTTATTATTATTATTATACCTAAGGGCATTCTGGCAGCCAGCCAAGGAGAAGGGAAAGGGGGACAAGCCCATGAACTATTTATTCATTTATTTATTTATTTATTTATTTATTACTATTTTGTATGGAGACGGGGTCTCTCTCAGTCTGTCACCCAGGCTGGAATGCAGTGGCGCAGTCTCAGCTCACTGTAGCCTCCACCTCCTGGGCTCAAGTGATCTTCCCACCTCAGTCTCCTGAGTACCTGGGGCCGCAGGCATGTGCCACCATGCCTGGCTGATTTTTTTTTTTTTTTTTTTTTGTATTTTTGGTGAAGATGTGGTTTCACCATGTTGCCCAGGCTGGTCGCAAACTCCTGAGCTCAAGTGATCCACCTGCCTTGGCCTTCCAAAGTGCTGGGATTATAGGCGTGAGCCATCATGTCCAGCTTTCCCATGAACTTTTTAGATATATGTATATACAGTAAATAAAAAAGCGAAGTCAAAATGTAAATATTGGCCGGGTGCAGTGGCTCACGCATGTAATCCTAGCACTTTGGGGGGCCAAGGCAGGTGGATCTTTTGAGCTCAGGAGTTCGAGACCAGCCTGGCCAACATGGCAAAACCCCATCTCTACAAAAAATAACAAAAGTTGGCCGGGTGTGGTTGTGTGTGCGCCCATAGTCCCAGCTACTCAGGAGGCTGAGATTGGAGGATTGCTTGAACACTGGAGATCAAGGCTGCAGTGAGCTGAGATCATGCCACTACATTTCAGCCTGATTGACAAAGTAACACCCCTATCTCAAAAAAAAAGTAAACGTTGACTGTGTGAAGTACCTGCCTATAGAGAAAATTGGGCAGATAATGCTGTTGCATTATAAAGCAGAGACCTCCAAATACTTTTTATTTGCTGAAGCACTTCCTATTACACCTTCTAGAGCTCAGTCATATCGAGACAAAAAAGACCATTCCTCTTCCAGAAGAGGGGGTTTTGATAGACCATCCTATGACCGGAAGTCTGACCGACCAGTCTATGAAGGACCATCGATGTTTGGAGGTAGAGTGATGCCTTATTAACTACAAGGATGTTGAGAATGTAAAGTATGGGAGATGCTATGGATTTAAGCTTTTAGAGTAAAATGTATTCACAGATTTCTTAGAGCTAGTGGCATTGTCATAAAAAATAGCAATGTAATTAATGAAATAAAACATGTTTATTTTTAAAACAAAGTAGAAACAAAACTACTAATAATCTCACTACCTACAATACTATAGCTCTTATAATTTTGTAGATTTCCTCTCATTCTTTACAGACATATTTTTGAAGTTGTAATCGAAGTATAATAATACAATTTATCATGATTGTTCTGATTGATATTGCACCATACACATTTTTGATATGTAAACCTATTTTATTAATGGCCTTGTGACATTCCATTGAGTGGATAAAATATAAGACCAAGACCCTTATTGTTAGGTATTTAGGTTGCTTTTAGTTTTTCACTGCTATGATTTATACTTAAACTAGAAACTCATACCTATTTATAGGAACACGCTCTCCTAAGATGGTATAACTCTTATTCTTAAAACCATAAAGCAGAAGTTACAGAACTTAGGACTGTCCAGCAAAGCATTTATTATTCTTCCATGTCCTGTTGCTTAACTTTCCTACATTTAACACCAAAACAAGGATGAATTCAGTGTTTTGCAGAACATTCTATTTGCCTGAAATCATACTTAAATCTTCTCATTTTCTTGACTTCAGTAGATTTTACCTTACCTTAAATTTTCTCTAATTAAAGTTAAAAGTGGCCCCAAAATCATTGGACTTGGTTTGAATTATATTACCTTAGGAGATGTGTGGGGAGAGTTGAATTTCAAAATAATTACTATACAAATAGTAATTTTGTTCAACTGCTGGAATCCTAGGAGAACGTAGGACTTATCCTGAGGAGCGAATGGCTCTGCCAGCTCCTTCACTGAGCCACCAGCCACCTCCAGCTCCACGGGTCGAGAAGAAGCCTGAATCAAAGAATGTGGATGATATTTTGAAACCACCGGGCCGGGAGAGCAGACCTGAGAGAGTGAGTCCTATGAAGTTGATTCATCTTCATGCAAACCAGAAGATAAGAGATCTTGTTAATATCCTGAAAAGAATTTCTTTACTTTTCTGCAACGTAGTAATAATATCAGGTTCAAGGCATTTTACTGTCTCTAAATCACCATATAATCTCATAAATGGCCTACACTATAGAATCTTCAAGAATTTATCACTAAAGTATTTGACAAAAAACATGTTGAATTTTAAAACATATTCATGAGACCTCAATTAATTGCACATTGAAGAGAGGAAAAGTGGATTTGGTTTTATGGTATGTGGAATAGAAAGGGAGAATTAGGAGACTTGATTAGCTTAGGCTTAGTTTCCTTAATTTCCTAGACCTCCAAATGTGTGCATTCTTTTAAATTTGTTCTGTATTACAGAATAGTTAGACTGACTCCCATTTGAATTAACTGGTACTGGAGATTTCAGCCAGATATTCCCATTCTATACATACAGAATTAATAGATTCCTGTTTTAAAGTCTTTTTGCCTACTATTAATATATAGCTACTTGACCTTTCCTGTGGTTGCTCTTTGCGTGATAAATCTTTTATCATTTCCTTACTTTCATTCTGTTTGTGTCTTTTAATGTAAAGTGTGTCTCCTGTAGTATGCCTATGGTTGGATCTTTTTTTTTTTTTTTCCATTCAGATTCCCTTTATTTCTGACATTTCTTCACCATCCCTGCAAGGGTAACTCCCTAATCACTCTCGAAATTCAGATTCCTATTTCTGACTCTAGGACACAACGGATCATGTTTTTTAATACAGTCTGACAATCTCTACCTTTTGATTGGATTGTTTAATACTTTCACATTTTTTTTTTTTTTTTATTTATAGATATATTTTTTTTTTTTTCTTTTTTTTTTATTTTTTTTTTTTTTTTTTTTTGAGATGGAGTCTTGCTCTGTTGCCCAGGCTGGAGTGCAGTGGCCAGATCTCAGCTCACTGCAAGCTCTGCCTCCCGGGTTCACGCCATTCTCCTGCCTCACCCTCCCAAGTAGCTGGGACTACAGGCGCCCGGCACCTCACCTGGCTAGTTTTTTGTATTTTTTAGTAGAGATGGGGTTTCACCGTGTTAGCCAGGTTGGTCTTGATCTCCTGACCTCATGATCTGCCCATCTCAGCCTCCCAAAGTGCTGGGATTACAGGCTTGAGCCACCGTGCCTGGCGTGGAGTTTGGGTTTCTAAAGAGCCTGTCACCCAAATAGTGAACACAGTACCTTGTCGTAAAGTTATTATTGATGGCTTAATTTCATTTTGGGATTGTTTATTGCAAATATATGGAAATGTGGTTTATTCTTGTTTATTCATCTTGTATCCTGCAATACCACTGAATTCATTTATTACTTTTAATAGATTTTTAGTGGATTCTTAAGGTTTTCTACATATAAGATCATGGCATCTGCAAATATACTTTTACTTCTTTCTTTCTCAATTGAATGCCTTTTATTTATTGCCTAATTGCCCTGGCTAGAACCTCCAGTGCAGTGTTGAATAGACATGGCAAGAGTAGACATTCTTGTCCTGTTTCTGATCTTAGAGAGAAAACATACAATCTTTCACCATTACTGTGGAATTTTTTTGTAGATGCGCTTTATTAGGTTGAGAAAGTTCCCTTCTATTCCTAGTTTGTGGAATGTTTTTATCATAAGAGGATGTTGGATTTGTTGAATGCTTTTTTTGTGTCAGTTGAGATGATCATGTGATTTTGGTTTTTAGTCTGTTGATATGATGTGTTACATTAATTGATTTCATATGTTAACTTGCATTCCCGGGATAAATCCCACTTGGTCATGGTGTGTAATAATTTTTATATGTTGCTGGATTCAGCTGCTAATATGTTGTTGAGGATTTTTGTATCCATATTCATAGGAGATATTGTAGTTTTCTTGTCTGTATGTGGTTTGGTGTAATGCTGGCCTCATAAAGTAAGTTAGAAATTATTCCTTCATATTCTGTGTTTTTGAAGACTTTGTGAAGAGTTGGTATTTAAATGTTTGGTGAATTCAGTGATGAAGTCATCCAGGCTTGTGCTTTTGTTTGTGTGTAGTTTTTTAAAATTACTGTCTTAGATTCTTCACTTGTTATAGGTCTATTCAGATTGTTTATTTGGTCTTGAGTAAATTTTAGTAGTCTACGTCTTTCCAGGAATTTGTCTGTTTCACCTAAATTACTTAATTTGTTGGCATACAATTGTTCATAGTATTCCTTTGTAATCTTTTTTTATTTCTATAAGGTTGGTAGTAATGTCCCCTCTTTCATTTCTTTTTTACTTGAGGTGGAGTCTCACTGTTGCCCAGGCTGGGGTTGCACTCCTGGGCTCAAGTGACCCTCCTACCTCAGCCTCCTGAGGAACTGGGATTGTAGGCACACGCCGCTGAGCCCAGCTTTCATTTCTGATTCCGGTAATTTGAATCTTCTTTTTTTCCTATTCATTTTAGGTAGAGTTCAAAAATTTTGTTGGTCTTAGCCAGGCGTGGTGGCTCACGCCTGTCATTCCAACACTTTGGAAGGCTGAGGTGGGTGGATCACTTGAGACCAGGAGTTTAAGACTAGCCTGCACAACATGGTGAAACCCCATCTCTACTAAAAACACAAAAATTAGCTGGGTGTGGTGGCAGGCACCTGTAATCCCAGCTGCTTGGGAGGCTGAGGCATTAGAATCGCTCAAACCTAGGAGGCAGAGGTTGCAAAGAGCCAAGATTGTGCCACTGCACTCCAACCTTAGTGACAGAGCAAGACTCCATCTCAAAAAAAAAAAAAAAAAAAAAGACCGACTTTTTTTTGGAGTGCAGTGGCGCAATCTCGACTCACTGCAAGCTCCACCTCCTGGGTTCATGCCATTCTCCTGCCTCAGCTTCCTGAGTAGCTGGGACTACAGGCGTCCGCCACCACACCTGGCTGATTTTTTGTATTTTTAGTAGAGACGGGGTTTCACCACATTAGCCAGGATAGTCTCCATCTCCTGAGCTCATGATCCGCCCGCCTCGTCCTTCCAAAGTGTTGGGATTACAGGCATGAGCCACCGCGTCTTCCCAAAGTTGGTCTTTTTAAAGAACCACTGCCACTGTTTGGTTGTATTGATTTTTTCTTTTGTTTTTCTGTTTTCTATTTTATTAACTTCTGCTTTAATCTTTATTATTTCTTTCCTCTGTTTCTTTAGTTTGCTCTTCTTTTTCAAATGTCTTAAAGTGGATGGTTAAGTTATTGATTTGAGACCTATCTTTCTTACTATAGGCATTTATAGCTATCAATTTCCTTTTAAGCACTGCTTTAGCTGTATCCTGTAAGCTTTGGTATGTTGTGTTGTTTTCATTCATCTCAGAGTATTTTCTGGTTCCTTCTGGTTTTTGACTCCTCCTGGTTTCTGGCTTCTCTTAATTTCTGGTTCCTCTTCATTTCTTCTTTGATTCATTGGTTATTTAGGATTATGTTGTTTAATTTTCACATATTTGTGAGTTTCTCTAACATTTTCTTACTATTAATTTCCAATTTCATTCCACTGTGGTCCAAAAACATACTTTGTATTATTTCTATCCTTTCAAATTTATTAAGATTTGTTTCATGGCCTATTGTATAGTCTATCCTGGAAAATAGTAGGTCATTGTTAACTATTATCTCATTGCAGAAACTTTTCTCTGAGTGATTTTTTTTTTCGTCTATTCTGTTTCAGATTGTTGTTATAATGAGAGGATTACCTGGCAGTGGAAAGACACATGTTGCAAAACTTATTCGAGTGAGTATGGGGAAGCTGAAAAATCAGCTGCTTGTGTTAGTAGTCACTTGCCTTCTTATTAATAACAGGCAACATAATACCAGTAGAATTGTCTTCCATTTGGTCCATTAGAGTTGGCCCATGTGGTAGATGTTGTCCCATATATATTTTTATCTACTCAGAGAAACATTTTGCCTCAGCTTGATTTGAAACCACCAGAAGATTGTATATTATTTGGCCACAAGAGGGAACTTTGGTGTGATAATTAACTAATTTATTCCATAAATTCATTTTAACCTTCATGACTATATGATTCTTAGGATAAAGAGGTAGAATTTGGAGGACCTGCACCCAGAGTTCTAAGCCTGGATGATTACTTTATCACTGAAGTGGAAAAAGAAGAAAAAGATCCAGATTCTGGAAAGAAAGTGAAAAAGAAGGTATGGTATTCATGTCAGATCTCATTCTGATTCATTAATAGTGTTTAAAGGAAAATGTGTTTGGGGAGAAATGTGGCTTTTTTAAGGGCAAGGACCTCTCTTCTGAACACAGTACTTTAGTACTTGGATGTGAAGGAAAGACTACAAAGTAATCTCTATCCAAATGCTAACTGAGGAAAAGGTTTAGGATGATTCTTTGCTTTTACTAATTCCATATCTCTTTCGGGGGACCTTAGGTAATGGAATATGAATATGAAGCTGAGATGGAGGAGACTTACCGCACCAGCATGTTCAAAACTTTCAAAAAGACTCTGGATGATGGCTTTTTTCCCTTTATCATCCTGGATGCCATCAATGACAGAGTTAGGCACTTTGACCAGTTTTGGAGTGCAGCAAAAACCAAGGGATTTGAGGTAGAAACTTAAAGAACTTTAAAGTACTTTGTGTTGTCATGTAAATGTTATATATCTTTGCCTAATTATTACTCATTCTTGCTTAGGTATATTTGGCTGAAATGAGTGCAGATAACCAGACTTGTGGCAAGAGAAATATTCATGGAAGAAAGCTTAAAGAAATAAATAAGGTGATTTTAAGAAACAGAATAATAGAATACCATCATGCACAACATAATGATGTTTTGGTTAAGGAAGGACTGCATATCTGGTGGTCCCATAAGATTATAATAATGTATTTTTATTGTACCTTTTCTGTGTTTAGATATGTTTAAATACACAAATACTTCATTGTGTTGCAGTTGCCTACAGTATTCAGTACATTAACATGCTGTACAAGTTTGTAACCTAGATGTGCAGTAGGCTTTATCATCTAGGTTTGTGTAAGTATACTCTGTGATGTTCACACAATGACAAAATTGCCTAATGACCCATTCCTCATAATGTATGCCCATTGCTAAGTGATGTGTGACTGTACTCTAAACCTCATATTATCTGTACCAGCACTCTTGTCTGGAAGCTCTTGTTTATCTCCTTTTTTTTCATAATAACTTTCCGATCTGCTTTAGTAAATGTTTCTCTTCCTTTGTTTCTTTTCCTAGCTCTTCTTGAAATTAGCCTGTTATGGCCTGGCGCAGTGGCTCAGGCCTATAATCCCAGCACTTTGGGAGGCTGAGGTGGGCGGATCGCTTGAGCCTGGGAGTTTGAGACCAACCTGGGCAACATGGCGAAACCCTGTCTCTACAAAAAAATACAAAAATTAGCTGGGCATGGTGTCATGTGCCTGTGGTCCCAACTACTGGGGAGGCTGAAGTGGGAAGATCACTTGAGCCCACCATGTCAAGGCTGCAGTGAGCCATGTTGGCGCCACTGCACTCCAGCCTGGGTGACAGACCGAGATTCTGTCTCAAAAAAAAAAGAAATTAGCCCGTTAGACTTTACAATATTAAATTAATATTTAACAATTAAATATTTAATTAATATTTAACAGTATTTTTAAATATTGTTAAATGTTGTTTATCTTGGATGCTTGCTTGGTGTTTGAGTAGTTTCCAGAGATAACTTGACCATCTGAATTTTTCAATAGATGGCTGATCACTGGGAAACTGCACCTCGTCACATGATGCGTCTAGATATTCGTTCTTTGCTGCAAGATGCTGCTATTGAAGAGGTGAGTATCCTTTGGTTCAAACGCAATGCAAAATGACATTACATTTTCACTTTTTTACTTTGAAAAACTTAAAATCTACAGAAAAGTTACATAAATCGTATTAATACAAGAACACCTACTGGTATGCCTTTCGTTGAGATCACAGTTAATATTTTGCCACATTTTTCTCTGTATGCATATATTCTTACTAACATTCTTGTTAATGATGTCACTATTTTTGTGGAACCATTTGAGAGTTAAGTTGCAGATCTCGTAAACCTTCACCTTTAAATACATCAGTAGATATCTTGTAAGAACAAGGACATTCTCTTTTGATTTGATAACAGTTATCAAATGCAGGAAATTTAGTATCGATAAAATACTATATTAGGTAATATAAATTTCCTGAATTAAATTTCTTGAATTATCTCACATATAGTTTATATTCACATTTCACCAGTTGTCCCTATAACATGGTTTATAGAAATTTTAAAAAATCCAAGATTCAATCCTTTAATATAAAATATAGTTTCTCAGCCTTGTCATTGTCATGAAAGATAAAGAATTTATGAAGAGTATAGGCTTGTTTTGTAGAATGCCCCTTAATTTGAGTTTGTCTGTTTGTTTCCACATGCTTAGGTTCAGGTTAAACATTAGCAGGAATGCTACATAAGTGATACTGTGCCCTCTCAGTGTTTTACATCAGGAGTCATATGGTGTTAATTTATCTCATTGTTAGTGATTTAAGCACTGATTACTTGGTTAAGGTATATCCATCAAATTTTTCTACCTTTTTCTCTTTGTGATAAGTAAACTGTAGGGAGATACTCTTAACATCTTTTCCCCAACAAATTTTCATTCATTGGTAATTCTTGCCTGAATCAATTATTAATTTGATGGAAGGAGAAATTTTCTGTTTTTACCAGTTTTAGGTTTCTGTTTTGTTTGACCTCTTAATACTCAATATTGTCATTATGCTTTTTTTTTTTTTTTGAGGTGGAGTCTCACTCTGTCGCCCAGCCGGTAGTGCAGTGGCATAATCTTGGCTCACTGCAACCTCCGCCTCTGGGTTCAGGCGATTCTCCTGCCTCAGCATCCTGAGTAGCTGAAACTACAGGCATGCGCCACCATGCCTGGCTAATTTTTGTATTTTTAGTAGAGACGGGGTTTCACCATGTTGGCCAGGCTGGTCTTGAACTCCTGGCCTCAAGTAATCTCCCCACCTCAGCCTCCCAAAGTGCTGGGATTACAGACATGAGCCACCATGCCCAGCCATCATTGTTCTTTTATGTGTTTTTAATTCCCGTGCCATTCCTCAACCTATTCTGCCACTAACATTGTCTGGCAACCCTCTCACTAATGATTTCCGTGACAGTGAACAGTTCTTATTTCCCCTATTGATTAATTTTGCCGCCAAATGTAATATAGCTGACCATGCCCACCTTCTTAAAAAATATATTTTTCTCTTGGCTTTTGTGAATTCACATTCTTCTGGTTTTCCTTTTACTTTTTTGGCTATCTCTTTTCAGTCTCTTTCACTGGCTTCTCTTGCTACTCAGTCTTTAAAAGGGCCCCCTTAGGGCTCCATCCTAGGCTCTGTTTTTATTTTGTACCCTCTGTATAGATCATCCGAATCTTTCTAGTAGCTTAGATTGTCACTTATGTGCCATTAATGTTATAAAGTCTAGACTGAATTATATGACTATCTTAACAGTAATGTTTCTGAATGGAGGGAGTATAGGTGATCTTTATAATATTCTTTTTACTGTTATTTTCCAAATTCTCTACAAAAAATATATGTTATCTTAGTATACCTCAAACTCAACCTATCCAAAATGTAGTTTGTACAAACCTGTTTTTCATTTAGTAGTCTCTGTTTTAGTGATTAGAACCCTAACCACTTGATTGCTGAAACCAGTACTCTGGGAGTTATCCCTGACTCTTTTATCATTGTTGAGACAGAGTCTGACTCTTACCCTGGCTGGAGTGCGGTGGCATGATCATAGCTCATTGCTACCTCAACTCCTGGGTTCAAATGATACTCTCACCTCAACCTCCTGAGTAGCTGAGAGTACAGGCGCATGCCACCATGCCCAGCTAATTTTTTATTTTATTTTTTTAGAGATGGGGCCTCACTATGTTGCCCAGGCTGGTCTTGAACTCCTAGACTCAAGCGATCCTCCTGCCCCAGCTTCCCAAAGTACTGGGATTATAGGCGTGAGCCACCGTGCCCAGGCCTGACTCTTTACTCTGCCCTTATACTGGTGTTCAAACCTGTCATGTAGTCAAGAAAGTTTAGTCAGTTTTACCTTTTAATGACCTCTCTAACTCATCTGCTTATTTGCATTGCTACCACTCTGGGCCAAGCCAATATCATCCCACTTTTCAGTATACTTTTTCTTATATTTTGAAATTTGAATCATGGACATGTTTTTATCTGATTGGAAAAATGCTTGTTAAAGATTTTTAAAAGAAAATTCTAGTAATCCATAAGCATTCAAAATAGGTAGCCATCTACTTAGCACTTATACTTTACAGGGAATTATACAGATGGATATTCAAGGAAAATTAAAGGCAATAATATCTTGTCTTTTATCAGTTCTGTTTCAAAATTTAGGGTGTTAAAAATTACTTGGTATGTAACAGTGAGCCTGTCTTGCTCTAGGCTACTGTGTTCATTCCAGATCTCAATGAAGGAGTCAACATTTTGCTAAATGTTAACTCAGTCTTTTTTTTTTTTTTTTTAATGGTTGGTACAGGTAGAGATGGAAGATTTTGATGCAAATATCGAAGAACAGAAAGAAGAAAAGAAAGATGCAGAGGAAGAGGAAAGCGAACTGGTAGGAGACAGACCAACCACTTTGAACAGTGTCTCTTTATTAAAATTCTTAAAGAAGGTTTAAATTCAGATCTGTGGTCAGACAACTACTGTTGATACACACTTTAGCGGTATAAGTTTCCATAATCATCTTCAAGGAGACTTTTGGATACTCTTTCTTTTTCCCCAGACCAAAAGAACCCTCTACTGTGGTGTTAAAAGAAAGTTTTAACAGAGTGCTAAGAAACTTACTCTTGTACTCATCTATTTGTGGGTGGTTTTAGGGGAGTATACCTTTTAAGAAAATAATTACATATGAAAGGGCATTCTTACATTCCAGCAGATATGTGGCACAGCCTACCCAACATAGGCATAATTGTCTCTTCTTTGCTACAAGATCTCCAAATTTAGTTTCTGTCAACTGAGGCAGAAGAACTTACTGAATGGGGAGGCAGAGGGTTGCCACTGGCTGCTAGATTTGTTCTTCCGCATTTTATCCTAAGTGACAGGGAAAAATTAAATGACTGTGTAGGCAATGGATTTTGCTTAGGCTGATTAGAGGCTTACATAGTGTGAGTTTAAAGTTTCTGTGTACCTAATGTGAAATGCTTTTGATCACACCTCTGTAGAGACGTTTGCCTTTCCCTGTCATTCAAGAATATGCGACCTATAGAATTACGTTGACTTTTCAGTGTTTGCTGAAGTACAGAGATTAGCAATGCCTTGGAATAGTGTTGCATTTTAAATCCAGAATATTACTCGGTTTATTTAATACTTGAGCCCTTGCTAAAGTTGCTCCTCATATTCCTTTGAAAATGTACAAAATGAGAACTCTGATTCCTACCCCCTAGAGTATACAGAATCTCCAGGGAGTGGTCCCATCGAACCCGTGTGTGATATAGAGGACTCTTGATAAAAACTGTGTTTATATAAAGATGGTGTCAACCTCTACATTCCAAGATTTCAAATGTGGATTAAAAAATAAGTTTTAAAGTTAATGGCATTTGAGTCTCAGTATGTGTTTTTTTAAAATCTATTTTTCTTAAGTTGTATTTTGGCATACATAATTTAAAATTTAGGCAGGATATTCATTACAAGGTCCACGCTCTTCTGGAATATGGCTAATGACTTCTTTAGCCATTTGCAGCGTGTGTACTAGAAACTGACTACGTGAGAAGTCTATAATGTTTTAGCTTTCTGAAGCTCCGTCTTTCTATTGTGGAGATTTCAGTTCAAGATATGGTTCGTAACATCTGACTTGCTTAGGTGTAGGTCAAAACTTGGGAACTTTTAACTGAATGTACTATTACTTTTTTAAAGTGAAATACACTGTAATACTATATTTTTATGTCAGAGTCATGGCAAGGAAGCCTTAGAATTCTACCCTGCTGGATTATCTGCTTTATTTCCAAGTGGCCTACAATTTCAAGCAATGGGAGGATAATATAGTTTAAAGGAAGACCAGGATGATTCCAGCAGTGGGGAATGAATACACTTGTTTGCGTAACTTGATTATAAAACTTCTCTTAACCCGTTCAAAGATGCAGAATTGAAATCTTTTACTATTGGAGTCTATTCCGAGAGTGAAAGATTCTTGGAGAATATATTAACCAAGGGTTAAGAGCAAGTTTCACACCAACCACTCAGACTATTTTAATGGAATTATCAGTAAACCTTGCATTTTCTACTCTGCACTTATTAATATAGCTGGGTGAAATCCAAAGTTTTGTTGGTAAAGATAATCCTTTGTAGGGGATCATTGGTATGATAGTTTGCCGCCTTTAGTGCTTCAGTGAACCTAAATAGATAAAATTTATAAATATATTATTCCAGTGATGCTTAGTTTTCAGATGATTTTTAAGATGTAACTTGTCTTCAGTACTTTTAGCACTATCACTTCAGCATAGCTTTGTCTTGGTTTGTTCTAAAAAATGTATTTGGAAAATATATAATTTATAATCCAAAATACTACCTAGTAAGTTGAAGTTGAATTATTAGTTCTGGCTGATAGACTAGAAATGTATGAAACCATAGGATTATGTTCTAGTAAACTCTTACACAGAGGCTATCATCATGAAATCTTCAAAAGGCTTTGTGACTTACTTTACCTGTGTGTCAGTTTGTTTCATGAACTTGAACATTACCAACAGTAGAGAGATAAATTGATTCATAAAAGAAGATGCTGACACCATTGATGAATCTGTCCTATTTACTAGATTCCAATATTAACATTTCTGTATGTTAGGTCCAATGGAAAACAGTCTAAATGAAGGTAAAGGGGAATCATGATCAATCACATGGTAAAAGCATTTACTTGCTAGGTGAATAAACAGAAATGATTACTGCATAGCTCAATAGGCACATTAGGAAATTTGAAAATCTTTTGGGAGTGAGTTCGAAATAAGCCACCCAGTTATTTTATGAAATATAAGATGTAAGTTGCCAGTGGAGATTTCTGGTTTTGCATATAATAGGATAACATAATTTTTAAAAACATCAGAAATAATAATCTAGTTTTCAACTAATAAAAATGTTCTGAATTTGATTCAGTAAAATTAGCCTTTGTATGCTCTAACTGGTAAATGAATTGAGTCATTTTAAAATGAAGTTGAACTTCCTAATTGGGTAATTGGGTTAAGTGCTACCAATTCTTTTCCTTTCTTTTGAGTACTTGAAATTACTGAAATATAAAGTAACTATCTTGAAGAACACTTTTTGGACCTTATGGCTACTATCAGTTGATAATAGCAGTTATATTTAGAAGATAACCTAGCTAGTATTACAAATTATCTGATACTCTGAATAATATTAATATTAGCACAGTAACTACCTGTACATTCTTATCATATTTGCTATACAGCTGTTGTTCAGACTACAATTGTGAGTCCTGAACTGTAGCTGCCTCAGAGCGCCTTCATGATACTATTCTGAAGCGACTACTCCGAAATGTGGACAGTGCAGTTTGGTGAATTTGGTCATTTAGTTTCTTCAAAGATAGTGAGATTGTGTTTCCCCTAAGGATGTATTTACAGCTAGTCAGTGGAAACTGAATCCATTCCCAGTTTTAATGCTTTTCCAGTTCAAACGTGATATGCATGTATGTGTCTCTTTCTAACCCTTCGAGCTTCTCTCTGTGTACGATTTAGGGTTACATTCCGAAAAGCAAATGGGAGATGGACACATCTGAGGCAAAGCTAGGTGGGTATTTCCTTTTTCCTGTTTTTATATGTGATACCTGATGGTAATGGTCATAGATCTTTTCTGCTATAAGAGGAACAAATTTCCTAAAACTTCTACTTGAACAGAGATTTCTGGCCTACCTTATATCCTCCAATCTATTTTGTTAGCTTTTATATCTTGTGACAAAGTCATAAGTATTTTAAAAGAACTGCTTTCAATACTATTTAAAGTTTTTAGAGTCAACAGAAATATTTGATAATTTAGCAACAAAATATTGTCACTTATAAAATCTATTCTTTTATATTAATCAGAAATGTTGGTGCTGATGAGATTTCTTTTTTAAAGAATATTTAAGTGCAGTCCAAAGTTAAACCTGATTATGAATACTTTAGATAATAAAAATAATATAAAGTTTAAAATTAATTAAAAGGCATTTATTCTCCTTGTATAATAAATGAGAGTTTCTGAGTAGAGAGAAGCAGATATGTAATTCAGGTTTTTGAGGAGCCTGCTTTATAAAATTCAGTTTAAATTTTTCTTCAAATTGTTAATGCCAAATTCCAAGGTTAAACCAGTTTAAATGATTGTCTAAATCAGAATTTGAAGTTGCTTAATGTGAAGTTATCTGTCAAACAAAAAAGTCATACATACCCAATGGATTCCCTCTAGTATTTGTTGGTGAAAACTGCAAAATAGTTTTTCAGTTTTACTTCGTTTAAAGAGAACCATTTAACATGTTGATTAAGATGTATGAATAAAAATCTAAAACAATGTACTAAGGACTTTTTGAGATCAGCCTTACTGATATATGAGGTATGACTGTCAGTTTATGTTTCTTTTCCTGGTATTATACTCCAAAACTAAAGGAACCATCTAAGTATCTTAAATTGATACAGGAAGTTTGAGTCATTTAGCTGCTTCATTGCTTGGGACATGTGTTTCTGACATCAAAGGAGTGCATTTTACATGCAATTACGTAAGCTATGCCTTTAATTTGCCCCAACTACTTGTGTTAGCAGTTGGTATTGACCAGGTCCTGTGTTAAAAGACAGTTCCGCGAACTGTATTATTACATTACTGGTATAGGTGCTTTGTTGTCAAGTCTAAAAGATTTTTTTTAGTTTATGTTGCGTGAAAATTTTATGTGGTTTTTGACATATTCTTCTAGTCGTCTTCCCTCTGTGGGAAATCTTAATAATAACTAATTGTCATCTTCCAGAGACCCTTAAAGCACTTATGTGTTTAAATGCAATTAAATATGTAGGAAAATAAAAATTACAAAATACTTTAAAAATAATAATAATGCTTTAGTTCTGCTTATTTCGACGTTAGATTAACTCTCTGTGAAGTTCTGTACATTACAATGACCCATAATATGCAAAGATCTTTTCTCTCTTCTGGTTCTCTAAATATTGATTATCTTTTGGGGCAAAGAGAGATCATAAATAAAGGTAGTTAAGGGGGATGTAAAAGTGATAAATATTAGCTTAACGTGTAATCTTTAGAGGCCTCATGTAATACATGATCTGGGGTAATGCTGTTTTAAACTCAAACCAGTCCATCTTTTACTTTTCTGTTTTTAAAAGGAAAAGGGAATTTAGTTGTGATGATTATTCAAGAATGTATATTAATATTGGTATTTCTTGGAATTTCTGGAAAAAATTCTGGCCCGTCTACCATTTGCTTCTCAGAAAATACATTTTATACAAATTTTCAGTTTTAAAGACAGAATAGTAGATAATGAATTCCAGAAATGGATTTTTTTAAATAAACCATTTCAATGAAAGGCACTGAAGATCTGGTAATAAATCTAGGAAATAAATTTTAACATATTTGCAGTCGGGTTTTTATTTATTTTTTAACAAGAGTGACAGTAATGTTATATATAAGGACTTGTATCTTGCACCACTGTATTGAGAGCTAATCCTACCACAGAGGAAGGCAAAGAGTGTGCATTCTTGAAAGTGCTTACTACTTTGAGGTTGGTCCATTGACCCAACTGAGAAGATTCTTCTCTAAAACATGAGGATCTTGTGTCGGATCTTGTAGCCTATTTATGTTGCCTTCCTTATCATAACAAATTTAATATAATTTGATTACCAAGTACAATTTATTTTTCTGAGTACTTTACCAACATTCCCCAATTACTCTTGGAAAATGATTATACTGGGTGGAAATATATTATGTTTTAGCGGTGTCACGTGTTGAGTGAAAACAGTTGAATCTGAAACAGAGGAATTTTGATTCACAAATGAGTCTGCCAGTGAGAACATACTTACCTATAGTCTTTCAAGCAGCTGGTTAGATCTTATTGCAGATTCTTGATCTATGCTCATTAAGTATAGTACACAGTTCAGCCTCTGCCTGAATGTTAAATTGAAAGTGATGTGATTTTAGAACAGTTCACAACAGGCCTGAGCTACCTCTGGCATGGAGTTGTTGAAGGCTGCCTGTGGCCCACCTTCAGTCCCACGAGACTGGTTCTTCCCTGCTGGGACACAGGCATCCTAATGCAAGGGCAGGTTGTTACTTGCCACATCAGGTGCTGGGATTCAGCATTGAAGCTACTTAAACTCCAGTGACATGATTTTAGTTTCTCATACTGTGAAGCTAGAATATTTGAGACTGTTATCATCCTAATTTAGGTTTCTTCATATAAAGTACTTTTGCTTTTCTCATCTCAGTGTCATTTGTCTCTACTCATGAGTTGTATATTGGTTTTCTACGTGTCAGACAGATTCATCTCTTCAGAGTTGGAATATAATTATTATTTGTATAGGTGCGTAATCTTGTGTTTACTTTGAACAGATTTTCAGAAATACCATTTACATTTAGAAAATACATAGCTGTATCTAAGGAATTTTTCTGTTGTGCTATAATACATACTGTTTCAAATATGTGGTAAAATTCTGTGACCTGCCAAGTTGGATTTAAAACTTCATCTTCATCTTAAAACTTCATCTTTTGAAATCTCTGAAAATCATTAGTGTGCATGGATTGAACACCAGTCTTTCTGTAATTAACAACCCCAGATTTCTCTCCCCTCACCTTATGCCATCCATCTGTGTGTTTGGTTTCCAGTATGCCATGTGGAAGAGGTGTGAGCCTTTCTTCAGCCCAAGAAGGAAACTTTAAACATATTTGCACAATAAAATTTCAAATTAAACATTTCAACAAGGGTGCTCAGACTAGAAATACATGCTCTTCTGAAATTCCATGTTGCAACTGTAACTCCTGTCATATATACCCAGTGTATGAGGAGAAGTTCTTGCAGTTTTCACACTGCCCTTCTGTATTGCTGCCTGGCTGTGCTCTGTTGTTGGAAATGAAATATGAAATTTTTACTTTGAAGTATGTTAATGTCAAAGTTGATCGTATTAAGTTTGGAAATCCTTTGAGGTTTATTTAATAAGTGTGTTGGAGCTTCTTTCTCTTCTGGTAATACTGTACACTGTTGAACTGAGAACAGTTTTATTGTTTGTGGGACTTTGTTGGTTTTCTAATACCATAACCTGTGTCCCTGTGCAGTCAGGGGGTCACTTCTTTAAGATCATGTATAATATGGCCCGTCATATACACGTAGATAGAGCCATTTGGTACAGCATGTGATTCCAGAGATTAGACGACTGGATCTCTTGAATCCATACCTGTTAAAATTTTGCCAAAATGAGATGATTAAAATTTTTGTGAGTTTTATAAACTGTTGCAGTTTGCCTTACTGATTTTTCAATGATAATCACTTTTATGGGAAAGGGGCTTAGGAACAAAAAACTTTGCCACGAATGCAAAATCTTACTGGTTTTTAAAGCTTGTAACAGTTGTGTGTAAAACTTTTATATTTGAAACATAAACTCACCCTTTCTGCCACTGCTTTCACTGCACTTTTCATACCAAGTTCTCTCCAACATGGTGTCTAAAAGATTTTTATTATATACACTCTTTATGGAATTCAATGAAGTGTGGTTATGCTGTGTTTCTGAAGTTTTTAGGCTTTTCTTCATTGGCCTGCCTAGTACTAGTGTGTTTATATAACTTCAGATGATTCAGAAGTTTAGTGCTTCATTGTAGCAAAAAATGTATATAACTCATAATATCCTACATGTAGCGTTCAAAATCAATTATTAATAACCAATAAAAGACTCAACACATTTTCATTGCGTGTTCTTCTTTAAGACACCTAAACTCATATCTCATAATTTCTGAATCTGCAATCCCTATTCATTAATTGATTATAGTTTTTGAGTTGTTGGAAAGCCTAGCCCTCTCAGATTCAGGGTTCAGAAAGAATTATCAGGTCTGGTAAAATTATCTGACTAGCCCTTAGCCTCAGAATGGTCAGCTTCATAGTATGAGCAAAGAAAGTGGTGATCTCATATAGTCAGCTTATTCATGAACATTAATTCATGGTGAATGCACTCACAGCAAAAAAAAAACAAAAAAAAACAAAAAAAAAAACTGTTCATCTAAAACCTTAAACGTTAGCTTGGCTCATTAAGTTCTTGGTACTACCTGCTTTTCATATGACACAGTATCAAACATGACTGCAGATGAAATGGGTGGTGTTAATATTGTGTTAAAGAAAAAAAGAATGGAAGACACTGTCTGGAAAAGCCCAACTTTGCATTTGCCATCAGAACATGAGAGCTATGGTGGGTGGGAGGACAAGGAGACCAGGAGTCAAGTGCCTTTTCTTGCCTTGCCCATATTTGCTCTTAAACCAACATCATAAACATAATGGCTACCAGAGTGAATACCAAACAATGGAAATTCTGGCACAGAACTTGATATTATCTCAGCCAAGAAGATAGTTTGGATCTGCAAGTGATGCTGCACTCAAAATTGTGGATATGCCCTCTGAAAGTGTTCCAGCCTTCTTTTCCCCTGTGTGTGTGTCCTGTGCAAACTCACACTCTTCCTTAATGCTACGGCTCTGTGTTTGTCCCTCAGACAAGTTGGATGGCTTGAGGACTGGTACTAAAAGGAAACGTGACTGGGAGGCCATTGCCAGCAGAATGGAGGATTATCTTCAGCTCCCCGATGATTATGATACTCGTGCTTCTGAGCCTGGGAAGAAGAGGGTAAGAGACTTTGTCAATAACTGCCAACAAATGAAGGGCCCATTTAGGCATCTGGTTTTAGGAAGTTACAGGCAGATAATCACATGAATGCTATTTTTAAAATGATTTAGTTTACGCTATGTCATGTTACACTTCCCAAAAAGGAGTCATACCTTATAAATTATCTCATCAAAATGTACAAGTAACTTGAAAAATTGGAGAACAGAACCTCACATGGCTAGTGCGTTAACCTTAAAGGCATTGGGAGTGGCCAGTCACTTGTGCCATTTTGTCATGGGGCAAAAGAAGCCAAGTACAGAGTAGGGTATTGAAGAGAACCTGTGGAACTTCTTAATGGATGGAGTGTGGAGGGTCCAAAGGTAGATAGAATCAAGGGTGACCCCTTGGTACTCTGGCCATGAGCACTGCATATATGTGGTGCCATTTAGTGAGAGAGAGAAAACTGAGGGAGTCATAAGTCATGATTTTTGGAACTGAGAGAAATAATTTAAGTTCTGTGAGAGAAATTCTAATTTTTCTTCTAATTAAGTTAGAAGTGTAAGTGAAAATGTCAAAATGACTGTTGGATTTATTAGTACAAAATTCACCAGAGAGATCAGACTGAACTAACAAATTTCAGGAAATGGTATTTAGAAGCATGGGACTGAATGATCTTGCCCAAGGAAAAAGTATAAATGGAAAAGGCAATAGGACGCCAGACTCCAAAATTTAGTTCAGATAGAGCTAAGTGTTTCAAGAAGAAAAGAGTGTAGTCAGTTTTTAAATGATGCGGAAAAGACAAGTAAGTTTGGAACAGATAAATGACTGCTAGATGTGGCAACATGGAGGTCACTGATGATTGTAGTTTGTCATCAGTCTACAGTGATGAGGGGGCAGAAACCAGTTTGGAGCAGATTAAAGAATGAATAAGAAATGATGAAGTACAGTACAGCATATGTAGGCAACTTTTTGAAGTTTTGCTATGAAAGGGAATAGAGAAGTGAAGCTAGGGCATTAGATAGGTCTTTACATAAATGTTGAATTCAGTAAAAGTGATAGATGTGTATATCCTTTAAAACAAAATAACAAAGCAAAGGGATCATATATACTGTTCTGTACAAGTCTTTTTCAGCTATTCCATCTTGATCTTTCTATATAAGCATATACAGACCTACCATTCTTTTTAAAGGGCTCCTTAGTGTGCCATTGTTTGGTTGTACAATCAGTTATTTAACTAGTCCCTTTGTATTAGTCCATTTGCGTAGCTATAAAGGAATATGGGAGATTGGGTAATTCATAAAGAAAAAAGGTTTATTTTGGCTCATTGTTCTGCAGGCTGTTCAGGAAGCTTGGTGCTAGCATCAGCTCCTGGTGAGGCCTCAGGAAGTCTTCAATTATGATGGAAGACAAAGGAGGAGCCAGCGTGGCAAGAGAGGAACCAAGGGGAGGGGGTCCCAACTCTTTTTAACAACCAGATCTCATATGAACTCAGAGTGAGGACTTGCTCATTACCGTTAGGAGGGCACCAAGACGTTCATGAGGGATCCTCCTCCATGACCCAAACACCTTCAATATTGGGGATTACAATTCAACATGAGATTTGAAGGGGACAAACATCCAAACCGTAATACGAGATTTGAAGGGGACAGATGTCCAAACCGTAATATCTTTATTGATGGATGCTTACAGTGTTTCCATTTATTGCCAGTACAGACGTGAAGGTTGTGGTGTGTATGTCTCTCTTTAAATACCTACATGCAAGTAATTGCCTGTTTTTCTACACTTCGACCAGCAGTGCTGTTATCAAACTCTTTAACTTTTGATAATCTGATAGGTGAAAAAAAATAGTATCTCATTTTTCATTTATTTACTTAAGAATGAGGTTGTGCATCATTTACCTCTATGCATCATTTCTTTGTATTTGTTTCTTAATGAATTTTCTCAGTGCCTTAGTGTACTTTGTAATGGGCACTATTACAAAGAATCCAGGTTTCAAAACTTTTTAAAATACTGCAGATACTCCAAAGCCTGCCCTTGTTTGTGTAACTTCAAGGGATGGCGAAGGGAGAGCCCACTGCCATTTGCACCCAGCCTCACCAAAGAACTACTTGTAATGATACCTCTTACTCAAGTTTTAAGACTGGAGCCAACAGAGGCAGAAATGGCCCTTTCTTGCAAATAATAAAGTATAGTTCTGGTAACAATTAGTAATCTAAAATGAGAAATATTTTATCTGTTTTTACTCAGGTAACTATCACTGTCTTCACTAAGGAGTATGTAATGCCATGCAGTTTATTTTGTTAGGTTAGGTGACCAAAGAGAACTGAATGGTGCACATTCTAGTTCTTTAAAGTTACTCCTCTTTAACTCTCCTCCCCTGCCTTATACTTTGACTTCAGATAGTTTTTAACTCTTGAACTACTCACCAAAATCAACATTAGAGCACAAGGAGATCCTACAGGTAGTAAAGAATACAGAATGCTGTACATTACTCATTCCTTCTCTGGGCTTTCTTTGTTTCTGTGATCCAGCTTTTTACAGATACCAGGTGGGTTCTTGGGATTAACTTCCTCTATAACGAAAAGGTGGTTCTGTAGAGTGGGTTATATTAGAATTTTGCCTAAATGGCTAGACTTTAAAATATAATTTACTTTTAAAATATTTGCTTGCTTGGGTATAAAATGGTAGCTTACTTGGACTTTAATTTGTATTTCTTTGATGACTATGAAAGGCGAACATTTCCCTTGTTTGTTTGCTGAGTTTGTGTATTTTAGAAATATTTATAGTGACAGTGGATGAAATATAAGGACCTCAAACCTTTGAGTGCTAGTCGAGATTTTTCTGTATTATAACAGTTTTATTTTTACAGGAAAAAACAACAGCAAAAATGTTGTAAGTCGCAAAAGTACCTCTAGGAAAATTAAAAGGGACACTGACATTTAAGAAGCCATTTCAAGCTGAAAGTCATTATTCTGCTTCTTATATTTTTAGTGGTTCGGTAATCATTTATTCATTCCATATGTTGAATGTCTTTGTATGAAGTCTATGAATGAGTCCTCTTAAGGAGCTGACATCCAGTGGAGGAATTCAACATGTAAATAAATAATTTTACTATAGCATCAGTATAAATTAGAGATATTAACAAAATACAGTAGTTTCCAAAATATTTTAATTCCAACTTCATTTGTTGTTGGTTTTTTTTGGTTTTTTTTTTTTTGAGACGGGGTCTCACTCTGTTGCCAGGCTGGAGTGCAGTGGCGTGATTTTGGCTCACTGCAACCTCTGCCTCCTAGTTCAAGCCATTCTCATGCCTCAGCCTCCTGAGTAGCTGGGATTACAGGTGCCCACCACCACACCTGGCTAATTTTGTTTGTATTTTTAGTAGAGATGGGGTTTCGCCATGTTGGCCGGGCTGGTCTCAAACTCCTGACCTCAGGTGATCTGTCTGCCTCAGCCTCCCAAAGTGCTGGGATTACAGGCGTGAGCCACTGTGTCTGGCCGAATTCCAATGTTAAAATCTTGGGCATTTATTCGCAAACATACTACTGATTTCAAAAACAACTACACACTTTTTCTTCTAATGCTACCATGTAAGGGGCAAACTGTGGCCACTGAACAAAGAAAAAGTAACTAGCCCACAGCAAATTTAAATCCATTCCCATGGCATCCTCAGCACAGTAGTGTGTTTTCACATAAACGCCCAAAACTTAGTTCGTAATGATCTTTCGCTAAAATGTATATCCTTGATCCTAGGTGGCGCTAAGAGAGTATATATGAATTTTATTTATTTATTTATTTATTTTTGAGGTAGGGTCTCTCTGTCACCCAAGCTGGAGTACAGTGGTGTGATCTCGGCTCACTGTCACTTCCGCCTCCCAGGCTCAAGCAATTCTCCCACCTCATCCTTGTTAGTAGCTAGGACTTCAGACACCCACCACACCACCATGCCCAGCTAATTTTTGTATTTTTAGTAGAGACACGGTTTTGCCATGTTACCCATGCTGGTCTCGAACACCTGGGCTGAAGGGATCTGCCGGCCTCGGCCTCCCAAAGTGCTGGAATTACAGGTGTAAGCCACTGTGCCTGGCTGTATGTATGAATTAATCAAAATAAGTACTTCAGCATTGATGGGCAGAATGCCCAAAGATTTTTCTATATGGAAGCCCACATTATTTATTAGGCTTCTTACTAAGGCCCATGAAAGACATTGAGCCATAGGTTTTCTATATACTAAAAACCTACTTTCTGGAAAGTCAGGTGTTATCAGTTTCTTCCCACTGCTATTACTGTGACTCCTCCTTTTGACCAGGTGAGACTGTTAGAAGCCTAGTTATTTCATTGCCAGTCATGCAAATAGTAATTAGTGTACATTAGAGCAATAATGCATTTCCAGGTCCAGTGTGAAGAGCATGGTGTTTCCATGCTCTGGTTCCCTCTCCTTGTCACAGATAATAAATCACAAGCCATGTTTAAAATACATTATCTGTGGACTTTGGTACCATGTAGTGCAAGCAACAGATTCATAGTTTCTTTTTAAGAATCTGAACTTTTACAGAGTATGTATATCTCCATATACTTTTAAAAACATATTAACATAATATGTGGCTGGGCATGGTGGCTCATGCTTATAATCATAGCACTTTGGGAGGCCAAGGCAGGAGGATTGCTTGAGCCCAGCAGTTTGAGACCAGCCTGAGCAACATAGTGAGACTCTGACTCTTAAAAATAAATAAATAAATAAATTACAAAAATTTAAAAAAATCATATGTAAGAATATATATATTTTAAAAATCAGAATACCAATAGGAAATATCCCTGATCCATGTATTTGTAGTTGTAATCTTGCCATGGATATCAGCTGAGTCTGTTTCTTGGTCTCTCTATCTCATGAATGAAAGTAGTAATACCAGCTTACTGTTTTCCCTAAGATTAAATTTCAAGAAATATTTCTGTGTAGAGATAAAATTCAGTTACTGATCTAGGGTGTTGATACTCTGTTAGGGAGGACAGATCTGTAAGTGGATAATTACAGTACAGTGTGGAAGTTCAAAAGCAGACATATCAAAATCCAGAAGTTAACTGTGGGAAGCAGTGATTATTTGATTGGCAAAGGAAAAAGGGGTAAGTCAGGGAGGGATGACTGGACTCATGCCAAGTGGATAAGGTTAGGGAAAAGACATTTCAGGAAGAATGACTAGTACTTATATGCAGAGTTACAGAGACAAGAAATGGTGCAATGCACTCTGAGTGCTAGAAGGAAGTTTATATTGTTTGTATAAAATGCCATAGGCACTGGCCAGAGATGTTGCAGGAAAGTAGTTGGGGCCAGATCAAGAGGGACCTGAGTTCTTGGACTTTACCTGGTAGGTAGGGAAAGGAGTTAAAGCAAATGAGTCACAACTGTGTGTTTTAGGAAGCTCACTCTGGCAGCATGAATCTGGAGGGGATGAGTACAGACAGGAAGACTAGGTAGAGATTAGTGCTTTGCTTTCAGGTGAAAAAAAAAATGAGGTCAGTGAATTATTAAATAAAAAGGAATGGCAGAGGAGAAAGAGAGGACAGGATTGAGCTGAACTGTTCAGGAGCTGGAATGGTTAGGACTTGGATTGGCCAGAGTGTTTTCTCTCTGTGACTTAAAATATATGACTTTTCCCAATTTTCCTGGGTTAGTTTTTAATTTTTTAAGCTTGTGGCTTCAGATGAGTCATTCTACCCCTTAGACTGTCCAGAGAGGGAGGAGGCTCTTTGCATATTTATTTTTCCTAAAGCTCAGCCTAATGCTGTGTTCTTTTTAGGTCAGATGGGCAGACCTGGAAGAGAAGAAGGATGCAGATAGGAAAAGGGCCATAGGTTTTGTGGTCGGACAGACTGATTGGGAGAAGATCACAGATGAAAGTGGTCACCTGGCTGAAAAAGCCCTCAATCGAACCAAATATATATGAGACTTAGTTTTTGAACGGAGTCATTATTCCTCTAAGGTAAGAGTACACAGTCATATAAATAGCCTACTGTGTGGTTGCTTCAAAGGGTTTGAGATAAAGAAGACAGCATGCTTTGCTAAAAATGCTCTCTTCTTGTGTTATTTTATAGTTCTGAAAGAGTAAGTATGTGCTAGTTGTTAACATTTACAATATTATTAGAAAAGGAAGCCATTTTCTACAACCTGGCTCACTTATAAAAATAAAAACCTTGAGAAAAACTTGAATTCGATAGATTTGGGAAGGAGTGAAGTGATGTTATATTAAGGGTTACTGAACCTTCTACCTGTTCTTTCCAGGTGTGACAGCCTTTTCTTTTCTTTCCAGGTGGTTCGCTTTGAGGTGATCTGAAGCCAAGGCCTCACGGAGCTTCTTTGTGTGTCACCTTGCTTCCACGTTTCAGTTATTGTTTTGTTTCTACTGCTTTAGTTTTTTTAAAGTTCTCCAGTGTCCCCAAGAGGTATTAGAATCTTGCTGTGCCCAAGCAAGACGTTAATTTTTCTTTTAACTGTTTTGGGGAGGGAGGGAGTGATAGCTTAACTGCTGAAGCCAGGTGGGGGTCCGCTGGAGGATTCCAACAGAGAATATTTCCTCCACTGTACATTGTCACAGACTATCTCTATCATCATTGCTTTGTGGCTGTTTCTGTTTTTTACTGTATGTAACTGGTAGCTGATTGTACTAGGATTAAAAACAATAAACTTTCATGATAAAGCCGATGAGATTCATGGGCTATACAGCATGGGCCCTTTTCTCTTGTTTTCTTAATTTTATTTTTATTGCTTTTTAAATATGGTATGTCCTAATTAAATGCTAGCTGAACATCCCAAAACCTCTTTTTAATTGAATATTATGTGGCTCAATGATTCCGTAGCACATGTTGTAAAACACAGGGTTCAAATGATGTTCAAAACACTCATCTTTGTTTTATAGCTGATTTATTTCTCTATCTTTGTGTCTTGAAGACTGATGAACCTTAAGTTCAAATATTCATCAGTTCCCTGGAGCATATCCATTCTGTAACATGATGCTTTATTTAAAAATTTTTTTTTATCCTCTCTATTCTTCCCTCTCTTCTTTCCTTTCTTCCTTTTTTCACTTTCTCCCTTTATACTCTGTTAGGTTTTTATTTTTTCCTGATCTGGCTTTGACTCCTGGTAGACAGAACTGATGTATTCCATGGAACTCAAGCTTGTTGCCTTACCTTGAACTTGAATTGTAGATTTTTAAATGAAGATTGCAGGGAAAGAGTAATAAAGACGCAGAGCACTCTGGCATGTAACCTTTAAGCCTGTCAGGTTTTCAGGTTCTTGCCAGATTGTTCACTACTGGAAAGCATGGCCTTCTGCACAGAATTTCCTCTCTTGTGGTTAATACCAGGTGGAACCCAGAAACATACAGAGATAAAACCCAAATATAATTCTCTTTAAACATCCTGCAAAGAAAAAAGTCATCTTTTAGCGTGAAAGAAGATGAGCCTTCTTCCTCAAGCATCATTTCCATTTTGTAATCCAACTCAGCAATTTGTAAATGTGTTCACTGAATACTTCAATATTTTGAAATATTCTCTTTCAGGCCACAGATGAAAATCCTTTAGTTTTATGACCTACATTAAAGACTGTATGAATAGAGCTAATACTTAGTAGCATTTGAACAGTATCTCTTTGGGTTCAACAAATTGATATTATAGTACTGAATACCCCAGTTTAATGGAAATTCTAACAACTTTCTGTACTTTTATCTTCCCTGAAAATCTGAATTTTTAAGCAAAAGAGACTTTAAGTTCATTAAAAGTCAATATTGAATGTATAAATTGCTACATTAAATAACTTCCGCTGTTTGCAGTATTTAATAAGCTATTTTGATTGCTTATTGGCCTACAATATATTTCTGTGTACTGACCTTTCTCAACCGCCTTTTTTATGTTGAGTGAAGATATGTCGCAAAATAGCCAAATAGAATTATTATTTGTACAGAGACTCATTTACTACTTTCTAAAGCCACCCAATGCCTATTCTCATCAAAAACAAAACTTCTAGAATGTGTTCTCTAGTTCAGACGAAATGGAGGCCAATATGTTCTTCTGTAGGATGCTTTATTTCAGTTGTCCTTAACCTTGTGACGTTCTAACTGACAGTAGTCAGAATGCCAGTGAAATGAGTGGTGATTACCTGTGAATCACTTAGAATCATGGGTAATTTTGCGTGTATGTGTTTTCACCTTACAGCCATGGCTTTATGTCTGTTCTGTTATACCAGGGCAGGTTGGGGAGCTGCGGAAGAGTTAACAGAGTCAGAAAGGACCTCTGCCAGTTTTCAGAAGATATCGATTACATGACCTTAGAGAATGAACATAGAGTGCTCCTACTTTAGAAATTGGGTATAACAACCTTCATGCAAGGGGATTAATGAAAAAAGATTTGGCACCAAAAAGAGTAATGGAGACAGCCAGTTGATAATTGATTTTGCTAGTCCAATGTGGGGCTTAACAAAATTCTTGCACTTACATTACTACTAGAAGCAGAATACAATAGGAAGTCCAAGGTACCTTGAAGAAGAAATTTGCTGTGGGTAGAAACTGCCTTGATAATACAAATATTTTAAGTTTGTTAAGAGGTGCCCTGGAAATGCAGAGGACCAATCTTGGATTCCATTATTTGCTAGCATTTAATTTTAATTTTATTAACATTGTTTTTCTTCTCTTAGTTGCTGATTTTAGTCATATGAGTTTTATTTTAAATCTTTTGTGGTGTCATGTTACTTAAAATAATCTTATGTTCGGGAAGGTTTCTGATACCTTGGTGGGTATTTCAGCTTTTTTCTTTTTTTTTTTTTTTGGTCAGCTCTGTAAAGATGATTTCAGACATTTTAAACTAAAAGTGAAATCTCTTGCTTAAGTGATCCACCTTTACTTGTAAACTTCCTGTGTGAGGAATTCAGTAGATGAGACCCAGAAATTTTTCTGTTTGAGAATATTTAGTGTTAAGTGCTGTATTTGAGATATTCAGGGACTGATTACAGAAATCAGAAGCCATTAATAATAATACACAAGTAGTCTATTGACAGCTGATTCATACAATTTTCTAGAAGTTTGAGTTTGATTCAGATATCAGTGTTCAATCCAGAAGTTTATTGACAAAGATAAAATCTTAAATTTTCTGGTTGGATGTATTTTCCTTGTGAAAGAGTTTTATCATTGAGCAAACCAAAGTAGGTGCCATCTCATCTAGAGATCAACTATTAAATTTTTTATTGGATTGACTAAGGTTCTCAACTTCGGCTTTCTTATTTTGGAGCCCCCTCAGTTTTTGTGTTAAGTATTGTATCCTGCTAACTGCAAGTTGCAGATATTTTGATAATAGGTGTCTAGAACCTGGCTTAATTACTAGGATTGTAAAAGCAACAGATTCTCAGCTGAGGTAAGTTTTACTAAGCTATAGAAGGAAAATGATTTCTCATTTTTAGTATTGACAGACCCTAGTACAAGTTCAGGTTCTTCCCTTAGAAGCTGTATGACCTTAAGCAACTTTTTTTTTTTTTTTTTTTTTGGAGACAAGGTCTCACTCTGTTACTCAGGCTGGAGTGCAGTGAAGCTAGATACAGCTCACTGCAGCTTCAACTTCCCGGGCTCAGGTGATTCTCCCATCTCAGCCTCCCAGGTAGCTGGGACTAGAAGTGTGCACCACCACACCCAGCCTTTTTTTTTTTTTTTTTTTTTAAAGACACGGGTTTTTACCATGTTTCCCAGGCTGGTCTGGAACTCCTGGGCGCAAGTGATTGCCCACCTCAGCCTCCCAAAGTGCTGGGATTTTAAGTGTGAGCCACCATGCCCGGATGAAATATTTAACCTATCTGAGCTTCAGTTTCCTGCCTATAAGATGAAAATAACACAACACACCTATTAAACATTGAGATAATGTATGTAAGCTACTTGGCACAGTACTGAGCACATAGTAAAAGCTCAAAAATCAGTAGTCATCATCATCGTTACTTTTTGATTTGTTCTCACATGTTCTTTTTGAAATTCAGAATATCCAGCTGGCTTGAAGATAGTTGTCATGTTTTATAGTCAGCTATCATAAACTGAGCTATGTCATATGTAATAGTACAGTGTGTTGAAAGAGTAATTACTCAGAAGCATTTTCAGGTAACCAGTGACACTGATTTTCAGAACTAGTATGGAGGCTTGAGAGGCTTGGGTGCAAAAGGTAATTTAGTACTTACAGGGGGTTGAGTAGTAACAGAAAGTAGTTGCCAGACCACAGGTATGAACAAAGGTGAGGGCACAGAATCGTTGATTTGCCTTGATTTTTACATATTCAAGAAGAAAGTAATTTTGTGAATAAAGGTATAAAATTCAGGAGGTTCAGGCGTCCCATCCATGTCAACCCTCAGCCTCCCATGACTCCATCTGTAGAGGCAACCAGTGTTAATTGAGAAAAATTGTGTGGATAAGCATTAAGTATTAATGTTTTTACCTGGTTTTTGTACACACACTACCTTATTTTTCCTTTACCAGTATGTTTTAGAGTTCATTCAGATCATACATAAAATATTCCCATTTTCTCTCCCCTCCCCATCTCCCTCTTTAGTTTTCCAAAGGTACCTTCATAATATAAAGAGGTTTACTGAAAATTTTCAGAAATTGTTTCAACTGCATCTCTGTTCTTTTCATAGCATGGAATATATGGTATGGGTATATTTGTATACAATTCTTTCATATATGTAGGTTGGTGTAACCACCCTCTACAGACTTTCTCCTATTCCCCCAACCCCACCATCTCTAACCCTTGGCAGCCACTAATCTGTTCTCCATTTTTATAATCTTGTCATTTAAAGAATGTTATAAATATGAAGTCATATAGTATGTAACCTTTTGGGATTGGCATTTTGGTTTTTTTCACTCAGCGTAATGTTCTTGAGATTCATTTAAGTTGTTATGTGTGTCAATAGCTTATTCCTTTTTATTACTGAGTAACTTTCCAGCTCATTCTCTTTTGCAGCTGCAGAATATTTTATGTCTTTACTATCATTTAACTTACAAGGTCTCTATTAATGGGTATTCATGCTTTCGTTTGCTGTTATAAATTATGAATTTCATATATACTCAATCGTTCTGCGACTTCCTGTACTTGCCTGATTTCTAGCAATGAAGGAAAATACCAATGGCATCATTTCATAGACATACTCAAAGAATGACAAGCGCTTAAGGACCAGCACAGCACAATGGTGAACTACTATCAAGACAGTATGACAGTAATGAGATGAAGACGACACATCTTGTTTCCTGGAAAATCCTGCATGATAGGAGTCTGACAAAGCAAAGAACCATGATGTGTCTTAGAGAACCAGAATGGCCAGAGACTCTGCTGATCCCCTGGTCCACACATGACTGAGAGTTAATACCTTAGGTCACTGTTCTCAGAACCTGGATATTTATATGCACGTGCACCTCAGTGACTGATCAGATCTCAGTTTTCAGGTCCGTTGCTTTCACGTTTGAAATAATAAAGGAGCATCCTTACAGGGCTGAGCTTCTGCATTCATCAACAGCCCTTTGCCTGCGAGCAGTGCCTTGCATTTGTGATCTACAAAGAGCCTGTGGACTTAATTGTTTATAGGGAAAGGCTTGACTTTGTGTCTTCTACTTAAGAAGCTTGAACTTTTTACCAAATACTCATACTCCTTTTCCTGAAAATACTGATCTAGGCTGCAGATCCATCTCTTACCATATTTGAAAAATTGAAATAATATCTTCTGCCATAACTTGAAATTCCACTCTCAAATCTGTTATTTCTGACAGTGAGTTTGTATTTCTCAAGTAGATATGTCTGATGCTTATTTCTTTTACAGCATCTGGCTCAGTGCATGGCTCATACAGCTGTAGAGTGAGTAAATACAGGGAATGTTTCCTATGTGTATGGCAAGGGTCACAGACTCAGGCAGGTAACAAATGAGCAAGGCAGAGGGTGGAGACTGATAAACTAGACAACTAGATAGGTCAGGTCAGTTGGGGGCAGCACCTGCTCAGCCATAGCAGATTGTGGCCATGTGGGGGTGTAGGTCTCATATTGCCACATTCCCTGGGTTTTCAAGAAAACGTGAAAAATCTGCATTTTTATGTGAGATCTTCCAGTGTTTCAGCATGAGGTTCTTTTTGTTTGTGAGTGCTTTAGCCCGCACAGTCTGCCTGCCACATCTGACTTGTGGGCTGCCAGCTTGAAACTTTTGATATTTAGAGAAGTGGTTAGACCTTAGAGTTTGTTCTGGTGAGATCCTTCTTGTTTTACAGATGAGGTTTCTGAGACTGAAAGAAGGGAAGTGACTTACTCAAAGTCTCACCGTTACTCAGTGGCAAAACAAGACTAGAATTTGGGTTTCCTGGTCCATAACCTGGTACTTTCTTTTTTCTTAACCACAATACCTCCTTTATGAAGACCTTCATAAATTCTAGGATAGTGAGTTCTCCTTTATTGTGTGTGTCGTGTGCAAGTGCCCATGTGTGTATTTACTAAACTCTGTGGACCTGGAAATACATTCTGATATGACTATCAGGAACGATGTGATTACTTCTGAACCAACTTCCTTAAACTCTTGTAAGTATAAGGTAGCTATATACCTAGGATCCCTCTGAAACGCTTACTGCTTAGTTGGGTAATTCTCATGAATAATAGAAGCTTGAAAATTAACAAAGAATATTGAATTCAATGATTGTATAAGAGCAGTGGAGTTTTCTCCACAAAGTAGAGAAAATTGTGTATTGTTATGCAAATAGCTTACAGAAGTATTAATTATTTTGTTTAATTTGTAATTTCTTATGTAACTAGTCCATTTGCTTTCACTCCAGTGATGAGCATCTTACTTGCTTCACTTGGTAGTGCCCCATTCCTCATCTTTTTAAGAACAAATTCATCAACTTGGCGTTAAAGTCTATCAGTAACATGATCCCAGTTACTTCTCCAGCTTCCTTTTGCCCTGTCCTTACTTCATGTGCACTACACTGCAGCTACACTGTGTGACTTATTCCCCAGGGTTTCTGTTGTTTCTGCCTTGCTTTTCTCATCCTTTAGATATTATCATTATGAGCTGGGCATGGTGGCTCACACTTGTAATCCTAGCGCTTTGAGAGGCTGAGGCAGGCAGATTGCTTGAGCCCAGGAATTTGAGACCAGCCTGGGCAACAAAAATCTCAGCTGCAGTGAGCTGATACTGCTCTCCAGCCTGGGTGACAGGGTGAGACCTCATCTCAAAAAAAAAAAAGCCAAACATGGTGACTCATGCTTATAATCACAGCACTTTGGGAGGCCGAGGTAGGTGGATCACTTGAGGTCAGAGTTTGAGACCAGCCTGAACAACATGGTGAAACCCCATCTCTACTAAAGCTATAAAAATTTTCAGCTACTTGGGAGGCCGAGCCAGGAGAATCACTTGAACCCAGGAGGCAGTGACCCAAGATTGTGCCACTGCACTCCAACCTGGGTGACAGAGCAAGACTCCATATCAAAAAAAAGATTGGTGTTGGGGAAAACTATCCCAAGGCCCAGCTCTCATGGTACTGCCTCCCTGAATCTGTTCCTCATCTTGTTCCCTCCCAGCTCTCAGGCGTTGTTTGTGCGTGTCCTACCGTCTTCTCTTAATTTGCCTTTCTAGTAGAGTAACATATGTATCTTTCTCCCCAATCCCTACCCACTTACATGCAAGCTCCTAGAAGGTGAGAACTATGTTTTACTCATCTTCCATCCTTGTAACACATAATATGCAGTATCTGTTACATATAGTTGTTACTCAAGAAGTATATTTAGAGTTGATGACCTGGTGAATTTTAAGTATAAAATTAATGTAGGTTCATATATGTATAATTTATAAAACCAATTCTTGTGTTTGCTTTTTCCCTACCTCTGTATCTTCCAGCTGGTGGCATATCCATATTTAAGGCATAGCAAATTCAAATGCCTTCAAAAGACAGGAAGATACTGTAAATGAGAGAATTGGCCAGTAATTTCATAATATATTTAGTTGTATTCTTTCAACAGAAATATAGTTTGTTTGCAGATTAGACATGTAGAAATAGTCTTCAGTCTTATGGAAAAATACTCTTTCTCATTCTCAGAACTTCTGGCACTCTCAGTTTTCCTGCCTTTGGTAGAGACGTAAGTACAGTATTATTTTTTCTTTACTGTGAGAAAAACAACAGCAGAAGCAGAATAAAACAGGGTACTTGACCCTCTCAGCCTCAGGGTTCAGGAAGCAGTAGGGTATGGTGGAGGCTGGGATGGTGCAGAGTGCTTGTCCTGTCTCAGTGGACAGTTCTCCAGCCAGTGGTTGGAATGAAGAAAGGTAGACCCAGTGTTACTAGATGAAGATGAAGTGGAAGTCTGGATTTTTATGTGAAATAGTCACAGTAGAAACATCACATCTGGAAGCCACATGTTACCAATAGGCTGTCATTTTGGGACTTTTCTGACATTAAAGGATGATGACAAGTCTGAAAGACAGTTATGGCAAAGAAGATATTTATAGGAAAGGAAACATCAGGTTGTATTACATATAAATATTTTGAGCAGCACCTTTTTACTGGTATTTTGGAAAAGCGTTTCTGTCTTCATTGAGCCAAGTGGCAATACATATGTAATATACTGATGCTGAATTTGCAGTGGGTTGATTTTTGTGCATTGCTGGCTTTCACATGGAAGCATGAATATTGTCTCCCTGCTACCCCTTTTGAGTGACATCCTTCCAGTGCTTCCGTTTCTCAAGTTGCAGGTAAGCACCTTGGGTGTATACAGTTAAATAGTGGGCACATACCTATCCCAGGAAAAGAAGACAGTGAGAATTCCCTTTGGTTAAGTGGAACAGCTGAATGGCCATACCTGGATGCAAATTTGATCAGAATTTTCTGCTCTAAACCCTCCACTGCTTTCTACTATTTCCACTGAGGAAAGAGGATGTGTGTCACTAAAGCTTTGTTGGCACCTGTCACAGTTAAGGTGGGTATAATTATGTTTAATTTCTTAAAAGTGTTTCTGGGCATCATCTTTTTCGGATTCATTTATTCTAGCCAGAAGATGTGAATTCATTTTCATTATTAAAAAATGAAATATTACAGATAAAGCTCAACACTCCCCTCTTTCCTGTAAGCACAAATACCTTGAATCTTAGAGGTAATTACTGTTATCATTTTGGAGTGTGGCTTTTTCAGACCTTTTTGTGTGTATTGTATACATATGTACTTGCCTATAAAAATATAGTTTTACTGTTTTTTACATGACTGATATTCTTTACATACTGTTCTGCAGACCCACTGTGTCTTGGATACACACACATATGCAGGTGTGTGTGTGTATATATATATGTAAATATATATATAGGTAAATATATATACATGCGTACATGTTTGTATATATTCCATGATATGTGTATAATGGATTACTTTTTCCTTTGTGAGTTTTTCACTGTCGTACCAGTGTTGCATTGAACATCCTTATAAATGCCTTTTTCAGGCTTATTTTCAAAATTTCCCTAGGGAAAATACAGAAGAATGGAATTACTGGGCTACAGAGAAACCGTTTCTCCTTTTATGTTCTCCTAATAATTATCTACATGTGTCTTTTAGAAACAGTCTTAATTTAACATTGGGGGTTTCAAAAAAATTTGTTTTCTCGTTATTTTAAAATTCCAGCTTTATATGCTGCCCTCATTTGAATTCTGCCTTTTGAATCTAGATTTGGAATTGATATGGATAAACGAAATAGGTTCTAAGCAGTAGCGATAGTTCATAACCAATACGCTTTTGGAATAGATGCTCTTTCAGTCTTGGGGAAGGTAAAATGTCAATTGAGAAAATAATCTTTAATCATGAAGTTCTTTTTTCCAAGTCATCATCTGCTCCCTTTGGAATTATGACAACTTGGATCCAGAGGTGCTATGAAAATATTTTGTTACATCATACTTCTTCTTTTCATACAAGTTTGAATGATCCTGGAAAATACAGTTTTTGGCTCTGTGCCCCTTTCAAAAAAAAAAAAATGAAATCTGGAACACCCACTTTTCTTAATAGGATGTAGTTTGTTTGGGTATTAAAGCTTTGATTAAAAAGGACATACTTTGAGGATTTTCTGTTTCTCACCTGAGCCTTCTGTTTTCACTAGATATGAAACTGAGTGCATTGACAGGGCCTCTACTAGACCTGAAAGGCAGCATTCCCAGTGTTGATTTTCAGGGCCAGAGGGAAGGCTGGCATCAACTCCTGGATTGATAAGGTTCTGGTGGAATAATTGTGTAGATTCCAAAAGACTCGAATAGATGATAACTCCTTTCTCTATGTATGCATTTTTGGAAGAATGATGAAATATGAAAAGTGTGAAGAGTTGTGCACTCATGTGGTGGTTTTGACCTGGGGAGATTTTAAAACTCCCAAAGCTCAGGCTACACATCATAGCAATTAAATCAGAATCTAGGAGTGGGACCCAGGCCTTGGTAATTTTTTAAAAGGCCACCACGTCATCCTAATATGCAGCCAACTTTGAGAACTGGTGGGGTAAAGGGGAATTTAAATTTTATTTCATCTCTAGCTGATGATGGGTTCATTAAGCAAAATTTTTGAAGGCCCTGGTCTGTTGGTTAACTTTGCAGGTGTGAAAGATATAGTTGTTGGAAGGATACTTGTTAATAAAACTCTTTAAATGTGCAAAAGAAAATCCACCTAGCCTGAAAGAGTTAATGCAGCTTCCAAAGGTGCTTGATAGCCAAGGGAACAGCTTAGGCATAGGGACAGTTTGGCTTCTTGGGAGCTCATAAAGCCAAGATTTAAAATGCCTTTTAATCTAAAACATATGTTTGCCCGTGGGCCTGAAAACAAGCCTAGGCGTTTTCTGTTGTGAAGTTTCCTCACGATAGACAGACATGAGTTGTAGTCCAGTTTTATTTAAACTTGAAAGCTTAGAGGAGAAATCTGGTGTGTGGAGGAGGTTGTAGATGGGAGAAGAGAAGTGCAGTGGGCGGGCAGAACAAATTATTTTTCTATGACTTGTCCTTTCTGATTTTAAGGAGAGCAGAACTAGTTTGTAGTTCCAGTTATCAGAGACAAAATGGAACAAACCTCAACAAAGTGAGAATTGCTATTTTCAGTAAGCTAGATTGTATCTCTCTAAATTAATCTGCTTTGATACCTAAGATAATTAATCTCTATTTGTGGCGTAAGCGTCCTTATAAATACACTCTATGGTGGTGTGGACTTTTTTGGGTCTTCTTTAGAGTACATCACTCCTTCAGTAGAACTTTTCCCCAAAGATTCTGATTTCTCATTAAAAAAAAAAAAATTTTTGTTTTGAAATAGTTACAGATTCATAGGAAGTTGCAGAAAAAATGTTCAGAGAAGTCCTAGTGTATTCTTCAACCAGCCATCCCCGATGATAACATTTTATACAATGAGAAGTGTGTGTCAAAACTTTTAAAAGCCAAGAAGTTGATGTTGATACACTCCACAGAGCTTATTCGGATTTTACCAGTTTTACAAGCACTCGTGTGTGTGTGTTTTGTTCTGTACAGTTTTATCTAATGTAGCTTCATGTATTTGTGTTTGGTTCTGTGCAGTTTTATCTCATGTAGCTTCATGTAATCACCGCCACCATAATCAAGATTCAGAACTCCATGTAGGAATGTGAAGAACTGTTAAGAGAATGAGTATAGAATGAGTCACTTTGCTTGTAGTCCCATCATGACTTAAATTCAGGACTTTATATTGTTGGGGACTACCTCTTTGAGGGGGTAAGTAGCATAGCTTTTGCAACATGAAGTGGCTTTTTAGTCTTTTTTTTTTTCATGAGGTCATCAATATTAGTACTTTTCTCAGTAACTATGCTTTTGAGTAGTTAAAGCATGGTCACTTGCTTTATTTGAAGGGAGTAAAATGAGAAATATACACCCCAGAGCGTCAGAATCTGTTACTGATCTTAATGTTGGTACAAATTGAATGCTAGGAAGTTCTTTTTCTGTCACACTTCAGAACATTTGAGACCTACTCAGTAAATAGTCATATCGTTTTAGTCCTAAAGAAGTCCTTTAGTAAGAAGACTATTGGCCTCCCAGAGAAATGCCCTGATGTGTTTGAATTGAATAGGCATGGCTTTATAATGAAGAAATAGAAACAGTCACTTTAAATAGCATTTTCTAAGCATTGAGTCAACCTGTCAAACCCTGCCTCACATTTTTTAGGTGATTACTGTCTCCACAGCATAAGGATACATAATCATGTCTACCATTCACATGGCATGAGGATTTAAATTGTCTTTGCAACTAGTATGTCAAAATTAAAGTATTTAGGAAAGTCCAGTGTTATTACACTTTCTGTTCCCAGGACTTGCTGATAAATTACAATCAACAAAGCAGTTTGCATTTGTGTTCTGTTCTTGTACCCACATCCCACTGCCTACCTTAGAAATTCTTTTTTGGGGCACCATTTTTGGCAAGAATTCTATAGGAGTTTCTGGGGTTTGTTCTGATTGGTTCAGAGTCAGCAAGCTCAGCTCTCATGAAGTAATAGTATGTGTGAAAAGAAGTATCTAAATGCCAAGATAGGAATCTTGAGCAAAAGCAACTTTGGGGTATTTATCAAAAATGCATTTTGCCTGATGTAATTGTGTTTTTTTGTTAGAAATTTAATACAGTAGAAGTCAGCAAAACTTCATTCACAATCCCATTGTCTCATAAAGCTTGATTTGAAAAAGACAATGTAGAAACAGACTAGCCAGAAGACATTTAGAGCCTTAAATATTCTGATAATCACCATCCCACACTCATGAAAGAGCAGAGGAGAAGATAATCAACATTAATGACTATAAATGAAAAGAACTAGAAAGGAGGCTGGATTACTTCCATTCAAAAAAAGCAGGTTGGGTCTGATGCCGCACACCTGTAATCCCAGCGCTGGGAGGCTGAGGTGGGCGGATCTCTTGAGCCCAGGAGTTCCACACCAAACTGGGCAACGTGGTGAGACCCCATGTCTACAAAAAATAGCCAGGCGTGATGGTGCATGCCTGTAGTCTCCCCTACTCAGGAGGTTGAGGTGGGAGGATCCCTTGAGCTCAGGAGGTGGTGGAGGAGCTCAGTGACCCAAGATTTTGCCACTGCACTCCAGCCTGGGTGACAGAGCAAGATCCTGTATCCCCCCCAAAAAACAACAACAACAACAAAAAAAACATCTTTTTGAAAAAATAATCCTGAATATGGATTTAACTGTTAAGGGTCGGGGGGAACCAGGATTCCAGTTATGTTTCCCTCCCCACGCCTCACCAACTCAAGAAAGCAATGAACCAGCCCCTTTTAACAAGTGGAACAACTACAGAGATGTTTTGAATAACTGTACAGAAGTTAAGAAAATATTCAAGCCAAGACTAGTCTACTCAGTGGACATAGATACAGCCCCAAGAAGCAGTGGTTAGAGATGGCAAGTTGCATAATTTTAGAAATACCACATTAGCCACTGAGCTTTTAATTAAGAGGGTGTCTGCAGTGTAGGCCAGGTGCAGTGGCTCACTCTTGTAATCCCAGCACTTTGGGAGGCAGAGGTGGGTGGATCACAAGGTCATTAGTTCAAGACCAGCCTGACCAATATGGTGAAACCCCGTCTCTACTAAAAATACAAAAATTAGCCAGGCGTGGTGGTGTGCGCCTATAGTCCCAGCTACTCAGGAGGCTGAGGCAGGAGAATCACTTGAACCTGGGAGGCAGAGCTTGCAGTGAGCCAAGATTGCACCACTGCACTCCAGCCTGGGCCACAGAGCAAGACTCTGTAAAAAAAAAAAAAAAATGCAGTGTATCCCCCTGTGTAAGGAAAAAGCAGGTCAGTGTCTGAGCAACCAACCAAGAAACAGCAATAGTCGTCATGCCATTTGTCAAGTAAACATGTCAACATGGGGTTGTAGTTAAAAAGTAAATGAGGAAATGCATATAAACTTCATAGCACAAAGCTTTTTAGCTGGGTTTTCTTCTCAAACTATATTAACATAGTTTAAAGCTAAGTTTTATGGTTGCGTCAGTGTTACACATCAGTGATGTTCTTAAGCTAAGAATTCTTTTTAACTGTGAAACAGTACAAATTCATGACTTTACTAACAATTTATGATTGCTGAGCAGTAATACAGCTCACATTTACTGAGCACATACTATGCTCTAGAAGTGTGTTGAGCATTTCACATGTATTGTTTTACCTGAACCTTAGAACAGTATTATGAGGTAGGTGCTATACTATTATCTCTGTTTTACAGATGACCAAGCTGAGGCCAAGAAGAATAAATAGTTTAGAGATCTGTAGCTGATAGGTGGTTGAGCCAGGATGAAAAGACACTCCAAAGCCTGTGCACCTAACAAACTACTCGACTTGGGAAAGGTATTAGGTGAGGTGGAAAGCAAATGGGATGGGGGAAGCAGCATCAGGTCAGATACCTGATGATAAAGTGGGGAAAAGGTAAAGGGAGGAACAACATTCTTGCTGACAGCTGAAGCTCCAGTCCAGAAGCAGTTACTGAGGGCATGGAAGTCAGAGCCACAGAAATCAGTAAGTAGGGGAAAGAGAAGGGTTTTCCTAAGGGAAGAAAAGGAACTGACATTTGTTTGAGGTGTGACTGGAGAATTGGAAATGGCAAAACAAGAGTTTCTGAGCATGAAGGGGTGAGATGGTGAGAAATGAAATCACCCTGAAAAACTCTTAGTGAAAGAAAAGCAGACCCCTAGTGAGCAGATGGACATGTCAAACTGGCGACGTTTTGGGTTGTTCCTTTACTGTGTTCATTGTCCACCTGCCTTCAGCAGTTCATCAAACACTCCCTCTTCCTCTGGAGGCTAGCATCTGTTTTGCGTTTTTTGGTTTTTTTTTGTTGTTGTTGTTGTTTTGTTTTTTTAATAGGACTGAGCATTCAACTCTTAGGCAGTTGGTTATACTACTTAGGTTATCGCAAAGAGGGCCAGGTGCAGTGGCTTACGCCTGTAATCTCGGCACTTTAGGAGGCAAAGGCGGGCGGATCACCTGAGGTCAGGAGTTCAAGATCAGCCTGCCAACATGGCAAGACCCCGTCTCTACTAAAAATACAAATATTAGCCAGGCATGGTGGCATGCACCTGTAATCCCAGCTACTCAGGAGACTGAGGCACAAGAATCGCTTGAACGCGGAAGGTAAAGGCTGCAGTGAGCCGAGATGGTGTCACTGCACTCCAGCCTAGGTGACAGAGCAAGACTCCATCTCAAAAAAAAAAAAAAAAGCTTTTTCTTTGTGTAGGAATTGTCTAATCCTGAAAAATACTTTTTCATGAATCATCTTCTTCCACAGGTGAGTGCTTAGTAACTCTTTGTAAATGTAAATACCATGATCTACCTCAAAGGTACAGCATGTATTATTAATACTCTCAAGTAGATCAGCTGAACTTATACCTTACAGGTGTATATGTGTATATTTGTGGTAAATCTGACCACGAATATTGTATACAATACTTTCATGAAATGCATTATATTTGCCATATTGTCACAAGTTCATTTCTCGCCACCCCAAAGCTTCAATCCCTGAAGCAGTTAAGACTTATGCAGAACTCAAATTCAAATGTATAAAATCCTCAGCCTGATAGAGCTATATTGTTCTAGCTAAAGTATTCAGTATCTCTTTCGTGCCTGTCACTGTTTCATTATCTTGTCTGATGATCTTGCTTTATGTGAAATCTGTGTGATACTTAACAGTTTGTGTAAAAACATCAAAGGATTTTTTAAATTTCTGTTTTGTTTTGATTGTATGTATTATCAAACTATGATCTGCTTTACAGAGCAAAGGATCAAAACTGTAAATAAAAGGACTAGAATCAGTTATTATGAAAATCTAGACTATATAGGACTTCAGAAAACTGGTTACCAAAATTTTGGCTAATTTTGTAAGGACTTTTTTCTTTTTTTGAGACAGAGTTTCACTCTTGTTGCCCAGGCTGGAGTGCAATGGCGCGATCTCGGCTTACTGCAACCTCTGCCTCCTGGGCTCAAGCGATTCTCCTGTCTCAGCCTCCGAAGTAGCTGGGATTACAGGCACGCACCACCACTCCTGGCTAATTTTGTATTTTTACAAAAAATGCAAAATTGGAGAGACGGTGTTTCTCCGTATTGGTCAGGCTAATCTCGAACTCCCAACCTCAGGTGATCTACCCGCCTTGGCCTCCCAAAGTGCTGGGATTACAGGCGTGAGCCACCACGTCCGGCCTTTAGGACTTTTAAAAGAAATAATTTTTATCTTTTCTTTTTCTTTCTTTTCTTTTCTTTTTTTCTTTTTTTTTTTAAGGCAAGGTCTCACTCTATTGCCCAGGGCTGTGCAGTAGCATGATTGCCGGCTCACTGCAACCTCAACCTCCCAGGCTAAAATGATCCTCACCTTAGCCTCCCAAGTAGCTGGGACTACAGGCACACGCCATGATGCTGGCTAATTTTTGTATTTTCTTTTTTGGTAGAGACGGGGCCTCACCACATTGCCCAGGCTGGTCTCAAACTCCTGGGCTCAAGCGATCCTCCCACCTCAGCCTTCCAAAGTGCTGGGATTACAGGCATGAGCTACCGTGTGCAGCCAAAGATATATTTTCAAGACACTTGTAAAATTAGGTTAGGGAAGTGCAATTTTAAATTATTTTCTTCTGAGGATTCTATATTTTGTCATTGAGAGCAAAGACAATCTTTTAAAAGTGGACCTACGTAAGAGGGCTGGGTGTTAGAGCTTTATTAAAGAGTGCTGTGCTATCTGTTTGCTGTTTATGCTTTGCTCATTCTCTGATGGAAAATAAATTGTTTAGGTATGCCTTACATGTCCAGGAGATGCCTTCAGCCTCTCACCGTTTGAGTCTGGTTTGGGATTTGTATACTATATGAAACCGTGTTTGAAATAAAGGTTCCTAATGAACATTTTCCTCCATGGGATACCAATCAACTGCCTGCTTTTAATTGATAATTGGGCATTGACTCCTCAGTAGTGCCATCATCATAAACCACAGTACAGACCCTGTAGTCCACCATTGAAAAATTAGACAATTATTCAGTATTTGAACATGTCTAATCTAGGAGAGAGTAGCACCCAAAGCTGGGCACGGTGGCTCATGCCTATAATTCTGGCACTTTGGGAGGCTGAGGTGGGAGAATTGCTTGAGTCCAGCAGTTCAAGACCAGCCTGGGTAACATAGTGAGACCCCCATCTCTACAGAAAAATTCTAAAAAATTAGCTGGACATGGTGACATGTGCCTGTAGTCCTATCTACTCGAGAGGCAGAGGTGGGAGGATCACTTGAACCTGGGAGATCGAGGCTACTGTGATCGTGGCACTGTGCTCCAGCCTGAGTGGCAGAGTGAGACCCTGTCTCAAAAAAATAAAATAGTGCCCTCATATACCTTAATGGAAAGAATGACCAGACCTTTGGCAAAGTGTGATTGCTAAAAGAACATAATAACCCACTCAGCTTACACTCCATGTGTTTCCAACACAGAGGGATACACACTTGGTAGAAACAGAAAATTATAATAGAATTCTTCTGTTGGCAGAGCATATGTATTTATACATTCTTCTGTGTTTAGCTCAGTGGTTAGAGAACACTTCCTGGAAAGAGTGCAATACACAAATGTTTTCAATTTGAGCTTGTACATTTCATCTAATTGGTCCCTGAGACAAGGTTCACTGCCCTGGAGGTGACTTGGCTCAGCCTTTAAACACACACTAATGAATTTCAGGTTTGGGACAGAAGAAGGGCTGCTCTCAATTGGACAATCATGTGAACTTGTTTCCCCTGTGTGCCTAACTTAGGTATGTAATGTCACTCTGGATAGAGGGTTCTTCTACTGTCTCCAGACACAGAAAACTGATTGCCCGTGCTCAGAGCACTCCATGCTTGCCTGTGTTTAAAACTTAGGTTTGGCAGATTCCTTCATTTTTGTGAAAATAGGGCAAAGATCTTCTGAGTGCAGTTGGATGTATTGGAGGGCGCTTAATAACCTTTAGCCTGTAAAGATGGGTTTGGGCTAAGTCTGTTTTGTTTTTCCTTTCAGCTGTTTGAAGAGAAAATTCGAAGGAAAATTCATCTTTCATACCTTTTTATGCTGATAGTTCTAGTAATAGTTTAGGGATTTTATCTCATCTGCTCCAGCAGCGCCCCAACAGAAAAATCATGGAATTTGAGTAGCCAAATATGAAACTTGTTTTATATAGACAGGAAAGAAGCTAATGAACTCACAGACACCCCTTATCAGGACTACAAAGCCCAAGCTATGTATTACCCCCACCCAACCCCCCGTACCTTTGGCAGTGCTTACAAAGACTTGATCCTGACTAGCTTAGAAGACAGATGCAGTTACTCAGCTTTGTACGTGTCTCGCCTGTATGCTCAAGAGTGGGTCACAATTTGTGTTGGGCCAGCAGTGGGGTAAATGTTGATTTCATGAATTCCTTCATCAGTGGAAGGTCAGCCATGGACTGTAATTTTGTTACGGAGTGGGAGAATTTCCATTTCTGTGTGATGCTGCATTTGTCCCAGTTATGCCATTTATCATCTGCAAGGCTGTGCACAGCCTGTGCAAGCCTCCTGTCTGGACCACAGTTCTTCCTTCCTAATTTAAGCAGCGTGGGCCAGGTGATCTCCTAAGGCCCTTTCTACCTTTCACAGTCTGAAGTTCAGCTTCTGCATATATGAGGTTGGGGCACCAATTGCATTGGTCAACTGGAGACTATTTGCATTATCCAGCTGATAAACTCTTCCAGCAGACAAATGTGAATAAACAGCAACACTCAAGTCCTGCAGAAAGTTTGTCTTGAGTTTGCTGAAATGATCAGCAGAAATCTTGGGCGGTGAAGTGCTCCTAAGTGCTGGGCAGGAGTTGTCAGGTGATGGTGCCCTGTCAGCGCTGGATGCTTACTAGGGGTGGGGTCCTACCTGAGATCCTGAGTTAGCTGCAGGAGATGGGTCCAGCATGCAGTCGGGCATCAGAAAGTCTTGGTTCCTCCAGGCTCCTGACTGTCCCTATCAACCCAGATGCCCTGGCCTCATAGGCTTTGGCGAGTTACCTTGCAGTTCTAAAGCTTCTGTTTGGTCATTTTTTTAAATGATGATAATAAGTACTTTTCAGGGTGAAAAGCTTAAAGATAAAGTATGTGAAAGTATCTAGCAAATAGATGGCGTTTTATAAGTAGGAGACTAAAAACAGCAATTTGTAAAAACCCCTAATAAGTTAACCTTATCTGAAAGAGGGGTTCAAAAAACTAACATTTGTGTGTGAAGAACATTGCATAGGACATACTGTCCTTTAATCCTTAACAACCTCATTTTACAGATGCAGAGATACCAGGAAGTTCCCAGGGTCACAACACCTGGAAACAATGGAGTTGAGCTTCAAGTCTTCTGATTGAAAACTTGTGTTCCTTTTACAATATACTACCAATACAGTTAGTCCATTTTATAGTTAAAGTTCAATTTCTGATGATTCTGGAAAGGGAAATAAATGATCAGAATGGTAATAGTACCTATTTTGGTAGAGGAGATTTCCTTGTGCCCTTTTTATATGACTACAGCTATATTGCCATTTAAGACAAACCCAGGAAACCCTAGCCAGTCACTCACATTGTGAGATCTTAACCCCGAAACAGCTACTGGGGATAGCTGGAAGATTTGAATGTCTCTGGGATGTCACTGTCCAGTTTCGAAATAATTTTATAAATGGGTTTCTTCCAGGAAGGATCTGAGTCTCTGCCTGCGGAGACAGCCCTGAAGAACTCCTGTAACGTCAAGCTGGCGATTTCCAAGAAGCAATCTGGAACCTGCATTTCCAAAGAGACCCACAAGAAAGAAAAGACGTGATGTTGGGGAGCATTGGTGCCAGAACCCTCACTAGCAGATGCTGCCTGTTTCTTGGGAAGTGGGCTAGGAGCATCCCTGCTCCACCAGCCCCTGATTCTGCAACCCTAGGAATCCTCTGCTCCCTCATCAGACACAAACCTTGATATGACAGCTCCAATGAGAAAGTCCTGGGAGAAGGTGAATTAAGGACACTTCCTTTGTAGGAGAAGCTGATCCCGCTAATGGGTGACTTTTTACTAAGTAGGTCAGAAAATCTTACTGAAAGTAAATCTGTGGCTCAAAGAGACTTTGGTATTCTTTTCCCTAGTACTAACTGTGGAAGGAGTGCCCCCAAGCTTCTGACTGTCATACCTCATTCCACTGCCTTTTAGGGCTGGGTCTGAAGAGCTTACACTCCTGCTTTCAGAGCCGGTTGACAGGGGTGCTGTTCTAGAATCCTAACGCAGACTGGCACCATGAATGATCGGTTGCCGCACCGCCAAGCTCCAGACCCAGCTTGGCTTGGGGCTTGCCGCCACTGCAGGCCAGGTAACCTGTGTGGAAAGATGCGGCAGTGCTGCCTGTCCCATACTGGCCCTGACCCCTTGAGCCTCAGAAAGGGAGACATGGACAATTTTCCCCACAGGTAGCCTTAGCTTTCCAAACGTATTCTGACTGACCAGTCAACCAGTGGATGACCACAGTTCTTGTATTTCTTGGAGGTATCAATAAACCACTCTTGGTGATCACAGTCAAGGGAGAAAGCAAGAAGAGGGAAGTGTAATCTGTGACCAGATATACCCAGCACCTGCAGAATCGGATGCCATCCTCACAGAGCTGTTGGCTGTGCATGAGGCACCACGCGTCTCTTGATTAGGAATGCGCACCACTGACACCTAGGCTCACCCTTCACTGATGCTTTACCTCTGAGGTGCCACCAGTGTGCCTTCATAGGGATCCCCGAGGGACTGAGCTTGAGTGTTGTTTATTGTTATTTCCAGAAAGGATTTGAGGTGATTTGAGGGGCCTTCCATAGAAGGCCCACAGATACACTTTCAAGGGAAAATACAGATAAGAACCAAATCATGAAAAGCATAGAAATTGTTGAAAAAACCTAGGCCAAGACTAGGTGTCACAACTGAGCTCAGCATTCTGTCCTGAGCCTCCTGGCACTGAGGCAAAAAGGTCAGTAAATGATGTAACTTGATAACGACAGGGTATTCAGTCTAAGATAGTATAACACCTGGCAGACCTCTCCCTAAGCTTCAGAATGAAGACTGGCTGTAGACTCAGTTTGCTGCTTCCACCTGTTGCCGAGTGAAGATATTGAGGCTGTGATCTTTGTGGATGATACAGAGATTGGCCCAGGCTGCCCTGGCTGTCAGTAACTTAAGGAGACACAGAAGGGGGATCTTTCCTAAAACTCGAATCATGTAGGGAAGACACTCATCAGACCTCATGGGACCCCAGTACATGGTCTTACCTCAAAGTCATTTCCCTTGTTATAGTGCATATTGAGAGCTCGAAAAAGTTCTGAATTGCGGAGAACCACCAGCATTTTGGGATTTGTGACACCATCTGAAATTGCTTGCCGGGCAGATTTTTCCATTTGGATGTAATAAAACTCACGAAAGTTGCTGAACCACTTGATCATCTGGGAGGTAATGCAGCGGTTGAACTGTACAAACAAGAGGTCCATCCAGTCAGACATTTGCCACGAGGTGCTCTGAATTAGAACCATCTGCTTCCAGCTCAGTATAAGGGTTCATATACATGGCTTTAACCAGCATTAACAGGGGCTTCCTTTAAAAAAACAAGCGAAGCCACCGCTGTTTTCCAAGCCTATTCAGTTATACTCAGAAAAATCTAAATTGGCTTCAGTACCTGTTATAACAATTTTTTTCTTTTTTTTTATATGCTAGATTCATGAGGGTTGTTTTACCCATGAAAAGCTTTATGTGGTGTTTGAGTGGGACTTAGGGGTCAAGACCAGTGTGGTGCCAGATTTTGCTGCACCCAGGTGGATTGCATGGCAGGCCTGGGGCCTTCTGCCTGGATAAAGGGCCAAGGGAAGGGCAAGGTATAGGTCAGGGAGCAGTTTATTAGCAACTTTGAATTGTGGAATGAATTGAAATTAACATCAGAGGTTGCTTCAGGGATCAACCAACCAACTGAATATGAGGAAAGAAAAGTTTGAATGATGTAGGCCAAAAGTATTAACAGCCCCTAACCCAACACCCAAGGTAAAGGAGGCCCTCAGAAACCTTTTATGGGAAAAGGAGAGGTCTGGTCCCAACAATTAGTTTGATTTTCCTTATTGTCACACTTCATCTGTATGTACTTTCACTCAGTTTTGAACTATAGCAACTTGAACATAAATTTGCCAGTGTCTGATACACACACACACACTCTCTCTCTACATATATATATATGGTTTTTTGTTTTTGTGTGTTTTTTTGAGATGGAGGCTCGCTCTGTCGCCCAGGCTGGAGTGCAGTGGTGTGATCTCTGTTCACTGCAACCTCTGCCTCCCGGGTTCAAATGTTTCTCCTTCTCCTGCCTCAGCCTCTGAGTAGCTGGGATTACAGGCGCCCACGACCACGCCAGCTAGTTTTTGTGTTTTCAGTAGAGACGGGGTTTCACCATGTTGGTCAGGCTGGTCTCGAACTCCTGACCTCAGGTCATCTGCCCACCTTGGCCTCCCAAAGTGTTGGGATTACAGGCGTGAGCCACTGCACCCAGCCTATTTTTTCTTTTTCATAGTGTCCCCAGCCAAGGCAGAAAACTAGCCAAAAAGGCCACTAACTAGTGTTTCTCTTTCCCTCTACTTTTCCTGCCCATGTGTTTCTGTTTGGGGGGATTATCTACAGCTCAGTAGCTTAAGAATTTAGACAGCCAACCTTTCTAGCCTAAAGTTATTCATGATTATTTGGGTAGAATCTCAGCCCAGAAGTGGACATTGCACCGATTCCATCAACAACACTAAGGGGAGCTTGAAGAGCACATATGATGACCTAGGACTTGCCTCACACCAGGCGAAACACTGTCACGTGGGAGTTCTGCAGAAGCTGCAATTTAGTTGAGTGACTTTACCTGAACATCAGGAAAATAAGCCTTCAGGAGGTTGGAGCTGGGATATCGTGCGAAGAAAAACATTAGTTTGGCCTTCTTCAAGTGACCAGGGTTTAGACCTTCCTGGATTTATCTCAGTGTCAAGGAAAATGAACACTTTAAAATGCCAGTTTATCAATTAACTAGTGAATTCCTTGTTCCTGTGGTTTCTATTTGATTTCGTTTTGTTTTTCTGATTGGAATTGTGTATTTCCTCCATTTTTCTGTCTCTGGAAACTCTGGTCAAATAAGCTGAATGCCATATGTGCACAGTTAAGTCACAGGATGTGAAAACCATCTCGATGTGGAAAAGTTATGTACCATAGATGATGTCAAATACAGTTTGGTGTATTTTGTGTGTGTGTGTGTGTGGTGTCCCAGTGGGATGGGAAGAGATGGCAGTTCTGTCCCAGATAAATGATTTCAAATCCCCAAGCGGAGATTTACTTCCCCCCTCTGCCTCAGTTTCCTCAGCTGTAAAACGAGAAGAATAAGCTAGGTGGTCCCCATTCTGGCTGTCACTCTTATCATTGCCTTTGTAGTGTTGCCTTTATAACCAGGAAACATCTAAGCAAGCTGAGTACCAGCTCACATTTTGCTCTTGCTCAAGAAGCTTAAATGGTTGTGGCACCCACTCTCCATTTGCCTGGCAGAACTGTCCTTCATCTTTCAGGTCTTGGCTCAGAAGCTCCCGCCTCTGTTAAACCCTTCCTTGCCAAATTAGGCCTTCCTTACCCTGGGCTGTGAAGACCCTTTGTACAAACTGTGTCAGCAACGACCTTATTGGAATTTTTACTGCATGTTTGTCTCCTCGTTTAGACTGTGAGCTCCTTGAGAGTGAGGACCTTATCTTTTCATCTTGGTGCCTAGCCCAGTTCTAGGAACATAGTAGGTGCTCAATAAATATTTGTTGTGTGAAGGAGTAAGTGAGTGAACGGTCAACCTTAATCCATACACATATATGGAAATTATATTCCAAACTATACCTTACTCTGGGAACAGACAGATTCCTTCCCCTTTAACAAGAGTTGGAGAATTGTGATGTGACTGCCTAGCACTGGAGCAGGACAGAAATGAAAAAAAGATTCTTACACAAATGCGCCTTGCATTTTCAGGGACACTCCTTAGGCTGGCTGAGAAGCATTACACAGAGTAACTTGGGATCTCAGATCTGAGAGCTGTAGCTTAAGACAATTAAGACTTCCACATAGGATGAATCTGTTTAACCAGAAGAAACCAGACCAACTGACTAGTTATAGGTGGCCCAGGCACCTGGTTGCTGCACAGAAGGCCCCTCCCTGCTACCCCATCAGCCCTACTTATCCTTCCTACAGATCCACAAGTGCTGTGGAAAGAATCCTGGATTGGGATTCCAAAGACCCAGTTTCAGACACTGATTTTGCCACCTATTAGCTGTGTGACCTTGGGCCAGCCACTTAACTACTCTGAGCCTCATTGCTAAGATGTGCAGTATAGTGATTAAAGCTTGTACTTGGCCATCAGATCCCGGGTTTGAATCCTGGTTGCTCATTAGTGTGTCTTGGGGCTTTGAAGGGGCGAGTTAGCTCCTTTCTCTGTCTCTGCTTCTTGGATACCCAATCTTAGAATGGATGCTTGAGAACAGTGAGATAATACAGGTCTAAACCCCTTATCTGAAATGCTGGGCCAAATGGAGTTCAGGTTTCAGAATTTGTTAGCTTATAAAGATAATATGATGTGTGTACCACACATTCATTAACATCCACAGCTGAGACAGTCTATAATCCAATACATTCACATTTCTGCAGCAAAATGTATGACTTACTAAGTGGGATAAAATCTATAAATAGCCTCCAGTCAGTGCAGGCCAGGTTTTGCTACCGAAAAAAAGATTGCATCAGTCTTAGGTGGGGGGAAAATCATAGGGCTTTATGGGTTTCAGAATTGTAGCTAAGTGGTGGTGGGCACATATGTGTGAAATGCTGGTAGCAACGCCTGCCACGGAGAAAGTGTTCTGTCAGTGCTGCTCATGGTCTTCACATCTGCCCTCCCTATGTCACAGGATGTCATGTGAGCGTAAACGTTCTTTTTATGCTGTAAAGCAGCTTGCTCTCAGCTGGTTTTCATGGTCCACAGGAATAAATCTCTGGTCTTGGAATATAGGCAGCAGGAATGGGGGAAGAGTTGAGGGGCCAGGGGGCCCCAAGTCATTCCAAAGATAGTCAAATACTTCACCCATGCAGCCAGTCCTGGCTTAGGTATTTCTTAGGATAGGCCCGAAACCTCCAGAAGCTCTCTGAGCCCAATCCCCAGTTTGGGGGGGGGGTGGGCAGCAACAGGCACATGTAGGTGCTCAACAAATAGCAAATTCTGGGGGACCATCTGCCTGAGGTGTTTTTGCAGCTGTCTGTATTTAATGGAGAGTCAACTAGTGGTTATCAAAGGCCCAGACAGTTAGCCTTTCTTATAAAGAAAATCTGTCTGTGGTGGAATCTCTGCCTCCAAGAGTGGTGGCAAGTGAAGTGTTCTCAGCGTTGCTTTTACAGTTGCTCGCTGACTTCCAGGTTAACTTTGGGGTGTTTCCAACACCTTTGACCGGCAGGGGGCGCTCGTGGCATTTAGGACACAAAGGCAGGGTCTGGCATGGTAATGAGCTGGTCCCACCCCATCCCACTGCCCGCACAGCAGCTGCCAGGCAAAGGACACGACTGTTCCCACCTGGATATGCAACTCCACAGACTCATCAGCCTCTGGAGATTCGCCTCAAAGCTGCCCACAAGAAGCAGCAACGTGAGCACAGCTAGCTTAAAAAGCAACATCCAAAATATATTCTCAAGAACTCAAGTTCTGCAAGACGCTTGTTAGAAGTGGATTATTCTATGGGTCATATGGGTTTGGGGGTGTATACATTCTCCTCTTAGAGCTTCCACTTACTCATGTTAAAGGCTCTGAGAATTCCTGCAGAAAATAAACCATCTCAGTATTTCCCCAAGGTACTTTTTCTCCTAACTCAACAATTATTTATATCCCGAGAGTTACTCTGGGAAATACATTAAGAGAGTAACGTTTGCTTAAGGGTTGCAAAGATGATGCAATAAGATCCAGACCCCTGCAGATCAACCTGGGCCACTCAGACCTCCTCATGGGGAGCCTCCTCTCCCTTTATATGCCCAGCCCCTAGTCTCCAGGCGCTCCCTTGCAGCTTGGAAGTTGTTCCTTAAACTGAAGACTTCTGGCCATTTCCAGCTGCCTCTCTGGGTTTAATCCCCGAGGAAAACTCCTTTTCCATCTGGCCCAGAAGTTTCTGGTCCCTCATATGCTTCCCATGAATTATCTACACAGTACAGAATTTTTGCTTGTAGAGTTATGGGGTTGGGGGGGCCATACCTCAGATGAGGTCATTCCTTTGACCTTCTCCTCCTGAGTGTATGGGCAGCTGACAACCAAATTATGGGGTTCTTTCTTCCGTAGGGTATTCGTTGTATTTTGGAAGCCTATTTGAGTCTCAAAACAAAACCCTTTACACCCAAAGGAATAAGTCAAGTGGCAGAACCCGATGGGTCATAGAAGAAGGTAAGTAAACCTTCCCAGGTCCTTAAATTCCAGAATGTGGTCACCACTTTAAGCTGAAGGCCCAGAGCAACATTAAGAAGACCCTGAGTGATCTGTCGCCACCTCCTCTTCAACTTTCAGTTTTCTTGTTTCTCTGCACAGTGCCAATGATATTTGAATTTATTTTTTGAGACATTTTTTCTCTCTGTTGCCCAGCTAGAGTGCAGTGGTGCAATCATAGCTCACTGTAACCTCGAACTCCCGGGCTCAAGCTATCCTCCTGCCTCAGCCTCCTGAGTAGCTAGGACTACAGGCGTGCACCATCATGTGCAGATAATTTTTTACTTTTAGAGATGGGGTCTAGCTATGTTGTCCAGGCTAGTCTTGAACACTTGTCCTCAAGTAATCCTCCCACCTTGGCCTCCCAAAGCACTGGGATTATAAGCACGAGCCACTGCACCTAGCCAACAATGAGAACTTCAATTGCTATTAAAGGATATGTGGACCGAAGAGAAAGGCAGTGCCTCAGTGACGGCATGCAGGCCTCCCTGTTCCATCTTCACCGAGGGAAGAAGGGGCAGACTTTCCAGATGGGCAGAGGTGAAAGGCAGGGGACGCTGCTGCTGGCTCAGGACCAATGGTTGTGGTTTAGTAGTTCTCCAAGGTCGTAGGGCGGGCTCTGAGGAGGGGTGCCTCTGGGGAGATGAGTCCTGGGGAGGACTGCTACTCCAATGGCCATTGTTGCATCCATAACCCAGTAGCTCGCTAAGAATCTGATTTTCCTGGATGTGGGAAGGTGCAGTCAAGGGACAGTTTGCTGGGAGATCCTGACAGCGTTTGGGGATCATTCTTGGAGGGATAGGGTACCTAGGAGAATCTAGAGGCTTGGCCAGTGACAAGTTTCCTACTGGGACCCCAGCTTGTAGCTGGACCCTCCTGGGCAAGGCAGCCAAAGCAAGTGGATCTTCACAGGCCTCTCCCACAGGAGGTGAGGGCTCGCTTCTACCCTCTGGCACCTGCCCCTGGAAACTTCTGCCCAGATGAGTCAGGCGGCCTGGTGGATCCAACAGTACCTTTTGTAATACTGAATCCACAGCCCGGGATACTGCCCTGGTCAGCTCTTTCCTCAGAATCTCCAGCGAATCTGGTGCTCCAGAAGGAAGGAACCTGGGCTCCTCAGATTCTTGGTGTTTTTCTGCCCCAGAGAGGTCCTTGCTGGAACCCTGCTGGTGGTCACCATCCACAGCCCAGGGGTGAGGCCCACAGCCATTCCCCTGCTTTGCACTCAGAGGGCCTTTCCCGGTGCCACAGCCTCCTGGCCCCTGAGCTGTGTCCCTGGGCTTGGCAGCCTGTAGGATGTGCTCTTGCAGATGTCTTAGCTGTTGCTTCAGCAGGTGAAGTTGTTCTCTCACACGAGGGCCCCCCTTCCTGTTGCCCTGGTCCCAGGCAGGGAGTGGCATCAGGAGGCCTTGCTGTGTGGGAAGGCTCTGCTTCCTCTTCCTCTCTCGGGCCTTCTCTGGGCAGCATGGGCTGTCCCCAGCTTGTGCACTGCCTGGTACCAGAGGATTTGGGGAGAGACACATGCCTCGGACGATGGTTTCCACTCTGGCCCTCTTCGCCTGGATGTGCTCATCACCAAACCATTCAGGGTCTGCAGGGCTGGAGCTGGGGACCTGGCTCCAGGGAAACTGGGAGTCTCTACCCAGCTCTGGAGGAGATGAGCTTCTCTCACCTTCCATGCAGGCTTCTGCCAGGTGGGAGCAGATCTGGGGCTGAGGAGAAAGCAAGATGGAGTTTGGATCCATCCCAGGCACTTGTTCGGGGCTTCAGGAATTCCTCCTCCTTATTTCCTCAGCTGGAAGTGCACCCAGAATGAGCTGGGCTTCCTTCTCTGCACTTAGAACGGTGAAGAGCCACTGTCACTAAGGAAGGATTCAGATTCTGGGATGCCAGGGCTCATGAACCTTCTGGGCAGACTCCTGAAATTAGAGACAGGAAGAAAACAGCACATGTGACTTTGAACAGTCCTTTTAAAATTTGAATGTGCAAACATTCAATGCGATCTCGTTAAAGTGCAGATTTCAGTTCAGTAGATCTGGGGTGGCGCAGAGATTCTCCATTTTAAACCAGCCCTCAGGTAACGCTGATGCTGCTGGTCTCAGAACCCCACTTTAAGGAGATTCTCAGAGTGATCTTACAGGGAGAAAAATCTTCTCCTGCTTGGGCATAACAATAAAATAATAATAATAATAATATCATAGTGGCAGCCACCTGAACAAGTGGCATTATGCCAAGAACTCTACGTCCATTGCTTAATTTAATTAATTTGTCATAACAGCTCCATGAGAATGTGATCATGCCTATTGTCTACAGATAAGGAAACAAGATCAGAGAAGAAGCTACTTCCCTATGGTCATGCAGTTAGTAAGTGACAGACTGGGGTCAAACCAAGCTTTGTTTGATTCGGAGTGACTTTTCTAGTGACTAAGGGCAACAGAATCACCCAAGGCACTTTTTAGAAATAGCAAATTCGGCAGGGCACGGTGGCTCACGCCCGTAATCCCAGCACTTTGGGAGGCCGAGGTGGGCAGATCACCTGAGGTCGGGAGTTTAAGACCAGCCTGACCAACATGGAGAAACCCTGTCTGTACCAAAAGTACAAAATTAGCTGGGCGTGTCGGTGAGTGCCTGTAATCCCAGCTACTTGGGAGGCTGAGGCAGGAGAATTGCTTGATCCCGGGAGGTGGAGATTGCCATGAGCCGAGATCGGCTCTGCACTCCAGCCTGGGCGTCAGAGTGAGACTCCTTCTCAAAAAAAAAAAAAAAAAA
>NW_012102343.1:1346160-1346716 GCF_000951045.1 Mandrillus leucophaeus
ACTTGAACCTGGGAGGCAGAGGTTGCAGTGAGCCGAGATTGTACCATTGCGCTCTAGCCTGGGCAACAGAGTGAAACTCTGTCTTAAAAATAAAAAAAAAAGAAAAAGAAAAAAAAAAACCATTGCCGTCCTAACTCTTGGAAAAATCAGATTACGCATTCAATGTTCAACTATTTATTGAACAACTGTTTAAAGAGCATCTGCTGTGTGTCGGGCCTTCTTCTGGGCACATGGAGTGAGCAAGATCAGTATAGTCTGCCCTCCTGGAACAGGCCGTCTGGTAGGGAAAGCAGAGAATAAGCAAACAAATATATTTTCAGTGTGTGATACCTGCTGTGGAGAGAAAGCAAATAAAGGGTTGGAAACTGGAGAGAGCGGTTGGGGAGAAGGAGGGAGCTATTTCAGGAAAGGCTGCCTAAAGCTGTTTTATTCCCACAAAGCATCAAAGTACGCTGTACTCCAACTATGTCACTTGCTTTCTAACTAATAGTAATCATTAAACTGAGCTGGGCGCGGTGGTTCACACCTGTAATCTCAGCACTTTGGGAGGCCGAGT
>NW_012102343.1:1347406-1356180 GCF_000951045.1 Mandrillus leucophaeus
AAAAAAAAAAAAAAAAGAAAAGAAAAGAAAACCAGAAAACAATTGGAGAAATAAGACTGGGGTTCAGTCGGGGAGATCTGGGCTAGAAATATAAAATTGAGGGTCGGCCAGGCGCGGTGGCTCACACCTGTAATCTCAGCACTTTGGGAGGCCGAGTTCGGCGGATCACAAGGTCAGAAGATCAAGACCATCATGGCTAACATGGTGAAACTCCGTCTCTACTAAAAATACAAAAACTTAGCCGGGCGTGGTGGCGGGCGCCTGTAGTCCCAGCTACTCGGGAGGCTGAGGCAGGAGAATGATGTGAACCCAGGAGGCAGAGCTTCCAGTGAGCCGAGATGGCACCACTGCACTCCAGCCTGGGCGACAGAGCAAGACTCCGTCTCAAAAAAAAAAAAAAAAAAAAATTGAGAGTGGTCAGCAGGTGGCTGGATGAGGTCACAAAGGGAGTGAACGTTGACAGAGAAGGGAGGAGGGCCAAGGTCCAAATCCTGGGACACAGGGACATGAAGAGGCTCGGGGCACGAGCTGGAATCAACAAAGGCAACTGAGAAGGAACAGTCAGAGAGGCAGAAACCGAGGGGTGTGCGAGGTCCTGGGAACCAAGTGAAGTGTTTCTAGGAGGAGGGAGAGGCCAAGTCATAAAGGGATCGTAAATTGACCATTTGAATTAGTAATGTGGAGTCACTGGGAATCTTGATCAACAGTTTTGGTGGAGTACAGGGAGAAAAAGCCTGACTGAAGTGGATTTAAGGGAGAGGACAAGAAGAGGAGTAGGTGACACTGAATTTGACAACTCTTTCAAGGAGTTTTGTAAAGAGGACAGAAATGGGACAGTGCTGGAAGAGAAAATAGGGTCAAGAGAGTGTTTTTCAAGACAGGCAGAATAACTGCATATTTGTAGGCTAATGACAATGATGCTGCAGAAAGATGAAATATGTTAATGTAGGCAAGAGGGGGAGAATTTCTGGAGCCATGTGCTTGAGTAGGAAGGAGGGGAAGAGATCTAGTGCACACACGGAGAGATTGACTTTAGACAGAGGAACGCTCGGTTCATCCATGCAGCAAGAGGAAGAACAGTGGATGTACACCAGTGCAGGCAGGTGGATAAATGCGATGGGAACTGGTGGAAGTTTTCTTTTGATTGCTTCCCTTTTTTCAATGACATTGTCACTGGTATTAATCCTCTAAAATGTAGCTCTGCTTATGCCCCTCTATGGAATCAGTCTTTGCTAGTTTCCTATGGACTAGAAGGTTCAGGTGTCTCAGCTCTTCGCAAACATGGTCTTGATCTAACTCCTTTTGAGCCACTACCCTCAACACTTGCCTGTGTCCAGCTGTCCCGGACTTTGTGTTCACGGAACAGGCCTTCCAGCCTCCGTGTCTTTGTGTTTACATTCTCTCGGCCCGACCAGCCCTTCTCCCACTTTTCCACTGACAAACTCTTACTCCTCCTTCAAAATCCAACTGAAATGTCACTTCCTGTCTGAGGTGATCAATGCATCTTCCCCTTTAGACTGTGAGCTCCTTCTTTGCGTCCCCAAGTAGTGCCTGACTGCCAGATGTCACCAAACAGATGTTTGCTAACTTCATTGAATCAATTGTCCATAAATACTTCATTTATACTGATTTTTGTCTCCTCAATAGACAATACTTTATTTCAGATCTCTCCAGCACCTAGCGTGGAGACTTGTGCGTGGAACAAAATCAATGCAGACAGAAAGACAGACGGTAGATAGAGTCATTGATTAGAAGAGCATAGAACCACTACCATTGCTGAATCTCCCTTCTGGGTTATTCAAGGTATTGTTTCTGAGGTTCCGTGTAGTCTGTGTGCTCCAGAAGACAGATCTACTAGGGTAACAGATGGGACCAGTGTGTTTCATGAAGCAACAATGAACAGAAATATCTCGAGGCCAGAAACTGGAAATCCAGCCAGACTCCACTGTGGTTGGGTGCCCAGAGATGTTTACGCCCATGCAATCATGGAAACTCTGCCTCTGGGCTGCTGAGAAACAGGAAACCTCTGTGCTGAGGCCGGCGTGCTGCCCACAGCCCTTTATCTGGGTAAGTCTGCATGAAGCCGTGATGCTTTCTGTTTGAAAATTAGCTAGTAGCACTCTCATGTTCACTGATGGAGGTAGCGATTGTCACAATCCTTTAAAAATAGCTTTATTGCACCTCTTAGATGATGAAAGTAGTGTAGGATCATTTTACTTCCCAAATATAGAAATGTATTAAGAGGAAAAGAAAGACACTCTAATGCTGCTCCCAGAGAAAATCAGTTAAAATTTTGGTGTTCATCATTTTTGCCAAACTCTTTTCTCCACGTACAGAGAAGTTTATAATTTCTTGTAATTACATACATATATAGAAAAAAACAAAAATGGTATTATAGATATATAGTTTTATGCCTCCATTTTTAATCTTTCATGTGGATGAATATCAATCTACAGCAACATTGTGAAAGCTGATAATATTCCATTGTATGGATGTACCCTAATTTAGTTAACAAGTTCCCTTTTGATAGATTCCTTCTTATATTTTCACTATTATAGAAGCACAGACAAGATAGTACGAAGATGGAGAACACAGACCCACAAGTCAGACTGCCTAGACTTGAATCCCTAGAGCCACCTAGCTAGCTTTGTGACCTCTCTGTACCTCAGTTTTCTCATCAGTAAAATGGGCATAACCATAATATCTATGGCTATTGTGGGATTCATGTCTGGATCCAATAAGTTAACTAAAGTTATATTTTTAGAACAGTTCCTGGCACTTAGTTATTGCTGATAAGTTGTAGCTATTGTTATGAATAATATTGGGATTAACACTCCTACATATATCTTTGGGGACTATACTTCTAGAAGTGAAAATATCGCATCAAAGGCTAAGACTATGTTAAACTGTTCTACTTCTTTTCTAACTGTCCTCCAGAAATGTACCAGCTGAATGGGGGTAGAGAGGAGGGACTGAAGGAGAACCTTCAACATTTTTTTTTTTTTCTTTTTTGAGATGGAGTTTTGCTTTTGTTGCCCAGGCTGGAGTGCAATGGCATGATCTTGGCTCACTGCAACCTCTGCCTCCCGGGTTCAAGCGATTCTCCTGCCTTAGCCTCCCAAGTAGCTGGGATTACAGGCATGCACCACCACACCCAGCTAATTTTGGATTTTTAGTAGAGACGGGGTTTCTGCATGGTGGTTAGGCTCGTCTCGAACTCTTGACCTTAGGTGATCTGCCCACCTTGGCCTCCCAAAGTGCTGGGATTACAAGTGTGAGCCACCATGCCCAGCCTCAACTTTTACTCTGTATATTTCTATATTAATTGAATTTTTATAAGAATATATTCATGTGTTACTTGTATATATATACTTTTAAATAGCCAATTTGTGCTCCTACCAATGTATCTATAAAAGGACATAAATCTCCTTATCTTTATGAACACTGGACATTGTCTTTTAAATCTTTGCCATTATAATAGGTGACAATGTTACCTCATTATGTGTATTTCCTTGATTCTCAGTAATCTTGCTTAGTTTTCATATATTTTTTGGAAACATTCATGGATTATGTATTAGGAAACTTAAAAATGTTTATACCATTTGAGTCAGTGAGCCTATGTCTATGAAGTTAAGCCAAGAAAATGATGGCTAGACTCATAAACTTATGTCAAAGATGGCCATCCAAGTGTTATTAATAAGAGTAGGCACTGGTTAAAGTATGGTATAATCTAAACGATGCCATATTATGCAACCATTTTGAAAAATAGTGTTTAAGTAAAGTTTATGTAACATTATTTTATAAAACTGGAGTGGGGGGTGTAAGAGAAAATTAGATATTAAAAATACAAAGAAAAATATGAGGCCAGGTGTGTTGGCTCATGCCTATAATCCTAGCACTTTGGGAGGCTAAGATGGGAGCTTGAGCTCAGGAGTTTGAGAGTAGCCCAGGCAACATGGTGAAACCCTGTCTCTCTGAAAAAAAATCAGCTGCGTGTGGTGGTTTGTGCCTGTAGTTTCAGCTACTAGGGAGGCTGAGGCAGGAGGATCACTGAGACCAAGAAGCTGAGGCTGCAGTGAGCTCTGATTGTGCCACTGCACTCTAGCGTGGGCAACAGAGTGAAAGTCTGTCTCAAAAAAAAAAAAATATATATATACACACACACACACACACACACACACACTTAAATTACAGAGAAAGAAATACATCAAAATGTTGTTTATGGGTGATAGAATCACAGGTAATATTTTTCTCTATTTTTTATTTTTATTTTTCTGAGTTTTCTATATTTTTAATGGATATGTTTTCAGTTTTGTAATGAAAAAAGGCAATCTTGCCTTTGTTAGTTAAAAATTTGCATGTATGGAGAAGGCTATGCATGTTGAAGGCAGGGGATATATGGAAAATCTCTGTTTGTACTTTCCATTCAATTTTGCTGTGAACCTAAAACCACTCTAAAAAATAAAGTCTAGGCCAGGCGCAGGAGCTCACGCCTGTAATCCCAGCACTTTGGGAGGCCAAGGGGAGCGGATTGTCTGAGGTCAGGAGTTTGAGACCAGTCTGGCCAACATGGTGAAACCCTCTCTCTACTAAAAATATAAAAAAATTAGCCTGGCATGGTGGTGGGTGCCTGTAATCGCAGCTACTTGGGAGGCTGAGGCAGGGGAATTGCTTGAACCATGGGGGTGGAGGTTGCCATGAGCCAAGATCAAGCCACTGCACTCCAGCCTGGGGGACAGAGCGAGACTCCATCTCAAATAAATAAATAAATAAATAAATAAAGTCTAGACAGATGTGGTGGTGCTTGCCTGTAGTCTCAGCTACTCAGGAAGCTGAGGTGGGAGGACTGCTTGAACCCAGGAGTTCAAAGCTGTAGTGTGCTATGATCACGCCTGTGAATAGCCACTGCACTCCAGCCTGGGCAACAAAGTGAGACCTTGTCTCTAAAAACATAAAATAAGTAAAGTCTATTTTTCTAAAAACACTGCACTTTTTTCTCATTGACTCGTTTCAAGATACATATTCCTGGGTACCAGAAATAAAAAACCCCACTGGAGAAGCAAATTTAGCTACAAACACAAACATAGAACACAGGGCTCATAAGATAACTGTGAAGGTACATAGGATTTTATAGCTGGAAAATGTAAAATGAGGTTGAGTTTGAATTTCAAGTATATAATGGATGACATAAAGCTAGATGTGGTAGCTCATGCCTGTAACCCTAGCGCTTTGGGAGGCCAAGACTCAAAGATTGCCTGAGCCCAGGAGTTCGAGACCAGCCTGGGCAACATATCAGATCCCATCTCTGCAAAAAATAAAAAAATTAACAGGTGTGGTGGCATCTGTCTGTAGTTCCAGCTACTTGGGAGGCAGAGGTGGGAGGACCTCTTGAGCCTAGGAGGTTGAGGCTGTAGTGAGCCATGATAGCACCACCGCACTCAGCCTGGGTGACAGAGCAAGACCCTGTCACAAACAAACAAACAGGAACCTACGAGAGAAGCTGTGTGTTGTCTCCTTTCAGCTTTGTGTTAGAGCACCTGGACATGAGCTGAAAAGGAATAGCCAGTGTCTGTGGCATCATCAGCTGCACAGATCACCTCCTACATGGCAACCTTTCTCCCTGTGGATCTGTGCCCTTCCATGGAATATCCCTGGAGAGCTCTCGAAGCTCTGTCCAAGTGGGACAAAGGGGAAGGGCTGCCTATGGGGCCAGCTGAGGTGAGACTGGCAGCTCACAGGTCATATCTCCCCTTCTGTAATGTGTACACATTTAGGGAACAGCAAACACCTTTGATGCACTTCAGCTGGGTCATGGGAGAACCAATCAATAAAGCAAGGTGGGCTATGGAGAGTCCTTAGGTAAAAGGTACCTCGTGAAGCCCAAGAGATGCTAACTCATTCTCATCACTGTCATTGAAGCTCAAATCAGATTTATACAAGAAGTTTTATTGTTATTTCCTTGATAAAATTCCTGCCTGGTTTTTGATGGGAAAATACGTTTTTCTTTGCAGGATTTTGTTCATTCATTTCCTAGATTCAGTTGGATTCCAATTGGACCAGCCTTGTGCTTAGTAGATGACCACCTAACATGATTGGAAAGGTATGGAGGAAAATGCCTTATCCTGAAACAACTGCTTTTACCTTCATCAACACTTATCATGGGATCTAAGGGCCCACCACTGGCATTTCATAATAATGATGACTTAATCACACCTACAAATATATACATTTTTGCCTTATCCACTGTACTCCTGAACAGCCTCCCATCCAAATACTTGCCAGACAGAGCTAACTTTAGCTACTGATGAAGACTTGTTTAGGGTAGCACATCTCAAAGTCACATAGCGTTTGTATGCTTTACAAAGCCATTTTCACATACAGCCTTGTCCTGTTTCATTCTCTATGATGAGAGGCCCCCTGCACTGTTCCCGCTTTGCTGCAGATCGGAGGCCACCCATCCATCTCTGGTCCAGCCCTGAGCAGCTCTGTTCACTGCACTGGCTGATGACAGAAATGAGGAGGGGGGTCAGACTGACAGGCCCAGGCCACACAGCCCTGTCCATCACAGACACAGACACAATGGAGTCAGAAGCCCTGGTGGTCTGTATCAATGATGGCTGTGCACTATGGAATGATCTACCAGGTATTAGACCTGGGGGGGAATTGTTACCTATTTTTTTTCTTTTGAGACGGAGTCTTACTGTGTCACCCAGGCTGGAGTGCAGTGGCGATCTCGGCTCACTGCAACCTCTACCTCCTGGGTTCAAGTGATTCTCCTGCCTCAGCCTCCCGAGTAGCTGGGACTACAGGCACATGCCACCACACCCAGCTACTTTTTTGTATTTTTAGTAGAGGCAGGGTTTCATGATGTTAGCTAGGATGGTCTCGATCTCCTGACCTCATGATCTGCCTGCCTCGGCCTCCCAAAATGCTGGGATTATAGTCGTGAGCCACCGCGTCCGGCCCGTTGTTAGCTCTTATGTGAACTTACACAAATTAACTTTGCCTTTTTCCCTTCAGTTTCTCTGCCTGTAAAATGGAGTTGATAACAGTCACTCTCCTAGGATTGTGGTGGGGAGGATCCCATGTGATGGGCCCTGCATTCTCTGGTGCTGGAAATAGGCACTCCTTAAACTGGTTTCCTTTCCTCCTAGGGCGGGTTTAGGAGCCCCCACAGCCATAGAACTCTAGAGCTGGAAAGGGCTTAGGAGCATCTGGTACAGTGGCTGGTCTCCAGATTTTTATATTTTTAGATTTCAACCATTAATTAAATGAAGAGGTCTTCTGGCCCTGGCCAAGGTGCCGGTCGCCTCCTGAGATCCTGTGCCTTCAAACCCTGAGAGTCTATATTTTTAAAAAAACAGAATGAAGGAATTAAGGCTTAAGGAACTAGAGAGTTGCCTGCAATAAGTGGATAGATTCGAAAAGGCCAAGCTACTTCTAAAACAGTATCCCACCAAGCTTCACGTTGCAGCATGTATGCTCTATGCAATCCATAACCCTTACGATGACATTGAAAATGAAGTTTTTGCAGACCTAGGCTGTAGTTGTGGAATGCTTAGCATCAGAACTGCAGTGTTAGGAGCAGGGTTGTGTGTTGGATTTGACAGAGATGAAGACGTATTGGAAATATTTAACAGGAATGTGGAAGAGTTTGAGTTAACAAATATTGACATGGTTCAATGTGATGTGTGCCTGTTACCTAACAGGATGTCAAGTCATTTGATACAGTAATTATGAATCCTCCTTTTGGGACCAAAAATAATAAAGGGATAGATACGGCTTTTCTAAAGACTGCTTTGGAAATGGCAAGAACAGCAGTATATTCTTTACACAAATCCTCAGAGAACATGTTGAAAAGAAAGCTGCAGAATGGGAAATCAAGATAGATATGATTTCAGAGCTTCAGGATGACCTGCCAGCATCATACGAGTTTCTTCTTCTTCTTTTTTTTTTTTTTTTTTTTTTTTTTTGAGATGGAGTCTCGCTCTATTGCCAGGCTGCAGTGCAGTGGCATGATCTTGGCTCACTGCAACCTCTGCCTCCCGGGTTCAAGCGATTCTTCTGACTCAGCCTCCCAAGTAGCTGGGATTACAGGCGCCCACTACCGCAGCGGGCTAATTTTTGTATTTGTAGTAGGGACGGGATTTCACCATCTTGGCAAGGCTGGTCTCGAACTCCTGACCTCGTAATTTACCCGCCTCGGCCTCCCAAAGTGCTGGGATTACAGGCATGAGCCACTGCGCCCAGCCCATACAAATTTCATAAAAATAAATCAGTGGACATTGGAGTGGACCTAATTCAGTTTTCATTGTAAAAGCCCCCCCAAAACAAAAGTAGTTTAAAACTTATTTAAAATGAATAAAAAATTGGTTTACGAAAAATAAAAAATAAAACAAAGAGGAAAGATATTGGACCAGTTTGAGAGTTACTGACATTTTATTTTGCAGATAAAGGCACAAAAAGTTAGTATACAAAAGACTCTACCTACCATCACTTTTATTTCCTTTTTAAAATGTTTTCATCTCCCTTCACTGACACATGATTTTTATTTCTTAAAGAATCTTGGCCGGGTGCGGTGGCTCACGCCTGTTATCCCAGCACTTTGGGAGGCTGAGGCAGGCGGATCACCTGAGGTCAGGAGTTCGAGACCATCCTGCCCAACATGGTGAAACCCCGTCTCTACTAAAAGTACAAAAATTAGCTGGGCGTGGTGGCATGTGCCGGTAATCCCAGCTACTTAGGAAGCTGAGGCGGGGAGACTTGCTTGAACC
>NW_012102343.1:1358730-1359622 GCF_000951045.1 Mandrillus leucophaeus
AAGGTGGGTGGATCACAAGGTCAGGGGTTCGAGACCAGCCTGACCAACATGGTGAAACCCCATCTCTACTAAAAATACAAAAATTAGCTGGACGTGGTGGTGGGTGCCTGTGATCCCAGCTACTCAGGAGAACTGCTTGAACCTGAGAGGCAGAAGTTGCAGTGAGCCAACACAGCGAGACTCTGTCTCAAAAAAAAAAAAAGACCAAAAAAAATGCCCACACAAAAACATGTCTAGATTTTCATTGTGTATTCATCTGTCCATTATTTTGAATTACAACTGAAAGAAGAGATAGATAGATGGAATCTAGGTATCATAGGTAATATGGAGTGAATATAGGGCATAGTCCCTATTTTAAGGAGCCCAAAGATGGAAGCATAGGCTATTTGGCCATCTACTCTTTGGCCAATAATATTCATAAATATGTAGGTAAGGATGTGAATGTATGGTTCCAAACACATATAAGAAAACCGGGGGATTTGAGGTAAATGAGCTACTTAATCCTTTCTAAAAACACACCTTTTTTCTTATTTAATTTGAAAGTAAATACATCTTTCATTTTCATTTTTTATTTTTTTCTATATCAGGCCACAGTGGCTGGAGACATCTTTTTCTAAATTTAAAAACATAGGCAAAAACGTGTATAGTTTAGAACATAAGCATATTGAAGCTATAATGAAACAAGGGGATGGTTAATATATAGTTCAGTATAGTAGTGGCTAACTGGGTGTGATGATGGACATAAGCATATTGAAGCTATAATGAAAACAAGGGGATGGTTAATATATAGTTCAGTGTAGTAGTGGCTAACTGGGTGTGATGATGGACATAAGCATATTGAAGCTATAATGAAACAAGGGGATGGTTAACATATAGTTCAGTATGGTAGTGG
>NW_012102343.1:1362132-1364465 GCF_000951045.1 Mandrillus leucophaeus
ACTGCACCCCAGCCTGGGTGACAGAGCAAGACTCCATCTCAAAAAAAAAAAAAAAAAAAAAAAAAAAAAAGAATCTTAACCACCTTGTTTTTAAAAGAATAAAAGGGGGAAAGGCATAATATACAAATAAGTTTAGCTTTGTGAAAAACTCTTTACAATGTCTTTTCTCATTTTTCTAAATACCAAGGGAAATGTCATAGACTAGGGTTAGGGATCCTGGGATCTTCATGACATGCCTTTACTTTATGGGTGAGGAACCGGGAGCCCAGAGAGGTAAAGTGACAAGCCCAAGGTCACACAGCAGCTGCAATGCCTCCTTGCTCTCTAGGAAAACACCCCTGGGCATCAGAGATCCTTTCATGTGGCTGTCCAAGCACTTGGGCTGGGAGTTAGGAGGTCTGGGCTCTACTCCCAGCGATTGGCTCTAAAGTCGCACTTTCTGCATTCCAGCTTTTATAAAACGGAGATGATAATCACCCCTTCATTCAGAACTTGGGTGAAAATCTAATGAAAGAAGAGCTTCGAAAGGGCTCCGGAGATGCATACACGGTATTATGGAGTGAGGAATTAGGGAGTGAAATGTCTCCATGTCTATAATTTGCCTGAAAGTATTTCAGCCAACAAAAATAAGCAAATACATATGAACAATTGTTAAATCTAGGTGATGAATACAGGGGTGGGTATTGCTATGCTACTCTGTCTACTTCTCTGCATATTTGACAATTTTCATAATCTTCCACAATTTTGTAAAAAGTACTCTGGCAAGGTAAATGGAAAGGATGATGTTACTCACAGGGAAGAGGTCCTCCGGGAGGTCCTTGTCTTGGGCTCTGTGGCCAGGTGGGGCCAACCACCCTAGAAGACGGAGCAGCCCACTCTTCACCAGCCTTGGGCAGACAGAGCCATGGTCAGGAAGTGCTTCTGGTTTCCCTGCTTCCTCTCCAGGCAGGCCGGGTGCCCGTGGCTGGGTAAGGGGAGCCTCTGGCCCCTTCTTAGCACAAGGCACTGTCTGACAGACCCAGTCTTGCTGCAGCCGCTGACTCTGGGGACAGTGGGGACTGCTTAGCGCAGCCAACCAGCATGGGGGGCTTATGAATATGCAAATAGAGACCAGCTGGTTGGCTGCTCCCCATGCCATTTCTCATCTCCACCCCAACTCAGGTGCCCAGAAAAGCCAACTCAGAGAGGACCTTCCTGAAATTCCATCTCTTCTGTCCTTGCCTATGGACCACAGAGCCCTTTGAAAACTTGGGGACTGAATCACCCAGCTTTTCTCATTGCTTTGGCCTCCAGCGGGAAGCTCCTCACTTCTGCTTTCGAATTCCCTAGAGAGGCAGCTCCAACATGAACATCTTTCTCCCTGTCCCTCAAGCATCCTGAGAAGACTGGAATCAGCCCAACAGCAAACCATGGTATCTCAGATCTGCAGGAAGGAGAGGCCGCGTGGTCCCTCCCTCCCGCAGAGGCCTGAACACTGCTGAGGAAGCTGTCGCTGGGCCAAAACACCCATCCCTGACAGATCTGGGAGAACTCACTGGCCAAACCCACCTACTCCCGAATGTAACCCAAATTTTGCCATCCCCTCCTCCTTCAGCTTGGGATGTGGAGGGGATGTTGTGAAATACAGCAATGAAAATTAGTAAACTACAGCTCAAGTCATCAACATGGATAAATCCTGAAAATACAGTGTTGACCGAAAGAAGTAAGTCACAGAGGCTGGGCTCGGTGGCTCACGCCTGTCATTCCAGCACTTTGGGAGGCTGAGGCGGCAGATCACTTGAGCCCAGCGTTCAAGACCAACCTGGGCAACCTAGAGAGATCACATCTCTACCAAAAATATATTTAAAAAAAAAGAAAGAAGAAAAAAAGAAAAAAAAATTAGCCAGGTGTAGTGGCATGCGCTTTTGGTCCTAGCTACTCGGGAGGCTGAGGTGGGAGGATGAGGATTGCTTGAGCCTGGGAGGTGGAGGTTGCAGTGAGCTGAGATTGCACCACTGCACTCCAGCCTGGGTGACAGAGTGAGACCCCATTAAAAAACAAAAAAACAAAAAAACAAAAAAAAACAAGGCCGGGCGCGATGGCTCATGCCTGTAATCCCAGCACTTTAGGAGGCCGAGGCGGGTGGATCACAAGGTCAGGAGATTGAGACCATCCTGGCTAACATGGTGAAACCCCCGCCCCCGTCTCTACTAAAAAATGCAAAAAATTAGCCAGGTGTGGTGACGGGAGCCTGTAGTCCCAGCTACTCGGGAGGCTGAGGCAGGAGAATGGCGTGAACCCGGGAGGCAGAGCTTGCAGTGAGCCGAGATCATGCCACTGCACTCCAGCCTGGG
>NW_012102343.1:1365508-1410321 GCF_000951045.1 Mandrillus leucophaeus
TAATGAAAACAAGGGGATGGTTAATATATAGTTCAGTGTAGTAGTGGCTAACTGGGTGTGATGATGGACATAAGCATATTGAAGCTATAATGAAACAAGGGGATGGTTAACATATAGTTCAGTATGGTAGTGGCTAACTGGGTGTGATGATGGAGGAGGCCACAGGGAACTTTCCCATTTCTTCAGTTGGGCAGCAAGTATGGGAATTCCTTTTATTATTTTTCTTTTAAACCGAACACATAGATTTTTATATCCTTTTTAGTATGCATTTTATAATGAAAATGTTTTTTAAAATTATCTTTTGGGCCGGGTGTGGCGGCTCACGGCTGTAAGCCTAACGCTTTGGGAGGCCAAGGTGGGGGGATCACAAAGTCAAGAGATCAAGACCATCCTGGCCAACATGGTGAAACCCCATCTCTACTAAAAATAGAAATTAGCCAGGCGTGGTGGTGTGTGCCTGTAGTCCCAGCTACTCGTGAGGCTGAGGCAGGAGAATCTCTTGAACCCGGGAGGCGGAGGTTGCAGTGAGCCAAGATAGCGCCACTGCACTCCAGCCTGGCGATAGAGTGAGACTCCATCTCAAAAAAAAAAAAAAAAAAAAATTCTCTTTTGAGCCCTGCCACAATTTATATTCATAAACTCTGGCCCTAGTAGATGGTGCTGTGTCTTGGAAGGCTCTAAATGAAGAAGAGTACACTAGCTTATTGGGTTGCAGCTTGGAGTCCATAGAAGCTCATATGTTAATCTCAAGGAAATCAATTTCAACTCTTACCCTCTGAAAGGGATTTTGTATGAAACCATGCTCGAGTGTGTGTGTGCGTGTGGTGTCTTAAGACAGTAATATCTAAGTATACTAAGTATAAGTAATACTAAGTAATATCTAAGTAATATCTAAGATTAACTTGGGTGATCACTAAAACTCCAGAAGTGCTTTGCCACATTATAAGCAGGCTTGAAGCCTTGAAGCCTCTATATCTTTTTTTTTTTTTTTTGAGATGGCGTCTCGCTCTGTTGTCCAGGCTGGAGTGCAGTGACACGATCTCGGCTCACTGCAAGCTCCACCTCCCAGGTTCATGCCATTCTCCTGCCTCAGCCTCCGGAGTAGCTGGGACTACAGGCACCCGTCACCATGCCCGGCTAATTTTTTGTATCTTTAGTAGAGACGGGGTTTCACCGTGTTAGCCAGGATTGTCTTGATCTCTTGACCTCGTGGTCTGCCCGCCTTGGCCTCCCAAAGTGCTGGGATTACAGGCATGAGCCACCGCGCCCGGCCTGAAGCCTCTACACCTTCTATAAGAATCTCAAAAATTGTTAAAGACTGTGAAAGCCTGTAATCCCAGCCCTTTGGGAGGCCAAGGCGGGCAGATCATGAGGTCAAGATATGGAGACCATCCCAGCCAACACGGTGAAACCCCGTCTCTACTAAAAATACAGAAATTAGCTGGGCATGGTAGCACGTGCCTGTAGTCCCAGCTACTTGGGAGGCTGGGGCAGGAGAATTACTTGAACCCGGGTGGCGGAGGTTGCAGTGAGCCGAGACGAGATCACACCACTGCACTCCAGCCTGGGCAGCTGAGCAAGACTCCGTCTCAAAAAAAAAAAAAAACAAAGACTGTGAAAGAACTGAGTAGCTATCTAAAAAAACATTAACAGTAATGCGGGCAAGAAATTGCCGTAGCCCCTGACTACTATTCTTGGATTCTTCAGCTGTGTCCACCAATGTTGTATAAACATGGAAGTATTTAGTCGTTTCACAAATATTTATTGAGTACCTACAGAGTCCCAGGAACTCTGGTGTCCCAGGTGTTGTGTTTGGAGGATTCAGGAAAAGAGAGAGTCGTCTCTTTCCACCTGCTGCTCTATGCAGCATGGGAGACAGACAAGTAAACAGGCCATAATAATACAATGCAATATAGAGACCCAGACACAGGGCTTTGAAAGCATAGAAAATTTATCCATTAACTCTGCCGAGGGGTTAGGAAGGAATTCAGAAGGAGATTCAAAGGATGACTAGGAGTCCCTAGGCAATTAGGAGGAGGGAACAACCCATGCAAATAGCTCAGTGAGGCTATGGCCAGTAGTGTGGTTTGACTAAAGCTCACAATCTGTGAGAATGTGGGGAGAGAATCAGAACATAATCAGAAGCCTGATTACCAGGTGCTTGGTCAAGTTGAGGAGTTTGTACTTTATCCTCAGTGCAATATCCTTGTGCAATTCTCTTGCCTCAGCCTCCTGAGTAGCTGGGATTACAGGCATTCGCTACCACACCCAGCTAATTTTGGCATTTTTAGTAGAGACGGGGTTTCACCATGTTGGCCAGGCAGGTCTCGAACTCCTGATCTCAAGTGATCCACCTGCCTCAGCCTCCCAAAGTGCTGGGATTACAGGTGTGAGCCACCGCACCAGGCTCAGAAGGATCTTTGACACAGATATAAAGGATGATGGGCTAGAGAAAGCGAGAGTGGAGGCTTAGAACTGCTTAGGGAGCTTTTCAAATAATTCAGGTGAAAGCTACTGAGGAGTCGATTGTGAGTAGCAGCAGGGCAGAGCTGTTTTCTCTATTTCTAGTTAGGACTTTGGCCCATCCTTCCAGAATTCTAGTGGCAGTGCTTTCAGGGTTCAGGTGAGTGAAGGCACTGTAAAGGTCCTGATGGAGTCTGAGGCAACATAGTGAGATCCTCTCTCAATTTATATTAAAACATAAATTAATTAGAAAAATAAAGGTCCTGAGGACCAGGCAAAATGCCTCCGATAAAGAAACCATCATGAACAGGCACCAAGTGGTTAATTTTTTCATTCGTACATTTATGTGTTACTAATTCAGCCAGGGGTTTAAAGAGCATCTTTTTTTATTAGGAAGAGAGCCTTAAAGGTGAATACTCATGCTATGTGCTTTCACTTCAAGTCAGCGGGAAGAATGGCACTCTTAGTGTGGGGAGGTTACCCTGGCATGGTGGCACCTGTAGTCCCAGCTACTCCAGAGGCTGAGGCAGAGGGATCGCTTGAGCCCAGGGTGTCAAGGCTCCAGTGAACTATGACCTGTTTTCTTTGAAAAAAAAAAAAAAAAAAAAAGATCCAATTAAAAGCCTTCTTCAACTGTTGCTCATCAGGTGTACAATCGCTGCCTGGATAACCAGGGCGACCGCGTTCTCTTCTAAAAAAAAAAAAAAAAAAAAAAAAGCTGGGAGTTTATATTCTAAGGATAGGGTGACAAACGAACAACTTCCAAAATGCGCAAGATGTATGGGGAACAATTAGTTTGGCTGGAATTTGCGTAGGGGGAAAATCAGAAGCTGTTGAGAAGTAAGGCTATAGTTGGTGAAGATATGCGGCTGGTAAAAAGGCAATGGGAGCCCTTTAGAAATTCCTGGGATTCTGTTTCTTTGACTCGGGGTTAGGAAGACAGGGAAGTAACAAGTGCTTTTTTGTGTTTTTGTTTTTTTTAATAGTTAAGGAACCTGAGGCTGGAGGTGGGGGGCAATGTCATCTGCCCAAGGCCACACAAGTGTAAGATCAGGCATGCATGTCTGCCAAGGTTTCAATTCAAAGTCCGTGCCTCTCTTTCGCTCTCTTCCCAAGGTACAGCGGAGGAACAGCGCGGTGCCATTGGGTCCCGAAAGAGAAGGGCGCCAAGCTCAGAGCCAGTTCTGTGGAAGGGTAGGGGGACTCCCCTGACCGCGGGGGCAATCTGGTGGCGGGACAGTCGTAGACACCTTCAGGAGAACCAGCTCAGGGTGACAGGCAATGCAGAGGGCCCCGAGAGCGCCTTAGAGTTGCCTGCTCCAGAGAGCAGGACTCCTGGGCTGCCGCGCCGGCGACTGGGCGCAGCCGTGCGCCCACCCCCTGCCAGTGGTTCGCTCCGAACACCCCTCGTCGGGCGGCGGGTACTGCGGCCCGCCCCACTTCCGGTTGTTGCCGGGCCCTATATCCGGTGTCCGCCCGCCCTCGGCTCCGCCGCCGCGATGCTGTCGCGGTCCCGCTGTGTGTCCCGTGCATTCAGCCGCTCGCTCTCTGCTTTCCAGAAGGTACGGTCTGGCCGAGCCGGGGCCTCGACGGGTGAGGAGTCTGTTGGCGGGCGGACAGGAGGCCTGGAAGGCAGGGGCGCGGCGCGCCGGCCAGACCGGGCACCAAGGGCACTGGGACGCGGAGGCCGCGCGGGCTGGGCGGCCGGGGGCCGTGGTTGCCCTCGGGACCGTTTTGCGGAGCCCAGTGGCCCCCTGCCTTCTTCAGGCAGCCCGCGGGAAACGTTTCTTGCTGTACCCCACCCTCCGCGCTGGAGCTGGGGAGCCGCGCCCGTCCAGTTACTCGACTCAGAGTTAGGGAGGAGGCGCGGCGGAGTCCTCTGGCGGGATTCGGCGCCCGTCTCCTCTTGCTCTGCTAAAATCAGTGGGTATTAGTGAGTCCCGTTGGGAAGTTGAGATAGTTTGGCAGGCCCAGCGTGTTGATTGGGACTGCCATCACGGTGTGTTACATTCACCTTTGGAGTTACGAGATTCACCTGTCACCACCACTGGTACAGCTTTGAGCGTGTACTTAGAAGAAAAAGCTGGGTGGTTTTTTTTTTTTTTTTTTTTTCCATCTTGGGTGACGTCGATAATGTCTTCTTTCTCAACAGGGGAACTGCCCTCTAGGGAGACGTTCCCTGCCTGGTAAGTTCTGCCCTTGCCGTCACCTAAAATGCTCTGCTCCTGGACAGAGCAGTATGTGAGGAACTCGGGGGTGCCTGTGTTTCTCATAATACCTAAAGACAGTTCGGTTCAGAGAGTAGTGAGACACAGTGCTACATAATCATGAGCTATCGTTTATTCATTTAGCTCGTAGTTGTTGAGTTTCTACTGTGTCAGGCAATGTGCTAGACACTAGGGATACAGGAGTGGATACAGAAGTGTACAGTTCTTGCCCTCGTGGAGCTCCTTGACTAGTTGGATAGTGTCAATTGCTAAACAAGCGAACAAAGGCAAATTTTTGTAACTGCTGAGAAGGAAACATGTGAGGGTGGACAGAAGAGCCCAGAAATTTCTGAGGTAACTTAAAAGTTATGGCCATGGCCGGGCGCGGTGGCTCACGCCTGTAGTACCAGCACTCTGGGAGGCCGAGGCGGGCGGATCACGAGGTCAGGAGATCGAGACATCTTGGCTTACACGGTGAAACCCCATCTCTACTAAAAAATACAAAAAATTAGCCGGGCATTGTGGTGGGCGCCTGTAGTCCCAGCTCCTCGGGAGGCTGAGGCAGAAGAATGGTGTGAACCCCGGGGAGGCGGAGCTTGCAGTGAACCGAGATCGCACCGTTGCGCTCCAGCCTGGGCGACAGGATACTCTGTCTTAAAAAAAAAAAAAAAAAAAAAAAGTTATGGCCAGCAGGATGTGACGGAGCTAACCCAGTGAAGCCCAGGAGAAAGAGAATGGCATGTACAAAGACCCTGAGGAAGAAAAGAGGTTGGCAGAACTTAAGAACTGGAAAAAAGGTGATTTGGCCAGAGTATTTTGGTTAACGGAGAGAGTGGCATGAGATAGAAGATGGTATAGAGACTTGAAGGAGTTTAGATTTTATCCCACTAGTTAAAAAAAAAAAAAGTGTCATCCATAGCTTATTTTCTGTTATATGCCTAGCCTAAGTATTTGTTGAATGAGTTGATCTTGTGGGCTTTCTTTGTGCCAAGCATTTATATGACTGCTTTCTGTGAATTTTTTAATCATCACAAAACAGTAAAAAGTATTTTTTCTGTTTTTCAAATGCATAACCCAAGACAAGAGAGCTTAAAAGCCTTGGCCATGGTCACACACCCAGCTGTTGATCCAGCCAGGTCTACCTGACCCAGCCTGAACTCTTAACCCACCATGCTCTCATTTACTCATAGACTCAACAGATCATTTATTGAGTGTTTACTATATGCCAGCCACTGTTCTGGGTAACAGGGATACAGATGGACTCTAGCCTCGAGATTTTATGGGCTAGCTGGAGAGAGAGAGCAGGTATACAGTTATGCTCCGACAAGGGCATAATTAAATTGTGGTTACTACGAGAGAGGAATAAAGGGTTTGATGAAAGGGTGGAATGATGTAGCCCAGCTTGGGAAGGTTGGAAATGTCAGTAAAGGCTTCCCTGAAGAAGTGACATTTAACTGAGACCTGAATATAAAAGAGCCAAGAAAATGTATTCCAGGCAAAGGGAATTGCTTGTGCAAAGGTTTTCAGACAGGAAAGGACTTGACCAGTGATAGACATGGGAAGAAGCCTGTCTGGCAGGAAAGATAGAGTGGGCTGGACGGTACAGGATCATGTAAAGTGTGTGGACTTTATCCTGAGTTATGAGAACATAAGGCACCTAGCACAATGTCAGCTTGTAGTGGACTCTCAATAACAAATGTATTTTTCAAGTGGGAACCCTGAACAATGTCAGTGAACATTTTCTCCACTTTATAGGTGGGCAGGACAATGGAAAGAACCTTGCATTTGGGGATTTGCATTTGGACTCAGGGATTCACCTTGGGCTAGTCACTTAACCTCCAGAAGCCCTGCTTATATGAAATGGGAATAATGGCAGATAGTCGTTCCACTTCAGAGAGTTGTGAGACTGTAAAATCAAAGTGAAGTCATTATGGGAAAGCTTTTTATAAACCCTAAAGCGCTGTACAAATGAAATGTGCTGTAGGATGAACTCTGAATTAGACTCCAGGTTTCCAAAATCAATGTGGGGCACCAGCTATTCTAGTTCAAGAACATACCATGCTTAGAATTTGCACTGCATAGTCATTGGCTGCTGGACATAGAGGTGACTGGCTTACCTGTGTTGGGATGTTTGTGAGGAGGTGGGCATAAGAGAGAGCTAGCTCTCATTTGGTGTCTCTTGAGCCTATGGTTCAGAAAGAATTGTTAATCTGAAAGAAAAAAGACATGAGAAAGAATTCAGAAGAGGCAGCTGTAGTTACTAGTCATCAGTTGGGGAAATGCAGTTGACTCTGATAAGGGCAGCTGGTGGGCAGAAAGGGGCTTTCACCTTGTTGAGAGTGACCAGGGCGGAAGACTTCAGAATGGCATAGGAAGTCAATACACTGAAAGATGGGGACATGATTTTCTCAGCCCTAGGACAAGCTGGAGACCCTGAACCTAAAGTAGCCAAATCTTTACCACTAGGGTTCGGGTGATAAGATTTCCAACCCAGGCTTTTCAAACCCGGACCAAATATCCTCCTCGCTTCTCAAATTGGGTTATGTATAGTCACAGTATAAGCCATCCCCTGTCTTTCTCAGGCTTCAGTTGTATTTGGAGACTTGGCAAGAGACATTTTATTATGAAAACATACAGGAATAATGAAAAGTTCTGACTTTTTAAGGAAAATGAGATTATATAATCACTTTGGGCTGTGCCATCAAATTTTTTCTCTTTCCTCCCCGGCCAAACACATTCCCACTCAATCTCACATACCCAGTTGCTCTCTGCCACTAAGGCTACTTTGGAAAAGTTTGAGAAGCAGGACTCTATGATAAAGATTATATCTGTTGCCGTTGATATAACGGCTCTGTCTCAGGGTTGGGGGTGAGCAGACCTCTTTTCCATTCCCAGCATGTATCCTTTGTGAGATAAGCGTTGTTGGTTAAGAGTTATTTTGTTTCTTGCAGGGGTCTCCTTATGCCAGGGACCAGGTTACCCTAACAGCAGGAAGGTTGTGTAAGTATCATTGGGGAGTACAGACATGTGGCCACGGGTTATTTATTAAGACATAAAGTTCTAAATTTGACCATCTGAATTCTTCACTGGCCTCCAGACCTAGAAATTGAGGTGATTATGTTAAGTCCTTAGACTAACCTCGATGTTCACTTTTCCCATGTGATGTTCCTTGAGCATCAGCTCCATGTCAGGTGTTGAACTAGGAGTGTGCCCGCTCTCCACAGGTGTTTAGATTGTAATGAAAGTTAAGTTGGAACCCTCTTTCTATGGGATATAGAAGGGTGCTCCTAGATACTCTATTTGGATGTAAGTGCAGCTGAAAGGCTCAAGGTTACATTTATTGTGGAGATTGAGAGCACCTCAGTAGCATAGTATCCTCTCAGTAGCATAGTTACTCATTTTTAAAAACAATAAAAGCTTAAAACTGGTTGAGTCCTGGGACTGACTAGTTTGGAGGGAATGCTGTTGCTGCATAATGCAGAGTTTGGAGAAAGGCCACCCATGTGTGTTTCAGATTAACTTCTGCGTATGAATGTTGCTTAAATGCTGCTTTGCATTCCAAATGTTTCCGTGGTGATGCTAAGAGAATGCTCCCTACTTACCTGTTCAACAGCTGTCAGGTTGCTTTCTCTACAGGGAGAATCCTCAAAGTGAAGGGGTCAGCGGAGGAGCTGCTTACTGTACATCACAATGAGAGTTGTTGTTGTTTGTTTTGAGACAGGATCTTGCTCTGCCACTTTGGCTGGAGTGCAGTAGCCTGATCTTGGCTCACTGCATCCTCAGCCTCCTGGGCTCAAGAGATCCTTTCACCTCAGCCTCCTGAGTAGCTGAGACTACAGGCACGTGCCACCATGCCCGGCTGATTTTTGTATGTTTTGTAGAGGTGGGATTGTTTTGCCATGATACCCGGGCTGGGTGTCAAACTCCTGGGCTCAAGCAATCCATCCACTTGCTTTAGCCTCCCAAAGCGGAGGATATAGGCGTGAGCTGCGGTGCCTGGCTGGTTTTTTTAAATTGAGTAAATGTTGCACTCAGTACTAGAAATATGAATTCCTGTGTTATTTTGGAGGGCAATTTGATAGTTATAAGTCTTTGAATGTGTGTACCTTTTTTTTTTTTTTTTTTTTTTTTTTTGAGACGGAGTCTTGCTCTATCCCCAGGCTGGAGTGCAGTGGCGCGATCTCGGCTCACTGCAGCCTCTGCCTCTCGGATTCCAGCAATTCTCCTGCCTCAGCCTCCTGGGTAGCTGGGATTACAGGCGCACGCCACAACACCTGGCTAATTTTTGTATTTTTACTAGAGATGGGGTTTCACCATGTTGGCCAGGCCGATCTCTAACTCCTGACATCAGGTGATCCGCCCTCCTCAGCCTCCCAAAGTGCTGGGATTACAGGCGTGAGCCATGGCCTGGCCAGTGTGTACCTTTTTGTCTAGCAGTTCCATCTCTAGGAATCTATACTAAAGAACTGGTATAACCAGATTTATCTCAAAATGGCAAAGAGCAAGGGATTGGCTAAACTGTAGCACGTTCAGATGTTCACACTATGAAAAGTGGGAAAAAGCAGGTTACAAAATGATTTCATTTTCTACTGTGTGGTATGATCCCATTGTAAGTATTCTTTTTGCTATTTATAATATCCTGCAGTGAACATCTAGTTATTTAGGTATTCAAAATGTATTACTCATCTGCAATTAAATGAAAATTGGGACAATCATGAATCTCTACCATAAATACACTAAATATTTGAAAGTAAATAATGAGGAAAAAGTAAACTGTGTGTGGGGTCACCCCTGATCATGTCACCCTATTCCAGTATCTTTGTGTGTGTTGTGCCTTTTCTGTGAATAAGGTACCCACTTTGTTTAAGAAATCTTTTATTGTAAAACAATTTTTGGTTTTATGTTTTTACTTAATAGTATTATATTTACATGGTTAAAAATTCAAAAAGTAAAAAGGGTGTCCATGAGAAGACCTTTTTATCCTTGTCCTCTAGCCCCCCCGAATGCCTCTTGGTAGTGGTGGCCACCGCTCTGGGTTCCTGGATGACTTGCAGAGCAGTCTCTGCACTTGCATGTTGCCTGTTAGTTCTTGCCTGTAGGCATGTACTTTACATGGTTACAAACTATATGAAGAACATTTTGTATTCTGTAGTTTTTAAATATCTTCATTTTTTTCTTGGTTATACATAGACCTTACAGTTATTTTGACGTTATAAAAGTAAAAATACCTAAAGGCAACTTAAATCTATTTTACTTTTCTATTATAAAAATGCTTGTTATAGAATATTCAAACAATCCTGAAGTGTAAAAAGTGAAAGTCCCCATCAATCCAAATCTTTCTCCCAAATGGTGTAAGTGTGCAACACATAACCAGAGATACCGTGTATGTCTACATCTCTCACCCCTCAGAGGTAACCACTGTTAATGGCTTTGTGCATACAGGGTGAGTTCATTCTCCAGTTTCTGTTATTACTGTAAAGGCCATATTTGTAAATGCCTTGGTCTTTGAGGTTCATTTTGAATGAGTCCAGAATGTATTGATGTGCTGCTTTCTAGCAAGAGAACCGAGTAGGAGATACCATATGGAGTTTGTGTGTGGTTTTTTTGTTTTGGGGTTTTTGTTTTGTTTTTTTTGGCATAACACCTTGTTTTACTTCCGAGTTAGTCTTGTTAATCTTGCTGCCTTATCTGATCTGAATCTGTTATCTTGAGGGCAGAAATTCCATTATACCTTGCACAATGGCTTGTACCCTGGGCAAGCCATATATCTATACTGGATTTAGTTAAGAAAGAGACCTGGCTGTACATGGTGACTCACTCTCGTAATCCCAGCGCTTTGGGCAGGATCTTGGAGACCCATCTGGGCAATGAAGTCCGTAGTCTACAAAGAGTAATTTTAAAAAATTAGCTGGGTGGCATGTGCCTGTAGTCCCAGTTACTTGGGAGGCAGAGGTGGGAGGATCCCTTAAGTCCAGGAGTTCGAGGTTACAGTGAACTATTATCATGCCACTGTACTGCAGCCTGGGTGACAGAGCAAGTCTCTGTCTCTTAAAAAACAAAAAACCAAATCAAGATTCTAAGTCCTTTCAGTCTACAAACGACCGAGGTGCTTATTTTTTCTTTAAAGAACCAAATGTAAGTCTGTTTTGTGAGAGCTGGCATTGCATTGCAACACAGGGGCCTGGGCGTACTTGGGGAGCTCACCGTCTAAGGTACCTGGGTCATTAGGCTCTACTCCAGACCTGCTGAGTCAGAATCCCTGGGGGAGAGGCCTAGACATGTGAACTTTGAAAAGGTTCCTCCCCAAGTGACACTGATGTACACCCCTGGTCAGGAGTCACTGTTTAAGGGAAAGGTGACCCATGGGGCCTTAACTAAAGTGTGAGTGGTTCACCTGCTAAAGGAGTTAACGTGTGTTTCTTTTGTAGCATTAACAACAACAGTGTCTTCAGTGTTCGCTTCTTCAGAACTACAGCTGTATCCAGTAAGTACCGGCCTTCTTGGGAATGGAATTTTATGGGAAGAGCAACAATTGATTGAGTTTAATTAAAGAAAAATAATGAAAAATGAGTTACTTGTGATTTTCTTTTTTGCATTTTTCCTAGAGGATGACTTGGTTACAGTCAAAACCCCAGCATTTGCAGAATCTGTCACAGAGGGAGATGTCAGGTGGGAGAAAGGTAAGATTTAGTTTCCTCTCTTCTTGTTTTTCTTTTTGTTTTGGGGTTTTTTTTTTTTTTTTTTTTTGGTTTTTTTGGAGACAGAGTCTCACTCTGTTCCCAGCCTGGAGTGCAGTGGTATGATCTCGGCTCACTGCAGCCTCCACCTCCCAGGTTCAAGTGATTCTCTTGCCTCAGCCTCCTGAGTAGCTGGGATTACAGGTGCCCACCACCATGCATGGCCAAGTTTTTTGTATTTTTAGTAGAGATGGGGTTTCACCATGTTGGTCAGGCTGGTCTCAAACTCCTGACCTCAGGTGATCTGCCCGCCTTGGCCTGCCACAAAGTGTTGGCGTGAGCCACTGTGCCTGGCTCCTCTCACTTCTTAAGTTTAAGTGCTTTCTAAAATTCTCCCCTCCGCCAAGGATAGTTGTAGAATTTATAGCTCTGCCCTTTTCTTTACATATGTACTTTCCGCTGGCCCTGTAGGAAAGGGTTCTTGTAACATACTGGAGGCTCCCCGCTAACAGGTAGCCTTTGATTGTCTTTTCAGCTGTTGGAGACACCGTTGCAGAAGATGAAGTGGTTTGTGAGATTGAAACTGACAAGGTAGGCTTATCTTATATTACCAGTTTTTCATGGACTTCCCTTAGTTAACCTAATGAAACAGGGACTTAACCGTTGTTTAGAGATAATTTTTAACTAGCTCTAACCTCAGTTGTAAAATTATTGGATTTGTTCAATTTAAAAAAAAACTTTTTACATTTAACTTCCTTTTTTTTTTTGAGACAGAGTCTTGCTCTGTTGCCCAGACTGGAGTGCAGTGGCCTGATTTCAGCTCACTGCAACCTCCACCTCCCGGGTTCAAGCGATTCTCCTGCCTCAGCCTCCCTAGTAGCTGGGATTATAGGCGCATGCCACCACACCCAGCTAATTTTTGTACTTCTTATAGAGACAGGGTTTCGCCAGGCTGGTCTCAAACTCCTGACCTCAGGTGATCTGCCTGCCTCTGCCTCCCAAAGTGTTGGGTTTACAGGCGTGAGCCACCGCACCTGACCTGCATTTAACTTTAAATTGTTTGCTGTGTGTGTACTATGTACTTCATTTAGTAGCTTTAGTCTTGTAGTGTGTGGTGATGGGGTGAGGAGGGTAAGTAAGCTGTTTCCAGTTTTTCCTGTATCACTTGGAAACCTATTAACTGAATATTGCCTGAATGTTTCTGAGAAAGGACAGAAAGAGTGAATCTTCACAGTAGCGTTGACTTGTCATCACCCTTGCTCTGAAATTGTGGCCTTAGGTGTTTGTGTGCAGGGCCTTATATATTGTGTTACCACTTTTGTGACTCATTGGAGGTTTTTGTTGTTGTTGTTGTTTTGAGACGGCGTTTCGCTCTGTCACCCAGGCTGGAGTATAATGGTGCGATACTGGCTTCACCTGCCAGGTTCAAGCGATTTTCCTGCCTCAGCCTCCCAAGTAGCTGGGATTACATTTTTGTAGTTTTTAGTAGAGATAGGGTTTCACCATGTTGGCCAGGCTGGTCTTGAACTCCTGACCTTAAGTGATCCACCTGCCTTGGCCTCCCAGTGTACAGGGACTACAGGCAAGAACCACCGTGCCCGGCTTCGTTGGAGATTCTATACAGCTAATTTTCTAATGCTGGATAAACATTTGGACTTCCTCCATCTGTCTTTCTCTTCCAGACATCTGTGCAGGTTCCATCACCAGCAAATGGCGTGATTGAAGCTCTTTTGGTACCTGATGGGGGAAAAGTCGAAGGAGGCACTCCGCTTTTCACACTCAGGAAAACTGGTGGTAAAGAAGTTCTCCTGGTGCTCAAGGTCTCCAGTGTTCCCTCTTGGGATTGGGACTGAGCATAATATGCTAATTCCCTGATATGTCAAAGACTCTGTCATTCCAGCTGCCCTTAGTTGAGGGAATAAGGGGTAAATTTATATATAGTGTGAACTTTAAATGTCAAATTCTAGAAGAAAAGTTTATTTTTAAAAAAATAAACCTCATACTCTGTTCTTTCCATGGGTGTTTCTTACCAGGAGCTGAGAAACTGAACCTTTTCTTATAGATACACAGATTGAGCATACCTAATCTGAAAATTCAAAATCTGAAATGCTCCAAAACTGAAAATCCAAAATCTGAAATGGTCCAAAACTGAAAATCCAAAATCTGAAATGCTCCAAAACTGAAAATCCAAAATCTGAAATGCTCCACAACTGAAAATCCAAAATCTAAAATGCTCCACAACTGAAAATCCAAAATCTGAAATGCTTCAGAACTTTCTGAGCGCTGACGTAATGCTCAAAGGAAATGCTCGTTGTCTATTATGGGGAATTCAGTGTTGTTTCTTATCACATCTATTCTCTCATATCTCTAGGAAGGGTTGGTATTTCTTTTGGGAAGAAATGAGAAACAAAATAATTTGTACTAGACCTGATAGGGTTAGAGATTAATAACTGTTTATCTGACTCTTAGTGAAATTTTATAACCACTAAAATGTCTGTTTCTTTTTCCTAAGCGAGAATCATACTCGTAGACCAACGAGTCACAAATGTCTATTTCTTTTTCATTGTTACACTAATAATGCAGATCGACCACATGATTGAGGTTAATCAGGCAAGACCAGAAGCTCGGAGTAGAAAACATGTATGGTAGAAGGCTAGGAAATAAGGGTAGTCCTCCTGTTGCAGAAGTTTGTCTTAGCACTAACCCTGGATGTAATGTCCAGATGGGTGAAAAATAGAAACAAACATTTCATTTAAAGTTGTGAGATTATTACTTGGCCACCTCAGTGATTTATGAGTCATCCTGGATGAAGCGCTTTTTTAAGCCTAAGTCAGCCCTCGATGAATTTTTTTTTTTTTTTTTTTTTATTTATTTATTTTTTTTGAGATGGAGTCTTGCTCTGTTGCCCAGGCAGGAGTGCAGTGGCCTGATCTTGACTCACTGCAACCTCTGCCTCCAGAGTTCAAGTGATTCTCTTGCCTCAGCCTGCTGAGTAGCTGGGACTACAGGTGCGTGCCACCACGCACAGCTAATTTTTGTATTAGTAGGGACAGGGTTTCACCATGTTGGCCAGGATGGTTTTGATCTGTTGACCTCGTGATCCGTCTGCCTTGGCCTCCCAAAGTGCTGGGATTACAGACATGAGCAACTGCACCCAGCCTATTTTTTAGTAGTATTCTTGCATATATAATGTTAGAATAGAGGATGGAGAGTATCAGTAATTAGAAATACGTTTATGTATGCATTTCAATATTTTAAATTGCCTAGACTTTTTTTTTTCTCTTGGAAGTTTACATTTTCTTGGGCTTGGTAGGTGCTTTGAAAGTACTTGCTGAATTTATTCAGTAGAAACCTGTGAAATCGAGGAGGGAGCTAAATTGAGCCAGTTATCTGATGGACATTCAGGGACCCTGAGGAATAGAGAATAGTGCCTTATGTCATTGTGTGTGTGTCTCATAGTGCCTTGCATATTGCCAATACCCAGTAGACATTTGTTACTTGATTGGAGCTAGAGTTTTTGCCACTAAATTTGGCTTAGTAGCTGTGATTTGGTTGCTTTCCATTTCAGATAGTGCCAGTGGCATCTACTTTTCTTGTTTTTCAGCTGCTCCTGCTAAGGCCAAACCGGCCGAAGCTCCTGCTGCTGCAGCCCCAAAGGCAGAACCTACAGCAGTGCCAGTTCCTCCCCCTGCAGCACCCATACCCACTCAGATGCCACCAGTGCCCTCACCCTCACAACCTCCTTCTAGCAAACCTGGTAGGCTTCCAACTCCCACGTGTCATGTGGGGGAACATCTCGTCTAATATGTTGCCTCAGGGTAAACTCTAAGACTAATCATGGTTCTGAACAGGCCAGGTTGACTGCCTTGTAGAAAGAATTCTCGACTTTGTATCCGAAGTTCTGTTTTGCATCTCAGCTTTCTGTTACTAGCTGTGTGTCTTTAGGCTAGTCACTTAATTTATCTGAACAGATTATTCATCTGTGAAGTTGGAGTGATACTAATACACCTCAGAATATCTTGAAGGTTGAGTAACAGGACATATGAAAGCACTGGCACAAACTCAGTAGATGTTTCTTTCTTTGTCTGATGCCACTTTATCCTCTCTTCATTTTCAGTGTCTGCAGTGAAACCCACTGCTGCCCCACCACTAGCTGAGCCAGGAGCTGGCAAAGGTCTGCGTTCAGAACATCGGGTAAGCCTCTGCGGACCACTTCCAGGAAAGAGGCAGGGGGCAGTGTTGAGATTAGTGGAGTATGGGTGTGGTGGTGCCTACCTTTGAATGGCTGGCAGCTCATTCCCTCAACCTTGACGAAGGGAGTTTAGAATATAACTTCTTCATAGTCACATCACCATCAAATGATAGAACTAGAACCCGAGGTCTTCTGAACACTTGTTCAGTGGCTTTCCTGCTATATTATGCTCAGTGAAAGCCTTGGGTAAGTTAAATATTTGTAGGGGATGGTAGCTTAGTAACTCACCCCCTTCCTCCCACGATGTCACACACTTCAGAGAGGTGGTTTAGTGAGCTCTATTCCTATACTTCCGGGATACTTAGCTGTAGCTAAGGGATAATACTCAGTAGCAATAGCTGTCAGGTGCAGACATAAAACCTCAAGGAAGTATGGTCAAGAGTGTGGTTCCTCTGCCTGAGAATACTTCCTAAAAATATGATAGCCTCAAAAGTTTGTTGCTTATGAGGTTCTGTTCCACAAATAGCTATTGTCATGCAAGTCTTTAGCAATAGAAAGTGCCCTTTTTCTTATGATTCTTATGTTGGCTAGACTACACTACATTCTTTCATAAATTGGTTTTGGTTTTTAAATCACCGTTTCTGAGCCTTCATTCTTGGTCAAGCTTCAGGCACATCTGAGTGAGTAGTTTTGGCCTGTGTTTGCATGTTTTTGCTTGGAGGAGAAAGGGCCACTACAGGAAAGGGAAACCTGGAGCTCTTGTTTTACTTAGGTACTATAGCCCTTGGCCATCCACTCGTGGCAGGCCATGTTCTTTCTGACTACACGGGGAATGCTTGACCCAGACAGATCAGATTGTCAATGCTTGTTCCACTCTCGCTTTCAGGAGAAAATGAACAGGATGCGGCAGCGCATTGCTCAGCGTCTGAAGGAGGCCCAGAATACATGTGCAATGCTGACAACTTTTAATGAGATTGACATGAGGTAGTGTCTCTAGCCCCTGTTATCCCCTAGGCCCTTTTTTCTTAGAGAACACTGGAACTTGCCCCTGTCCTTATCTCCTTATCTAGTGCTGATTCTAAAATTTAACTTGTCAGGGAAGAGGTATTTCTTTGCTTTATTGTTTTTTTGGTTGTTGTTTTGTTTTTTGAGACGGAGTCTCACTGTCTCCCAGGCTAGAGTGCAGTGGGGCGATCTCGTCTCACTGCAAGCTCCACCTCCCAGGTTCACGCCATTGTCTGGGTTCACGCCTGCCTCAGCCTCCTGAGTAGCTGGGACTACAGGCGCCTGCCACCACGCCCGGCCAATTTTTTGTATTTTTTTAGTAGAGATGGGGTTTCACCATGTTAGCCAGGATGGTCTCGATCTCCTAACCTCGTGATCCACCCGCCTCAGCCTCCCAAAGTGCTGGGATTACAGTCGTGAGCCACTGCGCCCGGCCTGTTTATTGTTAACTTTCACAGAGCGACCCACTGGCTTCTTCTCTAATTGGCTTTCCTGATACTATGCCTGCCTTCTCTATGACCTTAACCTTAGCCTTGGCTAGGTGTAGTGGTTCACATCTATAATCCTGGCACTTTGGGAGGCCGAGGCAGGCAGATTGCTTGAGTCCAGGAGTTCAAGACCAGCTGGGTAACAAGGTGAAACCCCACCTCGACAAAAAATACAAAAATTAGCCAAGTGTGGTGGTGCACACCTGTAGCCCCAGCTACTTGGGGGGCTGAGATGGGAGGATCGTTTGAGCCCAGGAGGTTGAGGGTACAGTGAGCTGAGATCATGTCACTGCACCCCAGCCTGGGTGACAGACTGAGACACCCTGTCTCAAGAAAAACCTAACAACTTAGCATTTTAGACTTTTAAACCTGAATCTTGTGATTTCTGATAAATGAGAGTAGTCATAGTTGTACACTCTGACTAGTGTCAGGTTGCCAAACAGAGATGGGACAACCAGGCCAACGTGGTTTATGCAAAGGTCTCCCACTCGGGATGGAGAAGCCTTGACAGCATGCCGAGAGCCTGGGCACCACACCCTACTTCTTTTACACAGGGGTTGCTCCTTACATGTTTTCCTAAGTGATTCAGAATCGGGTAGATGAAAAGGCAAAGATAGGCTAGGCTTGTCTTTCATTTTACCCAGCTTTGATAGTGAAATGGAAAACAAGTTGTGTTTTTAACTAACCTTAGAATGTTAACCAAAGGTACTAATTGACTGGGTATGCCCATTTCTGTAGTGAGCTAATTGTTGACTCACCTGTTTTCTTCAAGATTTTGATGTGTTCAGGTATCAGCACTGTCAGGAAGAGAAATTTGACAAACATGTTTTGAGTGTGTGCTGTGTACAGAGTACTGTACTGTGGAATTCAGTGGGGTTATAGACTGGGCGCCATGGCTCGTGCCTGTAATCCCAGAGCTTTGGGAGGACAAGGAAGGAGGATCGCTTGAGCTTAGGAGTTGGAAACCACCCTGGGCAACATAGCAAGACTGTCTCTACATAAAATTTTAAAATTAGCCAAGTGAGGGCTGGGTGCAGTGGCTCACACTTGTAATCCCAACACTTTGGGAGGCTGAGGTGGTTGGATCACATGAGGCCAGGCCAGGAGTTCGAGACCAGTCTGGCCAACATGGTGAAACTCTGCCTCTAGTAAAAATACAGAAATTACCCAGGCATGGTGGCGCGTGCCTATAATCCCAGCTAATGGGAAGGCTGAGGCACGAGAATTGCTTGAACCCAGGAGGAGGTTGCAGTGGCAGAGATTGTGCCACTGCACTCCAGCCTGGGCAACAGAATGAGACTCTATCTCAAAAAAAAAATAAAGTAAAATCAGGTACGGTGGTGTGGACCTATAGTCTCAGCTACTTGGGAGGCTCAAGTGATCCTCCTGCCTCAGCCTCCCAAATGACTGGGACCACTGGGAACACAGGCGTGTGCCACCAGGCTTGGCCAATTTTTTTAGTTTTTGTAGAGACAAGGTCTTGCTATGTTGCCCAGGCTGGTCTCCTGAACTTCTAGGGTCAGGCCATCCTCCTGCCTTGGTCTCCCACTGGAATTATAGGCATGAACCACCATGCCTGGCCAGACAAGAATTTTTAAACAGGTCTTCAAGAATGGCTAGCATTTTGTCACCCTTGTGGAGAAAGGTCATTCCAGACGATGTTAACAGTGTAGACCATGAGATGGGAAAGTAGAAGACACATTTGAGAAATTGTCAAAAATCATTTCTGTTGTGAGGATTATGTATGGCAAAGAATGGTAAAGAAGGTTGGATCCTTATTTCAGAATGTTTTGAATGCCAGGGTAGGAGTTTATATTTAAGTCAGGAAGCAAATCAAGTCTCAGGTCATCTCTTTGTTTCTTTTTGTCCTGAGGGTTTAGTCTGCGTATCTACTTTTCATTAGAGAAATTTGCTTTTCTTTGGAAAGGCTTTGAAAAATAGGGAGAAGGGATGTTTTCTTGATAGTGTGCTGTGCTATTGTTTAGAGTAGGGCTCTGTGACCTGTTTTACTGGATGTCATCCATTCTATTGGGAAACTTTCTGAAGAGACTGGATGACATTCAAGCCAAAGATTTCTCTCTTGTTCATAGGATGTAGGGGAAGGACCTTGACTAATGAATCACAAAGGCTGCAGCTTATATTTCAGTGCATTAGGGCCAAATTGTACACAAATTGAATTGGACTTTGAAATTCTACCCAATTTCTTAAGACAAAACATGTAAATATTTGTGTCCCTGAAAGATGCAGTTGGCCCAACAGCTTTGATTGGAAAGTAAGTATAATAGCTGGATCTCCTTTCAGCAGCTAATCAAGGTGTCACTTAACAATGGCTTGCAGTCTTGCTGCAGCCTAATTTGGTTTAGATCGAGTGCCCTTTGGGTCTTGTGCTGATCAGCTAACCCATAAGGGACCTTTCTGAGACCTTCTCCCTTTCCCTATTGTCCCAGCCTTTGCCTCCAAGGGCAGAGCTCTGAAATAGAAACTACTTAATGACCAGACAATAACATTTGGGCAGGTTTGAGAGCAGAGATGTTTATCACATCTCTTTCCCTCTTCTGCAGCTCTTGTGTCTTGGGAACCAGTAATGTCTTTAGGGTGGTAATCCTAGCACTAAATAAGGTTAGAATCAGGAAAACAAGCATTTTAAACCCAATCAGTCCCCCTTGGAAAAACTTCCTTTTTCAAAAACAAAAGATTTGAAGGGGGCTGTTAAAATTGTACCACATCTTACCTTTCATGCTGATGTCTAATTAGGCCATTAGAGGGAGAAAGGGAGAACCGAGCATTTGGCCCTGAGATAAAATTAAATTCAATTTTCATCGTAGAACTGCATTATTGCATTCCGATAAATACTGAGGTTTCTGCAGCAAAGTGATGGGAAAGCCATTTCCCACTAACTCTGCAATGTGTCTTTGAAAAAAACCAGTCCCAAGAGAATAAAGGCTATTCATGTTGTAAAGGCTTTTCAGAAGACTTGCTGCTTCATCTGAAGGGGAGCAGCCTCAACCACAGGTGGCCACTCTTCTGAATACCAAGAAATCACAGCCATTAAACTAATCTTAAGGGCAAGAGCTATGTCTTAATTAGCTTTGTATCTTGGTGCCTGGCCCTGACCCTCACATGTAGTAGGTGTTAGTGCCTGTTTGAAAGAAAAAGTGGATGGAACTGCTAACTCTGGAAAGATGAAGAATGAATATGACTTTCTATGAGTCTGAAAGAACACTGGGTTATACCCTTCCGTGCATAGTCATGACTGCTTTTTCCCACATGGAGCCTCGTGTACCTGTGAAGTGTTTATTTTAGTCTCCACTAATCAAGAGATACGAGGAGTATCACATGGGAGTTATACTCAGATTTAGTGGGTTTTTTTTTTTTTTGTATTCTAACAATAAATAAGAATATTGCTTATTTTATAGATTTTGTTTATACTTTAAAACAATTTTTTTTTCAAGATGGATAGCTCAGTTATTCAGGGGAAGGATGTTGGTGTGCTGTGTGATCTCTTGTTCATATGATGTGTCACTGAAATCTGACTTCTAGACCATGAAGGAGTGCTGTAAAGAGCTTAACCCACGTTAAAGACAGATTGGGCCTGATTCCTTTATATTTCTTTGTAAAAGAACAGAGTTACTGTGTTAACCTCAGGTAGACTATTTCAAAACTTGAACTAAGGTAATGGTCCAGAGTGAGGGAAAAGCTCTCACCTGATTGTGTATATGGAGTGAGAAACCTGTGTGAAAGTCAAAATACAGGCTTTGTGGTCAGTTTGTTTTGTAATGTTTTCACAGTAACATCCAGGAGATGAGGGCTCGGCACAAAGAGGCTTTTTTGAAGAAACATAACCTCAAACTAGGCTTCATGTCAGCATTTGTGAAGGCCTCAGCCTTTGCCTTGCAGGAACAGCCTGTTGTAAATGCAGGTGAGTTGCTTGTGGCCAGAATCAGAGAGGTCCTGGAAGGTAGGTGTATGAGCACAGACCTGCTCCCACATGCAGAGGATCAACAGACCAAGGCTTTTTATTTGCTACCTGTAGAAATATGGGTATCTTCCCCAGGGATTTCTTGGTTCACTTCCTTGAAGCAGCATCATGATTACTTTCTCCCCACCAGCTGGGCAGAACAGTTTCTCTTCCCAGTGTACTGCTTGGCAGCTGCTCAGGCAGCAAGCAGTTCTGGGATAGCCCAGTTCTCCAGGCTGTCTCCTATCAAGGTGGAAGCTCGTGTTCTGGCTTCCTCCCCTTCCCCAGCTCCACAGGCCCTGTTACCTTGGGGCCTGACTTCCACACTTGGTGTAGGCTCCTGGCTGACCTTCGATCTCAGGTCGATGGGCCTCACTGGGAGCTTGGGCTTGGCCTCTCTTTGATGGACTTGGTGCTCATTTTCTTTCCTTTTTACTCATCTATGTCATTGCAGTGTGGACCTAACAAGCACTTTGCTTTCCTATTGACACACTTCTGTGTTCCTTGGGAGATTGGAGAGGGGGCAGTGATACTTTTGCCATCCTCAGCAATATCAGGGGCCCTAAAGGTCTAGAAGCAGAAGCCCTAGTCCCTCCTGTTGAATAGTGTGCTCTAAGGAGGTAGAAGGCCAACTTTGTTTTGCCCATATGTATACCTCTTCTTGTTTTTCCCATTCTTCTTATGCCTCCCTGACTGACTGTCTTTTTCAGTGGCCCCCTTCTGCTTGCCCACACATGTAGGCGGCTCTCAAAAGTTCTCATGGCCTCTTTTTTCACGTTACATGCTTCCTCCGGATGTCTTATCTAACAATACAACATGGACTTTCTGTGGAAATGATTCCCAAGCCTTTATTTTCCCATTAGTGCTAGGTGTACATTTTCAGATGCTGGTTTGCCATCTCTCAAGGTAGCATATTTCAAAGCCAGATCACCCCGCTTACTCTTGGATCTCCCCTCTTACTCTTGTTGAGAGTCGGAAGCAGAGAATGTGTAGCATCTCTGTACCCCTTTTCCTTTCCGAATTTGCCCTTTTTTGGAACATTTGTTAACGTTAGTCATTCTCTGCAAAGGCAGAGCTTGAATAGAGCTACTTAACGAGAATTTAGTGCATACCTATCCTATGTAAGCCAGTGTGTTGAGCCCTTCTTAGGGCTGCCAAAGAAATGGATGCTCCTCTGCCCAGGCGCAGTCAGGGGACTTGGGAGATACTATGCTTGGTTGGGATGGAGTAAGTGGAATGCCAGCTGCCTTGCATAATGCAATGGTGTTCATGGTGGTTGGTCCGCCCACACTGTATCAAGCTCTGCAGATTTTGACTCTGTTAATGCAGATATTACCTCATTAGCCTTGGCCTGCCTGGGGAGTTGTGTGTAACATGTATTTTCTCTCTCATAGTGATTGACGATACAACCAAAGAGGTGGTGTATAGGGATTATATTGACATCAGTGTTGCAGTGGCCACCCCACGGGTATGTTGGGGCAGGAGATGGGGAACGCTGGTCTGAGACCCTCACCTTATCTGTGTGAAGAAGGAGATCACACAAGAGAAATCATTTCTTTAATTCTGTGTTTTTAGGAAGGAGTTAGTAACTTTTTTTCTTTTAAACCATGCCACATTCTTTTATCTTAAGACTTTCTGTTAATCACATTGAGTAATGAAGGTATTCTAGGGAGGGGATACCACTGGTTGAATCAAGGGAGTTGTAACTATAAAAGGTAATGTTAATTTGCAACTGAAAACAGCTCTTCACCCTCTTCAGGGTCTGGTGGTTCCAGTCATCAGGAATGTGGAAGCTATGAATTATGCAGATATTGAACGGACCATCACTGAACTGGGAGAGAAGGTAAAGTAGAAAGATGTATACAAGCTGCTGAGCAGGCGAGGGAAAAGAGCCTTCGGAAGGCTGGGCTCGCCAGCGAGCAGTGCTCATGGAACATCAAGTGCATAGCCCCTGAGAAAAGCAGTGGCCCATGAGAGCTAAGTATTTTATCTATCTGGTGGAGTTCACCGCGCTCTGGTAACTGAAATCTCATCAGATGAGACCTGCTAGAAAAGATCTTCTTTGAAGTCTTCAGCTCTATGAAGTTGTGCCTTTTCTCTGGTGGAGCCCTGGTCATAGACACCTCAGCCCGACAACTGTCACACGGAGGCTGGCGCTTGTGCCATCAATCTCATGATACAAGCTTTCTGGACTTCCTTTGCTTTTTTGTTTTTAGAGGCAGGGTCTCGCTGTGTTGCCCAGGCTGGAGTAGAGTGGTAGAGTCATAGCTTACTGCAGCCTTGCACTCCTGGGCTCAAGCGATTCTCCTGCCCCAGCTTCCTGAGTAGCTGGGACTACAGGTGTGCACCACCATGCCTAGCTAATAAAGTTTTTTGTAGAGGTGGGGTCTCACTGTGTTGCCCAGGTTGACCTTGAACTGGCCTCAAGCAGTTCTCCTGCCTCAGCCTCCCAAAGTGCTGGGATTATGGACTGACTTTAGATGAAGGAAGCTGGGTTGACTTAATACTTCAATGACGAAATCTGTTTTTAGGCCCGAAAGAATGAACTTGCCATTGAAGATATGGATGGCGGTACCTTCACCATTAGCAATGGAGGCGTTTTTGGCTCGCTCTTTGGAACACCCATTATCAACCCCCCTCAGTCTGCCATCCTGGGGATGCATGGCATCTTTGACAGGCCAGTGGCTGTAGGAGGCAAGGTAGGAACTCACTTCTAAGGTCCTAGAGGCTAGGTCTGGATGAAGGGGAAATCCAACTAAATGCTAATTGCAAAACATTATAATTCTAGGCCTAAGTTCCATTTCTTAGTTTCTAATAGCTAAGGCACTGATTATCAAATTGTGGTCTGGATCAACATCAGCTGGGACCTTGTTAGAGATGCATATTCTTAGACCCCATCCCAGACTTAAAGAAGAAGTGCAGATGATCCCGATGCATATTCAAGTTTGAGAACCACTGAGCTGAGAAGGCTTGTTTGCTTCTATGGAGTGGGGGATATAGTTGGAGACATGGTCCCTTGGCCCTGGGAAACAGATGACATTTATGCATGTCAGTCTACGAGCTGGCAAGTTGTATGATAAAGCTTGGAAGTTTCCCAGGAGTTCAGAGAATTAAGTATTAAAGGGGCTTGAGCTGGCCCTTAGAAGATACGTTGATATCAAAAGCTTTCTGGGAACTCCTGTGTTTAGAATCTTTTTGGGTTACTGACTCCTGTGTGAAACCAAAATCCGTAGATCTTCCTGGAAAATGCCCACACACCCAACTACACATACAATTCCAGAATTTGTAGACCCCAGCTTAATTTTTTTTTTTTTTTTTTTTTTTAATTCTAACGCCAGAGAAGCAAGTACAGGCAGCCAGAACTGAAGGGAAGACTTTTCTCGTAGGCAGCAGATGCATTAGAGGGCAGAGTATGTTTTTAAAAAATAAAAGACAGTTGTGAGAGGAGTTTTCTTGGCAAACTTTGTTTCTGAGTGGGGAAGCTTTGCACTGAGGGTAAGGCCTGGTCTTTGAAAATACTGTAAATATGCAGAGGCAACGTCAATAGGAAAGGCTCTGGAAATAGGAACTTTCTTATGGGCCGTGCTAAATCTCTTCCTTCAGCAAGGCTGGCTGTGGCTTGCTGGGGACAAACCTCTTGACCTTTCCTCTCTGTAGGTGGAGGTGCGGCCCATGATGTATGTGGCACTGACCTACGACCACCGGCTGATTGACGGCAGAGAGGCTGTGACTTTCCTCCGCAAAATCAAGGCAGCAGTAGAGGATCCCAGAGTCCTCCTCCTGGATCTTTAGGAGGAACCCACACACCCTATAAATTGATCATGCAGGAACTGAAAATCAGTCTTCTCCCTGTCCCGTCATGGGTCCCGGGTTAGCCTGGTGACAGGCAGGCACATGCTGTTGGCCTCAAGCAAGGAAGCAGAGCACTATGTAACCAGCAGTCACAGGTCTTTTCTTGGTGTTCCTGCCAGGCTCTCTCCCTCTCTGCACCTGTCTCATACCCTCGAATATCTTAATTCCTTAGGCTTGAGAGAGAGAGCCTTAATGGATGCTCATCCATATTCCTGCCTTTCTTCCATCAACCCTCCGCAGAGATGATTTTGCTTCTCCCTAGTGCTGGTATACTATAGAGAAACCCCCGGGGACCATGTTATTAAGTTCCTATCTTTTGAAAGTTTGTTCTGCAGAGATGTTTAGGAGGATGCTGTGCCTCCCAAGCTCAGAGCAGCCTCTGTCCTGGCTGTGCACATTCTCCCTTGATTCCACTTGTGTGGAGGGATTGAACACAGGCAAAGAGGTGCTGCTTTGCTTCTTCAGTGGCACCTTCATTCTCCGTTGTCATTGACTTCAAGATGCCTCTTCTACCTCTTCCAGGAAGCACAGGCCAGGGGATCTGGGTGTGTGAGTGGGAGGAGAGGGCAGAGGTCCCCTGAGGTCACGTGTTGTAATCACCATAGGAGAGCCCGGGCCGACACTCTCCATCGTAGGCTTACACCAGGAAGACTCGTCTTGGCACAATCTCACACAGCTGGGGCTGTAGCAACCCTTTCCAAACCCTTTCCTGGTTGCTGGGCCTCATTCTAGCACCTTGTTCTTACTTAGAGCAGATTCTAGCACATCATGGCAGTGGGACCGAGCGTGGTCCCGAGGAAGGGCCGGAGCCTGGTAGAGACTAGGGAGGGGAGGTCTCCTCTAAACTGACTCAGATTGACTTGAGCTTTTCAATTAAGTTGCTGTAAGCACGTGGGCTGAGGAGGCAGTTCTTATTCCTTCCTGCGTTATAGTGGGGCCTTGTCTCTTCCTCTGCAGGACACAGATCTGGAGGACATGGACTGGGGTAGGAAACCACCCTGAGGGTGTTAGTACATAGTAGTGAAATGGATGAGGTCATTTCTAAGGTGTGTTGCCCTTGGATCTGGGCACAATCATTGGAATTCCTTGGAGCATGGTTAAATGCGAATGAAAGCTACTGGGATTCATGGCTTTGTATCCAACCGCATCCAGGCCTGAGGCTGCTGACATTTGACACCAGGGCCAGTAGAGAGTGCCCTTTTGTATCTTGAACCAAGAAGTGAGGCCTGGGGGTGGGGGAGGGGGGAAGGGGTGGGAGCCAATACTGAGTGCCTGCAGCATCTACTACTCTGTCTTCACTATTCAGAACTTGTAACTAAAGTATTTAAAGAAACTGATTTTAAATGCAAATTAAAGGGCAGATGTTCTCAAACAGGGTTCCTGTATCTGTGTTCCTTTTGGCTACCGAGGTGGTACAAGTCCCCAGTACTGTTGCACTGACATCATTGAAAACCACTTAAGGTCCTGTTGCTTACCTTGTGGAATCAGAAATCCCTTATGTGGAAGTTAACACTGTCCTAATTTGACAGAAGGTAGAATCCTGACTGCCAGCCAGGAAAGTGTTGCCGAAGAGTCAACCTCTTCAAACAAATATTTGAAGAGATTTATTCTGAGCCAAATGTGAGTGACTGATGGTCTGTGACACCACCTTTAGGAGATCCTGAGAACATGTGTTCAAGGTGGTCTGGCTCCAACTTAGTTTTACACAGTTAATACATTTTAGTGAGACATAAGACACCAGTCAAATACATGTAAGATGTACAGTGGTTTGGTCTGTAGAGGGAGGACAGCTCAAGGCCTAGGGGTGTTGTCATAGGCAGAATCAAAGATTTTCTGATTGGCAATTTATTGAAAGAGTTACTATCTAAAGACCTGGAATCAATAGAAAGTAATGTCTGGGTTACAGTAAGTTGTGGAGACCAAGGTTTTACGCAGATGAAGCCTCCAGCCAGCAGGCTTCAGAGAAAATAGATTGTAAATGCTTCTCATCAGACTTAAGGAGCCTATTTTAGGGTATAATGAGGCATGGCTGGCTCCTTCTTCCCACCATGGCCCGAACTAGCTTTTCAGGTTAACTTTGGAATGCCCTTGACAGAGGAGGGGTCCATACAGATGGTTGGGCTTAGGATTTTATTTTTTTTTAAGTTTTCAAAAGCATCATTCTTAGTGCCCTAGCTTCCTTGAGCCTGTCAGGCCATACTCTAGAGAATTTGGGGTCACCATCTTTATGAAGCCCTTTCAAAACACCAGTAGACTTGCATTTTTTGTGGGGGCTTACATTATTTCAGTGATGGATTTGGGAGGGGTGGGAGCATCTCATTTCATTTGGATTTGATTACCTCATGTACCAAGATGCTCAAGGTCAATACACATGAACAGGTGAGAGTTGATGACCACCTAGGAGCAGTGGTCAGTGAGGGTGAGTATACAGGGTTGGTAGCTAACCTAGACTGCAGGTGGCAGGTGTGATGGATTCCAGGCTTAAACACAGCCTTGCCTTTCCACAGTCCCTGTCTGCTGAGCTCTCTTGCGGTGAGGCCATCCCTCTGTGAAGGTCTCACGGGAGGGAAGTGGGTCCCAGAGGGTAGAACTAGAGCTCTAGTAGATAGAAAAACAAATTAGGTTGAATGAAAGGAAGAACAGGACTTGGTGTTAGAAGCTTTAATTTGTCTGGTAAACCTGCAAAATAGGCATTGCTTGCTCCATTCTATCGAAAGGAGGTCGACTATAAGAGCTGGGACCCACAGTATTCTAAACTCAGGGCCCAACAAGGTACCAGACATGTAGCGTTGGGTGGATGAAGCACAGAAGTTCCAGAAGTGACTTGTGTTTCATGAAGCAGTGGTTGGAAGTGGTCCAGCCTGACAGGGAGAGTAGCAGAAGGAACACTAACTTGCAACTTTGGCTAGGTGTCCTTAACCTCTTTGAGCTTCAGTTTTCTCAGGAGCTGCCTTCTGTTGCAAGGGGTCACTGTGAGGATGCAACTGGCATTCCCCCAGGGGCCATGAGCCTCTTCCAAGGCTGCTTCATCCTCTTCCCCACAGAGCCTAGTCCTCCTCCTGACCTCACCACTTCCCCTGAGGCCCAGGGCACAGGTGGCATGCTGCTCACCACCAGCCCTGCATCCTACTTCCTGGCAGCCCCCAAGCTCACTCTTGACTTCACTCTGGAGCGTCTATGGGGGAGCCTTCCAAACTGCCCCAGTGAGCCGCGGTCATTGCATGGAAGAAGCAAGAACACCATAGACCAGAGCAGGCTTTATTGGGACTAGGTAAACCCCAGGGAGAGGCAGGATGTGAACCGCGGAGAGTCATACACAGGCTGCGCTTTCGCTTGTCCTCTCTGTCTCAGTCTCCTGAAGAGCCCGAGGAAGTCAGGTCTCCCCACCATGAGTGACAGGAGTCTGGCCTGACAGAATTGGGCCTTCAGAGCCAGACAGGTGGACCATGTAGGAAGCGCCACCTGGTGGTGACTGGGATGCTGGCGGGGAGGAGCTGGAGGCAAAAGTCTAGTGGAAGTTTCCCAGGTCCCACACCCCGGTGACAGGGTGAACCCTGAGAGGAGCCCCCAAACTGGGGGCGATTGTCTTTGGGACAACCACTCACCCCAGTTTTTCAGAGACCAGAAGCAAGACGTTTCTGGCTAAGAGCCATGGATAGTTGTTCCATACGTTTTGTGGTTTCTTATCCCAAAAGGACATGAAGTCACAGTAGGCAGTGACATGGTAAACAGCCAAAGCCTGAGAGGGGATCCTGATGGGCACACCTTGTCTCAGCTGCTTTGGCCTGGAGGCTGAATGAATTGCTGTCCTCTTGCACCCCTGGGGCAGGCTGCCCCCCTCCCCCCACACAGCTGGCCCCACTGGGGAGAAGGGCTCTTGATTCTGGTTTCAGACTTGCTCTAAGGGGCAGAGCTGTGCATTCCTTCCTCCCCCCATTCCTCTTATTTTCTTCCCCTCCCTTTTGCTCTCCCGAGTCTGAAATCGCAAGATAGGGGGCATGGTCAGGAATGGGGGGGTCTTCCTGTCCCCTACCTCATCCCTCCCCACACTACAGATGGCATCCTTGCTTCTGAGCCTCCCCAGCTGCAGTAACAGCTTCTGGTGGAAGAGGCCCACTCATTGTGTGACTAAGAGGACTAGCCAGGACAGTCTGGTTTGGGTCCACTGAGCCAGTGGATCAGTGTCCTGAGATGTGTCTCCAGAGATGTCCTGAGTAGGGCACAACATGGCAGTGAGTGAGTCACAGCACCTCACAGTAGGGTGCAGCAGGTGGTCAAGAGCTCAGCGCCAGTGCCACAGAAGGCAGCCTTTAACATGGTGAGTCCACATGCTCAACGGGTCTGTTGACTGATGGGTGGAAGGTTCAAGCTGCTTAGCAGGGCAAGCCTTGACTGCCCCCACCTCCAGCTTTTCCAGGAGCTGACCCTTCCTGGGTGGTGGCCATAATTCTGAGGTCCCAGTGGGAGCCCAGTAGGACAGGCAGTGCCCTCCATTCCTCGCCCGAAGCCCGCTGATAGAGGGCCAGCCCTGGGTGTCAGGCAAGGAGGAGAGGCGATCCAGACCAGGCCAGCTGCTTCCGTCACCTGCTCTACCCTCTTACCCCACCAGTTTGCTCCACTGGATGGTACTGAAAAAGGGATGGGACTTGAGTTTGCTGACACCACCTTCTCCCACGCCCAGGCGCCGGGTAGGCTCGAACTGCAGCAGCTGCAGAGAGAGGCCCAGTCAGCTGGCCTGCCCCACTCCGGCTGTGAAGGCATGGGGTGACCTCCAGGGACTCCAACCACTATGGCCCCTAGGGGGCCTGCTCCCTGGCAACCTGGCCCATGGAACCCACATTTTACCCTGGGGACATTAGTGGTGGTTGGCCACCAACATGTAGAAATGTGTTGACCCTACTGTCCTCTGCATCCACATCAGACACTGAGCACGAAGCACACGTGGTGCAGACACAGTTCTGTGCCCCTCCCAGCACCTTTCTCAGGCTAGGCAGCTGCTTCCTCTGGCCGGGCTACACCTCACCTCAGTCAGCAGAGAGGCCGCCGGACGACTGAGCCACTCGGGCAGCTGGAGCTGGGTGTGGGCCTGGATTCCTGAAGGGTGGTTCTGGGACAGTGCCTGGGAGGACACAGGGAAGGGCCTCTGAGGAGGCGACCCCAGAACTGTCTACATTACAGTGGCAGCCAGGATTTTTTTTTCCCATGTCACATCCCATGAGGATGATGACAATGATTATAGTTGCTAGGGCCAGACACTGCCTGATGGCTAAGCAGTGCCTTTACGTTATCCACGAAAGGCAAGAAACAGGCCCAGAGAGGTAAAGGGACTTGTGCCGAGTTCAGGGTTTGAACCTAGGTCTTGGCTCCAAGCTTGCTAGAAGCAACTATCTTGGGTTGCAATCAGGGCAGGCACTCTTGAGAACAGTGATGGAACTTTTCTCCTTATTTAAAAAATCCACATTGGCTATTCATTTGGCAGCAGGCCACAGCATGCTACCATCGGGGCCAAGGCAGGGGCGTGGCAATAAAATAAAATAGGACCTCTCCACACCCCAGAAAGGTACAGCTTTGGGGAGCAGAGGGTCTGTCTGGAGGGAAGTATGAACTTCCAGGAACCCCTAGGAGGAAGGCCAGGAGCTCTGGGCTGGAGAGGTGAGAGGAGACAGGAAGGAGAGAGCCACTCTGCGGGAAATTGCAACCAGGACTCTCAGGGGCCCTGTGCCATGGGACGAAAGCAGGAGGGAGCCTGGATGGACTGGTCAGATCTGGACTTCAGTTCACGCTGCATCCATTCTGGCTATTTCCTGCTCAAATGCACTTTGGCCTCTCCCTTGTTGCCTACAAAACTGGTCTCAGTTGTGGTGCTGAGCTCATGAGTGAGGAGGATAGAAGGCAGAGCCATTTACTGTTCCCAAGAGTGCCTGCCCTGACTGCAACCTGCAAACACAGGTTCCTGAAGTGTTTGCGGGGGATCTTTTGAGCTCTTGGCTGACCCAGGCTGGACAGGGCAGCTGCTTGCCTGGGTGAAAGAGCCCCTCTCTCCCATCCTCCAGCGAAGGTCTGGGAGTGGCAGCGCACGAGGGCATGGGTGGGAGGAGTGAACAGTGGGCTCAGGAGGATCGAACAGAATTCCAGGGAAGAAGGGCTGTGTCACATTTTGCGCTTCCTCCAAATCTGACACCACCTGGGCCCAGGCTCTCTCTGGCAGAAACCTTCGCTGACCACCCCACTCTACTCTCATTCACAGAAGTTGACAGTCTCCTTAGCTATAGCCAACTAATGTGTTGGGAGTGCTAAGTGTGTCCCCGGCTTTGGGGGCAGCTGTGCTGGCAGGACAGTCAGGCAGTCTCTGCCCAGACTGAGTGACTGGACTAAGCCTGGCCCATCCCACACTCAGTGGCACCCACCAGAGCACGACACCCAGCCCAGCCACTCACCATTCCTGTCAGCAGTTCATACAGTAGAGACCCAAAGCTCCACCAGTCACAGGCTTCTGTCAGCTCAGAAATCCCACCCACCTCTGTGGGAACAAGAACACGGGTCCCAGCCTCACCCAAGAGGGCCTCTTCCGTTCTCCTCAGCCTACCCAGACACCACCCACCCCCTCTGTCATTCTCAGACTCTGGGAGCAACCCCCACAAAGGCACCCAGGTGCTAGGGCCCACCCCGGCCTCCCCCTTCTTGCCTGGGGCGCTGTAGAGATTGTCCACGGCCTCCCCGCAGCACTGGGGCTCCACCTCTGACCACTGGCCAAAATATGTGAGCCGGATGTGACCTCCAGTGTGTAGGAGGAAAAAGGAGGGGACAAAGATTGAGGACAGCTGACATAGGGGAGGGGGTTCCAGGGCTTCCCCCAACAGTCATGTGGTAGGAGCCAATGGCCTTGCTGGGCAGAACCTCTGCAGGGGCACAGCACCCTGAGGCCCACAGAGCCCACAGGGTACTCCCAGGAGCCTCAGCCAACAGACTCCGGCCTAGGCCCACTGAAAGGCCGGCTGGGGCCAGGGAGGAGAAGACAACCTTGGAGGTCCCCTCGACTTTGGGGATCTCTCGTCCTCTGCCTGAGGAGGCTTTGGGGGCTGCCCCCCTGAGGGGTGGGGAGGTCACCTACCTGCCTGGTCCAGGAGCAGGTTCCCGGGGTGGAGGTCCCGGCACAGCACTCCCTGCTCATGCAGTGCCTCCAATGCCACCAGCATCTCTGCCGCCCACTGCTTCACCTGCTCCTCTCTCACACTCCAGGTGGCCCTGCCACAGCCCCGGCCGGCCCCATCTGCTGACAGGCAGCTCTGATCCGTGCCTCGGCCACAGCCCCCTAGCACCAGGCCGGTCCCCTCGGGAACCCAAGTGAGTCCCTGAGGGGGCCCAGCGTCTGACTTCTGGCCAGCCCGCCTAGCTTGACGGCGCAGGTGGCCACCTGGGGCCTTTGGAAGGTCCGAGGAGCCAGAGGTGCTGGTCCTGGCTGTGGGTTCACCTTCAGCCTCCCTCTGGGGTCTGGTGGATGGGGCCTCCCCGGCTAGGGGAAGGCTCGGAGAAGTCCTAGGAGGCTCCAGGGCGATTCTGTCCTGGTCAGGGGTGTGGCCTGAGGGGAGCCTCGCTGGGGTCAGGAGGTTGAGGTGGGGGTTGAGCTGAGCCTTCATCCTCTCCTGGGTAGAGCCAGAGCTGAGCCCAGAATGTCGGGGGTTCGCCTGGGAGAGCAGGTGGGACCAGAGAGTGCCTCCTGGGCCATGCAGAGGGAGCGGTGAGCGTGGGGACAGGGAGAAAAAGAGCATGGATGCCAGGGCCCGTTCCCACTCCTGCCTCCCCTGTCTTGGGCACAGACTTTCTGCCTCTGGGTGTCCGGGCCTAGTTCAGCCCCTCACCTCTGCTCCCTCCCACCCCTCAGCTTAGAATGCCCTCTGCCCTCCTCTTGACCCACCTAAAGCGGGCCCAGCCTCACAAACTGGCACACCACCGACAGATGTCCAGCACTGCCAGTGTCTGTGGTTTGGGTGGTGGGTTCACTAATGTGAACACTGTTTTTAGGGAGACTGATATAAAGAAATTTAAAGAAGGCCAGGCACAGACTGATGATGACTATGTGTCATGACCCCAGATGTGGACCTCACTTTAAAAAGTCATCAATACAATCATAACTTCAGTCACCACCACCCTGTCTGGCCACTCCCAAGGGATCGGCACAGTCCAGAAAAATTAAAAGAGCCAACGCAGGAGGAAACAGCGACAGAGGAGACAGTTTCGATTCTCATGCCCACCCACGATGTGGGCATCCTCCCCAGGATGTCCCCTGCCCCCTTGGCACCGCACACAGGCCCACAACAGCCTGACTGGCCTCCAGAAAGGCCGCGTCCCCTGGTCTGTGCTGTACATCTGGTGCAAGTTCCACCCCTCCCCAGGTCTCAGCTTTTTTTTTTTTTTGAGGCAGAGTCTTGCTTTGTTGCCCAGGCTAGAGTGCAGCGGCATGATCTTGGCTCACTGCAACCTCCACCTCTTAGGTTCAAGTCATTCTCCTGCCTCCGTCTCCCAAGTAGCTGGGATTACAGGCACGCACAAGCACCCCTGGCTAGTTTTTGTATTTTTAGTAAAGACAGGGTTTCACCATGTTGGCCAGGCTGGTTTGGAACTCCTGACCTCAGCTGATCCGCCTGCCTCGGCCTCCCAAAGTGCTGGGATTATAGGCATGAGCCACCACGCCCTGCCAGGGCTCAGCATTTTAAGAATTGACAACATATCCCAAAGTCCTGGGGAGCTGACAGGGGCCCCCAGGCCTGCTCACCTTGCACATGCTCCAGGTGCAGGAAGATGGAGTCCTCGCTCACGAAGTACCTAAGCAGCTTTGTCATGTAGGGGACTCCGTGTGGGATGATGGTCAGCCGCTCCCGGCTCACCATGTGGCACCTGGGTAGGCTCTGGGAGGGGCAGGGCAGGCAGATCAGCCAGGGACAGGCCAGAGACTGCTGCTGTTAGGGGACCTCCTAGCCCTGGCTTCAGGGGCACCCGAATGAGGGTGGAGCAAATGCCTCCCTCAGTTCCTGACCTGTCCTTACCCCCATTGCCCCTGTAGAATCCGGGTCCTCCACCCTCTAGCCAAAGAGGGGGCAGTGTGTGTGCATGTGTGTATTTGTGTGTTTGTGTATTTGTGTGTGTGTAATGTGCATGTGTGTCCATCTGGAAAGCGGGGCATGTTCGGGTAGAACAAGCAGCTTTTGGCGGAGGGAGTGTAGGCTTCTAATGCAGGTTCTGGGTAGGAGTTTCCAAGAGCCCTGAGAAAGATCCAAGGGGAATGCAGAGTGGCAGGGGGAGGGTGGCACCTGCCTTCACCACAAAGGTCCCTCCTGTTTCCGGGTCCTGGACCAGCTGCACCTGCCAAAGTCCAAGAGGCACTGGTTAAGGCATGTGCTAGCTCCTGGGGCTCCGTGACCCCAGCCTGACCCCCTCCCAGGTTCCTCCACTGAGGCTGGCTCACTCCAGTGGCAGGGCAGGGAGAGCGGGCTTTGATGGCACTCCTGAAGCGGACATCGATCCTATCCTGCTCATCCACCCCTGCTAGACCTGTGGTCTCAGATGCTGCCTCCTCCAGGAAGCCTTCCCAAGATTACGGGGGCTGGGGTCGCTAATCTGTCTCCAGTGCTCTCTTAGTTCACCCTCAGGAGAGCCTCTTCACACTGTCTAATCTGTCTCCCCACTGGACTGTGAGCTCTGTATTCCCGGAGCCCTGCACAGTGCAGGGATGTAGTAGGTGCTGGACACACACACTGCGAGCAGCCCGAGCCTCGGCTCCGTGTGTGTGTGATGCGAGAAGAACGCCCTGCCCATGCTGGGCCAAGCCTCACATCACCTAAGGGGAGGGCTGAGAAGCCCTGTTCCACCTGGACCCCCAGAGATCAACTGAGAAGCCCTGTTCCACCTGGACCCCCAGAGATCAACCCCTCACCCAAGGCCTTGGCCAGAGCCCCACCATCCTGCAGGGTCTGAGGTGTCACGGCTGGAAGGGACCTCAGAGCCAGTCACTTCCCCTGATCTCTTTTTTTTTTTTTTGAGACAGAGTCTCGCTCTGCCGCCTAGGCTGGAGTGCAGTGGCGCGATCTCGTCTCACTGCAAGCTCCGCCTCCTGGGTTCATGCCATTCTCCTGCCTCAGCCTCCCAAGCAGCTGGGACTACAGGTGCCTGCCACCACGCCCAGCTAATTTTTCGTATTTTTTAGTAGAGACGGGGTTTCACTGTGTTAGCCAGGATGGTCTCGATCTCCTCACCTTGTGATCCGCTGGCCTCGGCCTCCCAAAGTGTTGGGATTACAGACATAAGCCACTGCGCCCGGCCTCTGATCTCTTGCTTTACAATTGAGGAAGCCACAGCTCTGAGCTGACTCCAGCTCTCCCCAGCGCAGCCACGTTGTGTGGGCTTGGCATGCTGCGTTCAGGCCTCTTCCCCACTCCACTCCACCCCCTTCATTTACACAGACCCCCACGACGCAAGTTTATCTATGTGAAAAACCTGCATATGTACTCCTGACTGCAAATAAAAATTACAAACAAATAAGTAAAGTCCTCTTGGAGGCTTTCCTTGGAGAGCAGCCTCTTCTTGTGTTGGTCTCCACTAGAGGCAGAGGCTGTCAATTGCAAGGTCAGGGTCGTGTTTGGAGTAGGGCCCTTTTCTCATCTGCGTGGTGGGCAGGGGCGGGCCCCAGCAGGAGGAGCGGGCACACAGGTACGTCGAGGGCGGGAACAGAGGATTCAGCCCAGGTGAGGGCGTGTGGAGGCAAGGCCCACACCCTGGGGTTGTGACTCCTTGGCTGCTGGCCTGCCCTGCAGACATTCCCCAGGGAGGCCGTGGCCAGTCATGGTGGGGGGTGGGAACTGGGTCCTGAGGCCAGGCTAGTGGGCAGTGAGGAAGGCCACAGCTTGGGATCAGGGTAGGGGAAGGGGCACTGGGCTTCGATCTTGGGCAAATTGAATTGATTTTCTCATCTACCAACCAGGAATTCCAAATGCCCACCTTCCCTACATCTCTGGATTGTTGAAGCCATACAGAAAGCCCTTGGTGAGGGCCGGGTGTGGTGGCTCAGGCCTGTAATCCCCACAATTTGGGAGGCCAAGGCGGGTGGATCACCTGAGGTCAGGAGTTCAAAACCAGTCTGGCCAACATGGTGAAACCCCATCTCTACTAAAAATACAAAAATTAGCTGGGTGTGGTGGTGCACACCTGTAATCCCAGCTACCTGGGAAACTGAAGTAGGAGAATCACTTGAACTCGGGAGGCGGAGTTGCAGTGAGCCTAGATCATGCCACTGCACTCTAGTCTGGGCAACGGAGAGAGACTCCATCTGAAAAACAAAACAAAACAAAAAACAAAAAACCAAGAAAGCCCTTGGTGAATGGAAAAGCTGTGAGAATGTCAGGGATCACATGTGCCAAGTCACATGGCCTCTCTGAATCTTGCTCCTTTTAAGTACAAAATGGGGTCATAGCAGCACTTCCTTCAGGGGGTCATGAAGAGGATTCTGTTAAAGCAGGTGATTCAGGCACAGCAGCAGCCTGCACCTGCCGCAGAACACACCTTTGACAACCTGTCGTGATTATTACCAGTGTCATCTGAGGGGAAGCCCACCCTGGCTATAAAGTGCTTACTCTGTGCCAAGCACTTTACATAGGTTGTTTAACTTTATCCCCACAATCCTGCCAAAATTCAGGCCTGAGCCTCAAAGAGGTTATGTGGCCTACTGTCCCACTGCTAAAAAGTGGTCAAGTCAGGACTTGAACCCAGGCAGGTTGATCCCAGAACCCTGCAGACTTTACTGGAACTGAGAGCACAACCAGGTGACCCTGGCACGGGCCTTCCCTCCTGAGCCTGTTTCTCCATCACCAGTGAAAGGAAGGCAGTGGGCTACACGAGCGCCCAGGATCCTTTTCGCAGCAGGAGCAGGGAGTCCTCTCCGACCACCAGAGGTCTCTCCTCCAACAGCCAGAGACTGAGTCCAGCCTGGGCTTGGCTCCCTGACCAAACTTGTGCAATATTTGAAAAAGCAAGGAAGAAAACTCTGGAGTCATTTAGGAGAACAGAGTTTCCCACAAATTCTGACACCCCGGATAATTCCCCACCGTCCCTTGCCAAGTGGGATTCCCCGCCACCTTGTCCCGGGCAACGGCCTCTGATTGACAGAGTCCAAAAAAACCAGCGAAGGAGGGAAGGCTGAGGAAGCCAGAAATAAACCTTGATCCATACACTGAAAGATTTCTGCTAAAAACATACTAAAACCAACCTCAGTATCCAGAAAGAATTAGACTAAAACATTAACAGTGATTATCTTGGAGTTAGGTAGGATTCAGGGGATTTTTTTTTTCTTCTCCTTTTTCTTTCATTATATTTCAAAAGGGCAGCAAAGTAGGGGGCATTTTCCCATTCATTCAACCAAACAAGAAACCCCTTTTACTCAGTGGTTTGGGGGACAGAGGACTGTCTAGTCCCTTGACTTATTTATTTATTTATTTATATTTATTTATTTATTTTGAGATGGAGTCTCACTCTGTTGCCCAGGTTGGAGTACAGTGACGTGATCTCAGGTCACTGTAACCTCCACCTCCCAGGTTCAAGCAATCCTCCTGCCTCGGCCCCCTAGTAGCTGGGCTTACAGGCACGCACCACCATGCCCAGCTAAATTTTGTATTTTTAGTAGAGATGGGGTTTCGCCATGTTGGCCAGGCTGGTCTTGAACTCCTGACCTCAGGTGATCTACCTGCCTCGGCCTCCCAAAGTACTGGGATTATAGGTGTGAGCCACCGCGCCCAGTCTACTTCTTTGTTTGTTTGTTTATTTTTGAGACGGAGTTTTACTGTCGTTGCCCAGGCTAGAGTGCAGTGGTGTGATCTCAGCTCATTGCAATCTACGCCTCCCAGGTTCAAGCGATTCTCCTGCCTCAGCCTCCCGAGTAGCTGGGATTACAGGCATGCGCCACCACACCTGGCTAATTTTGTATTTTCAGTAGAGACGGGGTTTCACCATGTTGGTCAGGCTGGTCTCGAACTCCTGACCTCTGGTGATCCACCCACCTCAGCTCCCCAAAGTGTTGGGATTACAGGTGTGTGCCACCGAGCCCAGCCCCGTTGAATTCTTTGAACCTCAGTTTAATTCTCTGTAGGACAATTATTAAAATGCAGCACTGTCCAATTGAACTTCTTATCACGATGGCAGGATTATACGTCTGCACTGTCCAATATGGAAGCCAGTAGCCACATGGGGCCATTGAACACTTGAAATGTGACTGATGAACTGAGACACAGATGACTTCGTTGGTAATGAATATGAATGCAGAGAGGCTTATGTGGCTAGTGACTACCGTGTTGAACAGCACCATATAAGCCTTTGCTCCCCCATGGTGACTGTGAGGATTTACTGCCACAGCTCTGTAAATGAGAAGGTTCTGTACAACTGGTGGGTGAGCTTTCCATTTGGGAAGATGGAAGGCAAAAAGAGTGATTGTTGTAAATAAAGAGACCCACTGAATTCTTGGGACAGAGGGACCATTAAAGTTTGGTGAAACATGGTAAACCTCTTCTTTAAAGATGCACAAAGTATCAAAATCCCAGGAGGAATCTCCCATGGAACAAACAAGCCTAAAGATTTCAAACAAGTTCTTAAACTCAAAGGCCCACAGGGGCCAGGTATGTGAGCAAAGGGGCAGGGTGGAGGCGCAGACGGGAGGGCTGGTGCCCTGTCTAAAGCAGGCATATCCTCCTTCATTCCCTGCTGCCACAGGGGAATGGGAGCCGAGCGTTTCCAGATCTGATTTTTTCAAGAGAAGCAGGAAATCTGGACTTTTATAAGAATCTGCACATTTTTAAATGTTGGTAACAACTAAAAAACAAACAAACAAACAAACAAACAAACAACACCCTGTGTTTAAGCCAAATAAAAGAAGTGACTTGGATGACCTTCTTTATCTTCCTCCACCCCATCTCAGAGCCTGGCTCCTGCATGAGGCTCAGCAAACACCGGTGACGTCTCCCTGGCCCCCAGGCTCTGAGGCCAGGCCCTCGGGTATTCTGGCTGCTTCCCAAGTCCCGATCCACCCACCTCACTGCTCCCTGCCACCATCTCTTCAGCCCCTATAGTTATCCCAACAGCCAGACACGTTAGGGATCACTCAAGCATCATCCCGAGCAAGCCCTTTGCTTCCTCCCTGGGCCTGAGGGCTGCTGCAGGCTGGCACTGCCCACCTCCCCGGATCTGTCTGGGCAGAGCTGTGGAATGGAACAGGGTGACAGTATATCCAAGTCTGGCTGCAGGGAGCCAGGCCCAGGGGTAGTAACACCTTTCCTAATTTGGGGAAAGTGATGGCTTGGGCATGACACAGGGAAAGGAAGTAGAATCTCAGGAGGGAGGTGAAGTCCTTAAGTTGAGTACCCCAGACAGGATAAAAAACAAAAAACAGAAGGGCAGCCCTGAAATAGAATGGGGCGGGCCAGTGGCTCATGCCTGTAATCCCGAGCGCTTTGGGAGGCCTAAACGGAGGTGGAGGATCACCTGAGGCAAGGAGTTTGAGACCAGTCTGGGCAACACAGAGAGATCGCCCTACAAAAAATAGAAGAAATTAGCAGGGCTTGAGACTGTGGTCCCAGCTACTCAGGAGGCTGAGCTGGGAGGATTGCTTGAGCCTGGTAGGTCGAGGCTGCAGTGAGCTGAGATCACGCCACTGCACTCCAGCCTGAGCTACAGAGCGAGACTGTCCAAAAAAAAAAAAAAAGAATGGTTGGGCTTGGCCTTAATTTGTGCTTTCCATCTGCAGGGGCCTCGATACACCAGATTCCTAAACCACTTTCCTGAGGCTAAACAAGTTTGGGGAATTCTGTGTCATAGTGTACATCTGCATCTACAAACTCTAAGAACTCCTATCATTAAAAAAACAAAGCAACATAACTTTAACTCACTGTTTTCCTGTCATACTCAGCTCAGAACCCCTCTTGCCATAACACGTATGGTTCAGCAGGATCTTACTGGGAGGCACGGTGTCAGTCACCTCCCAGCCGGTCCCTGGGAGCAGCTGTGCTCAGCCAAGGTTGGGTCGTGGCCACTGACACTCGAGCACTGGGGAGGGGACCATGGCAGATGGAAGCTGGCAGGGCCTGCGCTGACAGTCTGGGGCCTGCCCCAGGGACCCAGGAGAAGCAGCCAGAGTAAGGCCCGGGAACAGGGGCGTGCGTGCCTCCCAGCTCACTCCTGTCACTTGTATTTAGAGCCATCAAACATGTAATCAGTGTCATAGCATGTGTCAGGTCTTTCCCCAAAATTGTTTTACCTCCCAGATCACCCCATAGACAGAGAATTCTCATCTCACTTTCCAGAGGATGAAACCACAGCTCAGAGAGCAGGCGGCTTGCCTGTGGCCACCTGGGGTGGTGCCCAGCACGGGGCCTTCCCGCGGGCAGCAGGTCATCCTCTTGCCTGTGGGAAGCACAGGACTGTCTCCTTTTCTCTGCGGGCCCCTAGATCCACCAAAATCACCCAGCGAGTATGTTAAATAACAGATTCTTGGGCATCTGTATTTTTAGGACGCTCTCCATTTAGCCAGCTTGGTAAAGAACTTCTTGGGTGACTATTCCAGGGTTCGGGGAAGAGGGGAACCTCATACTGGCTGGACTCTCATCTGACCTCATTCTCTATCCTTCTGATTTCCTCACTCTAACAACGAGTGTCCTGAGTAAGGGTTGAGACGTCGCCTCCTATCTTCTTGTCTGCCCTGACTAAGGCAAAGCACGCAAGATGGGATTGAGACAGGGTAAAGTTATAGTTAGGTCAGGAGAGTAAAAAAGGGTAGACCTGCCAAGGGCCTGGGCAAGGAAGGGCCAGCGCGGGCCCTCTCTGGACAGGTTTCTGGAGTTGAGCACGTCCCAGCCGCAGGAAGTCCCCAGCTCTGCTCGGTGGAGTGCCTTGGCTGCAGCCCTGGGGTTCAGGGTGAGTGTGGTGGGGGTGCTGTGGGAAGCGGGAAGTGGGCGTGAGCACGGCCTCGAGGGCTGGCAGAGCGCCCTGGGCACAGCTCCTCACTCCTCCTGCAGTTTCTGTCCCAACTCTCCCAAGGAGCAGGTTTTCTGGGTCTGAGCTGCAGGGCTGTGGAAAGGGCCTGTCTGCCTCTTCTTTTTATATTTTATTTTATTTTAATTTTATATTTTATTTTATTTGAGATGGGGTCTTGTTATGTTGCCCTGGCTGGCCTCTAACTCCTGGGCTCAAGCAATCCTCTTGCCTTGGCCTCCCAAAGTGCTGGGATTCAAGGTGTGAGCCACTGTGCCTGGCCAATTGGCCTCTTCTCGTTCCCTGTATTTTCCTCTCCAGGACCTAGGACCAGAGTCATGCGTGTTGGGGATGGGGGAGAGGTGGGAACTGCTGGACACAACTGCACTCCCCTCTGACCCTGCCCACCTCCTCTGGAGGAGTGGGGGCCACTGCTACAACCTGCTTTCAGCACATCACATCTCTCTCCCCACTACCACCCCAAATTGCATACCCTGTTTCCCTCCTGCAGGGCAAGTGTCCACTCACTCACCTTCTCGATGACCCCGACCACCCTGCAGCCCCTCAGCTGCTCCACAGCAGAGCTCAGCGTGCGGATGGGCCGGAGCCTCAGGCTGCTGAAACCCTGCAGAGGAGGGAGACAGGCCACACGCAGCCTCAGAGCCAAGCCCTCCTTGGCCATGGCCTTCTCACCAGGCATCAGGCAGGAGCTTCTGGATGCAAGGAGAGCAGTAGGGAGGGCAGGGGTACAGGCAGGCCCCACCCCACAGGGGCAAGCTGGGTGGAAAAGCTGGCCTCGACTGACAGGTACCCATACTGGTCCAGGGTGGTCAAGCCAACTTCCCTGCTCAGCCCACCCAAGGCCCATGTTCTCTGGGCTTCAGAAGTCCCCTCTCAAAAGCCCCATCTAGGCCAGGCGCAGTGGCTCACAACTGTAATCCTAACACTTTGGGAGGCCGAGGCGGGCAGATCACTTGAGGTCAGGAGTTTGAGATCAGCCTGGCCAACATGGTGAAACCCCATCTCTACTAAAATACAAAAGTTAGCCGGGCGTGGTGGCGCCTGCCTGTAATCCCAGCTACTTGGGAGGCTGAGGCAGGAGAATCGCTTGAACCCGGGAGGTGGAGGGTTGCAGTGAGCCAAGATCATGCCACGGTACTCCAGCCTGGGTGACAAAGCGAGACTCCATCTCAAAAAATGCAGAAGCTCCCAAGGTGGGGGTAGGGAAATAACCTGGGAACCTGTGAGTCTCACAGAACATGCTTTGTAGACCAAGCACGTACTCTGGGGAAAGGCAGCCGTACAAGATGCAATGAGCCAAGAAGGGTTGTGTGAGTGCAAGCATCCGTGGGGTAAGAAGCACGCATGCATTTTCCACCCTCACTAAGCACTTACTGGTTTAGAGAAAGCCATATGGGGAGAGTGTGTGTGCACTTGTGGGTATCAGGGTCTGTTCCAAATTGCACGCCAGTTCACAACAGAGACAGAATCAGGAGACTCTGAGTGTGGACACACGTAAGCGTGTAAACTGAACTGTGTGCAAGGCTGGCAGATGTATATGTGCACGCATCGCAAGTGCTCTGTGAGGGAGGCAGACTGGACTGGAGATGACTCAGTGAGTTGTTTGAAAATGAATGAGCCATGAGGCATGGGAGAGAGAGGAAGCCAGGAGGAGAAGATGATGGGCCTCCCTGGCACACTCCAGCCCAACTAACGATCTCCACTGCCGGCCTCTGCCCTGCAGCCCAGGGCCGGCCTGTGGGTGTCGGGGCCTCCGCAGTCTCCCCTCAGAGCCCTTCTCCTGCTCAGGCCTTTGGGCAGGGGGTCTCCTCACCGTGCTGGGGCTGGCTCCACTGCCCAGCGGCCGCTGCAGGTGGCAGTTGAAGATCTCCTCTGCCCGCCGCAGGTACTTGGTAATTTTCAGCTTCACAGCCTCACGTCGCTCCTTGTTGGGGTCAACTGTGGGGGACGAGGGTCACCAGGGTCCCCAGCCACAGCCTTGGAGAACTGGAGTTCTAGCTCCCATTGCCTGCCCTCTGCTCTCCAGAGGAGGGAGCTCCTGTTTCTAAGCCTGGTTCGGCAGATTCTGCCCCCAGATTGCTTCGTGAGCCCCTCCTCTGGGGTGGGGGACCAGCCAGGAAGGAGGAGGAAGGGAAATGGCAGGAGGAGGTTAGGAACCAGGGTCACTCCTCAGCAGACAACACTTCACCGTTAGCACCCACCGCCTTGCTGGCAGCTGTCACACCCTGGAAAGGGACAGGGTGGAGATTTCCCCATCCATTTTTTTTCAGAGGAGGGGACAGAAGATTCCAGAGAACATTGCTTCTTCCATCTCTGATGCCCAGTGTGAAGAAGGCTAGGGTGGGGACCAGGATAAAGGAATTGACTGGACAGACTGGAAGCCCAGGCTTGAGGGGTCTCTTCAGCCAGAGGGCAGGAAGGGCCCAGTGGCCACCCCAAGCCTGGCCACCAGCCTCTCCCCTGGCATGGAAGTTCCTCATGCTGCCCTGGAGGGACCTCCCCTCTCACCTCTAGGCCTTGACTGTTCTCTCTCTGGGACTCTAGCCAGTCCTTCAGCTGGATAACGCACCTACCATTCTCCAGTGCTCAGATTAGAGATCTAACATCTAGAAAATGCTCTAGGCCAGCCCAGTCTGACCTCAGTTTCCCTCTTTCCTCTCTTCACTTCCCCCCTAATCCTCTTCCTACCTGAGACTATAATGGTCCAAATCAACTCATCAGTCTCCCCCCACTAGAATGCAAACTCCCAGAGGGCAGGAGCCCAGCCCAGCTCCAGGGACAAGCAGTCAGGTGTGGAAGGCCAAGTACACAGCCTGTGAAGTCAAACCCCAGCTCTGCCACTTGATAGCTGTGGAACCTCGAGCGAGCTATTGAACTGCCCCAGGCCTCAGCTTCCTCATCTGGAACACGAGAATTTAAAAAATGGTTCCGTGTACTTGGAACAACACACAACAACATATACAGTAATTTCTATTACTGTGACGCTCAGATGAATGAATCTACATGAAGCCCCTTAGAATGGTGCCTGGCACGTAGGAACAGCTTAATAAGTGCCAGCTATCATTGTCCTTCACGGAGGCCCTGCAGGCCAGCATAGTGCCCTGCTCACCCAGTACAAATGGACAGAGGACAGGACAGATGGATGACAGGAGGAGTCCTGCACTGGCCCTTCCCCACTCACCCCAGCCCCAGTCCTCACCGTGTATGCCACGGAGCAGCACGTCCACGCCATTCTGATAGTGGTTGAAGGCCGCCTCATAGTCTTCACCAACGTCGCGCTCCAGGGCCAGCCGGATCTGCGTGGCCGCATCCACCAGATAGTCACGCTTTGTCACGTCAGATGCCCCCAGAGCCACCCTGTTGCGAATCTGCTCCAGGTACACGCGAGCCTGGGACCGTGCTCGTGAGCAAGGCTCAGGCTCCAGGCCGGGGCTGGGCAGGCACTCGCAGGCCACCAGGCTCATGGCTGCCCTGCAGCTGGGACCTGGAATGGGCAAATGTATTAGGGAGGACCTAGCTGGGTGCAAAACCCCTATCCGCTCCCCAGTTTCCTCCACTGAATATCAGGGAGACTAATATTCACCTCCAAAGACTGAAGGGGTCAGAGCTAAAGTGGGTAAGGTCTTTTCATGGATCCAGGTCCTTCATAAGTGGTGGTAATGATAGAATCATCACCAGCTTGGGACTCTGTTTTCTTCCTTTTTTTTTTTTTTGAGACGGAGTCTTGCTCTGTCACCCAGGCTGGATTGCAGTGGTGTGATCTTGGCTCACTGCAACCTCCACTTCCCGGGTTCAAGCAATTCTCCTGCCTCAGCATCCTAAGTAGCTGGGATTACAGGCACTCGCCTACCACACCTGGCTATTTTTTGTATTTTTAGTAGAGACAGGGTTTCATCATGTTGGCCAGGCTGCTCTTGAACTCCTGACCTCAGGTGATCTGCCTGCCTC